>NC_092023.1:11504932-11848265 GCF_042242105.1 Pempheris klunzingeri
CGAGAACTTACCTGCAGATTTCTGGGGGAAAACAAATGACACTCAACATAGACTTTAATGTAAAATAATGGTATAAAACAACACTAATACATTGTGTGTGGTGATGAGAGCTACATTATATTATTGCCAAAGGTTTATTTTGATTCACCTACTATAGTTTACTCACTACACGATAAAGTTCCTATTTTAATTTACTGCTGAATATGAGTTATGTTGATTCTCAGTGGGTTGGGTAGTTCTAACAGTCTTATCAGATTTGTTTCAGTTTTCCTTTAAATTCTGTTGGGTCACTTGCATATAAGCTTCCTAACAATGCAACCCTATTCCAATTTTGTTCTTTACCCACTGTTGTTACTATTGCTCGTGTTTGGTTTGCAGATTGAGGTTTCGGTGTGACAGAATAGTGTGCTATTGTCGGTGCTGATTTAGTTGTCACTGTGAGGATTTTGTCTTCATTTTGTCTGTGATTTACACAGGAAGCAGAACAAATCTAGCTGTCTATTATTAGACAACGAGACTATCTGCAGGGCTTAATATCCCTGCACAATGAGAATCATTCACCAGAGAGGATGCACTGTTTGTTTGTGTGTGTGTGTGTGTGTGCGCTGTCTTGTGACGACATTGGTTATCTATGTCAATTTCTTTAACCGTACTAAAAGAAATGTAAAGGCTATTTTTGAAAAGAAAGGCCTATTTGATGAGCCTTGTTTCTGATAGGGTAGTTACGGGTAGGATTAGGTTTTATTATGTAATATGGACTCTCAAAATATGAGGGCAAACTGAGGATCAGCATCTAGCATCTGGTTTTATCGTCCACGCCATCTTTGTATATATCTGGTGACACTCAGGCGACCGGTGTGCTACCCAGCTGATGTGCTCCTTCACTACGCTGTTTGTGTGGATAGGGTGTTGGAATTAGTTAAAAGCAGATGCTTTGCAATGACCTCACACTCACACACACTCACACACACACACACACACACACACACACACACACACACAAGCAGGTGGATTGCAAAGCTGCCCACAGCTGACTGATGGCTTTGTTTTTGAAAATCATTTTTTAAGTTTCCCTTGAAATTGAATTGAAGCATCTGTCACTGTGTCTGAGTTCATCCTGCTGCCTCTCTCTCTCTCTTTCACCTCGCGTGCTTCCTCTCCCTCTGTCTGTCCATCACAGCTTCCTCACTTCATGCAGTCTTTATTGTTCTCTTTCTTCCTGCAGGACCATTTGCATCTCAATCTTACTTGTCTTCACCTCGCATCTGTCTCTTAGTGGCTTCTTTCCCCCCTCCCTTTCTGTTTCCCTTGCTTTATTGTGCTCCATCACCTCTTCACTCGGGTTTCTTAATCTCCATCCCTTTCTCCATCTTTGATTAATCTCTTCTCTTTTCTCTCCTTGCTCCTTCTGTCTCATCTCTTTCTGGTTTCCTCTCTTTTCCTTTTTCCTCCATCTCTCCTCCCCTCCTTTCAGCCGTCTCTCCAAGGGAGTAAACAGGCCCATCTATCACCTACCTGGTTGCTTATGGATGCAGGGATCTCAGCATTTTCACATTCATTTGTTTAAAATCTTGACAGCTCAGCCACAAAGCTCTGACAGACAACTGGAAAACAGACCTGCTGTTTGCCTAATGACATCAAGTCTAAAATGCCTGATCTGCAAGGCACAATATGATGGCTTTAACTGCCTGCTTGTTCAATTTGCGCAATACTGTCAGCTGGGACACTAAAGTTAAAGCAATAAAACAGAATGATGCATGAGGCAGAGCGAATTATTGACAGGGGAAAATATGAAATGTGTTTTATGTTGTCATCTCCAGCCAGCAAACAGGTAGTTATTTAACTAATAGCTGCCAATCATTCCACGCAATCACACAACAGGCAACCAAGAAGTTGAATCTTTTTAGGAATCTGACAAAAAACAACCAAGATGCTAACTCGGTGAAGTGCCTGATTTTCTGCTCGTTCTTGCACAAGGTCTGACAAGAGTTTAGATCTGTTATATTTGGTTGGTTTGACACAAGTTTCCCCCAAAATTCTCTCCAAATACAAACCTTGTAGTCTTATTCCATCACAGTTGGTATATTAATTCCTAAAGTTGTCAACCTGCCAAAACACATCACTGACCAAACTAAGTTTCTCTCTCACTTTGTTGTCACTGTGGTAGCTGTTGAAAGTTGGCTTGTAGACAGAAGTTCATGGTGTTGATCCAGCCCAGCAAGCTCAGTAATTACAGTATGTCCATATTGGATAATCATGTCATTGACAATTTACATTCAATGCCAATGTTGAGCGCCAGTGCAGGAAGCTCTGCCCTTCACGACTTTGATGCTGGAAATCTTAGTTTGTGTTCTGTCACAGAACTGCAGTTTACATGTAATTTTTATGCTTTTCTACCCTTAACCACGTGTTTTCGTTGCCAATCCATAACCATACCTTAACCATGTTTAACCTGTGTTGTCTGGAACAAACCTTCATGGTCTTTTAAACCCCTTTGCTGTGTCCTCAGACGCTAAAGTTTAAACTGCTCCTGTGACTTAGATGACATTCAGTTGCCATTTGAGGTCACCAAATGTTAAACCTACTGCAGTACTGATTTAAGTGAGGTTTAAGGTCATAGAGTTTAGTAAAGTACAAATTCAACAAGGGAGCTTTTCCCAAATCAAAGGCAGCGATATAAATCATTGCCTATGCAGGTGTTACTGTCACAGCTCTAGCTTTGGCTCGTTGACACTGTTAATGCGTCTCTCTCTTTGGTACACAGAGTGAAATACATTAGATTTTGTGTTGCGCTTGGTGAAGCTGCCTTGTAGTAGCTTTTGTTGTCGTTGTCAAGGGCTTATCCGGCTCAAACATACAGTATATAGCTGTGGGGTTTCTCTGTTACTCTGTGTGTGTGTGTGTGTGTGATTTTGTGCCTTGTTTGTTTTCTACCATAGCAATCCGAGCCACATGGATCTGCATCAAATTAAAAGCCCAATTTTTTTTTTTGGTAAATCAGAACAATTTCACACACTTTGCCCAGTACATCACATTTTTTATAATACACAGTATGTAGATGTAGAAGAAATTCAAGTCAAGTATTCTCAAAGGATGATGGGAAGCCCTCTATGCTAAATGCATGTCTGAAAGGTCTTGGTCAAATTTCGTTTTGAGGAAATGGGGGACTACGTTATACACAATTTATAAACTTAAGTTTTCCGTCAGTGAATTTCTGCTGTTTCTGTGCAACCAAGACTCTGCTGTCAGTCATTTCAATTTTTGGACAGGACTGGAGATGTGTGTTGCAATCAGCAGAGGGCAGAAGACAGCTGTGGAACACACACAAACACACACACACACACACACACACACACACACACACACACTATCAACACCCAGACCGTGGAAGAGGACTCACAAGAGGCAAAACTCAAGCATAACACATGCAGGTAGAAGGGAATAAGCACACACAGGGGAGAGAGAGACAAGGACAACATGCACACAAGAGAGAGAGGGAGACAAGAGAAAACTGCTCTTCAACACAAGAAGATAATTCAAGACTCCTCTGCTTTGAGTCGTGGTCCCACATCACCCTGTCAGGGTTTGTTTTGCAATAATGACCGCCTTGCTGTACATTATCCCTCACTTGTGTGTAGGCTAAAGCTGAATGTGTGTGCATCTGCCAAGACATGATTAACTGCCTTCTCCATTCGCCTACTTCTATACACTGTGGGGCTATATTATCGAGTCCAATTGTTTTGTTATACATATACAGAACCTCTCTGGCAACTTATTGGCAACTTAATCCCACTTATTTATGACTAACTGCTATCGAGTGACTCCATTCACTATGGTGAAATACAAATTAAAGCTTATATATACACATTTGTTTTTTTTGAAGCAAAATCCATGGTAACTAACATTTGTTTGTTGGGTTTAACTCTTAAAGAAAGTGCACATCAAGTTGTGAGTCAATGAAACCCACCAATCCATTCATCATCCATCTAAATGTGCGTGTCCATCGTAACACCGTCTTCCTCTGACCGTGACTCACATCTCTGCAAAAAACACGAGAACTTGTAATTTATGGCTAATGCCTTGCAAAGCCGTGGGTTGCTGTCTTTGAGAAATATTGAGGAAATGTCTGAAGCAACCATTTGCGACCCCAAAGCCAAGGCCTGTGCTTACGCTGAGTGAAGGCAGTGCCTCCCCACTTGTCACCTGAAGCTGAAAACTCCTGGGTGTATCTCAGTGGATGACAGAGAGGTTTGTGAAGGATGAGAAAATGGCAACAATCACAGTAAAAAAGAGAAATAACAACAACAGAGGATGACCTGAATACACAATACCAGGAGAGGTTTCTCCATTTTAGGTGCCATATTTTCAATATTAAATGGCAGTTTGACATCTACAGGGAGCTCAGGGGAAATCTGAAGCACAAATGAGTGCATGTGTCCTCTTGCATGTGGATTTTTTGTGAAAATTACTCATGCAGGCAAAGTGAAGAAATACAGTTTTGGAGGTTTACATCAGCAGGCCAGTCTGCCAGGTGAACACGACCCTGTGGCCATCTGGGCCCAAATTGATCCAATGCTGAAGGTAGCGAGAAAACAACATCCTAACGTCAGCATAGAAATGATTGAACTCCCAAAATGAAATTGAAAACCACTGTAAAAAAAAAAAAAACATTTCCCAATGTTCTGAAGATGGTGTTTTAATAGCGATGGCAGATTACTGTAACCTAAAATGAATGTTCACAATTGTTAAGATAACTGATAATGATCATTCTTTGTAGTGGTTAAGGGTTTCCTATTTTCTAATAAATGTGTTCTCTTCTAGTTCACCCAGTAAAGCATTTGTCCACCTTGTGTTCATATTCTATGAAATGAAACTAATTATTTCCACTTATTTCCATTTCCTTTTTCTAGGAACTAAAATATATTTTTGAAAGACGGAATGTCTTTCTGAAAATGTATGTTTTTTAATCACTATGCAATTAAAATGTATTCACTCTGTTTGTCCGTGATAGGGGGGACATATTTTGCTTGCAGTTAATTTTTTAAAAGTTCTGGAGCTTGACCAACGTGCATGTCTAACAGCCTAGGGTCTACTGAATACAGTGGATATAAAGTAAAATGGAAAGTCACATCTCAAAGGCACCGTATGGTGATTCTGACCCAAATGATAAAGTTGTCTTGTTGTGGTTGAGATGTTCTCAGTTCAGGTTTTGGTGATGCTACAGGAGAGTTCAAGTTTTGTTCTGCTCTTACTGCTGCAACACAATCCACACACACACACACACACACACCTAGATCCTGACCCCCACCCACGCACATCACGCTCACAGTCCTTCACAAACAAACACACACAGACGTTCAAGGCAGGTAGCAGCAGCTGGCAGAGCTTGTTTTTACCATGTGACATGTAACAGAGGACATGATAAAGCGAGTCAGAGCTTCGAGGCTTGCTGCTCTCTGCTGCAGCTGCTTGCTTCAGTCACACTGAGATAAACTCATTTCACAGCTTAGCGCTCCGATTGTCTCTGTGTGTGTGTGAAGTGTGCAGGATCACCTCCTCTCTGCAAACATAATGTTGCTGATACAACTCTAAATCCCTAATATGTTCTGTAACGTTCTGGAAAGGTCACCCCAACGTTTTTCACATTATTATTTGTCATTATTGCAGGCTCAGGGTTAATACTTTCAATTTCCGTTTATCTTTGTTTAGACAACTGACTCTACCAAATCTGCAAAGAGACTTGGATGGATATTACATCACATCTATTTGGCAGATGCTTTTGTCCAAAGTCACTTACAATAAGTGCATTGAAACTGCGGAAGAGCTGCTAGATATCATCAAATGGTGGAAGCACGTCCTTCCGAAACAAACTTACAACAGAGATTCAATGTTGTACATACATAACTAAATGCTACTTGTCATTCATAGCGTCAGTGAGACTGGCATGATTGTGTGACCACTTCTGACTCCAGCACCGTCATCAAGTTTGCTGATGACATAGTTGTGGTGGGTCTGACCTCTGATCACGAAGAGCCCCACGTAAAAGGAAGTGACCCACCAGGAGGTCAACCTCACTGTGAAGGTAAGTGTGCCCCAAGTTGGCCTAGGAGTAAGTAATATAAAACTAGATGAAGAACGTGAGGAGACACTGCATTTCAGGAGGTTGCTTTGGACATCGGGCAGACCTGAAGCCAAAATAACAAACAGAAAGTAAAACAAAAAACAAAAAAAAACATTACTAACTAAACTTCCATAAAGGAACAATTCTAAACTTAACTCCTTAACACAGGAAAAAAACAAGAGAAAATAGTGCACAAACAAAATGGCAAGTCTTCCCTATGAAGCTTCGTGAAGTTCTGACCACAAAACATAAACCAGTGTGGGCAGGCAGTGCCGGAGGCCAAAAAGAGGACCTGAGGTGCAGCTCTGCAGCTTTCACAGACTTCAAGCTGGACTTTGATTGGTTAATCCACCAGGCAACAGCACGAGGGAGCAGGAGGATCCATAGCTGAGACCCACAAAGCCTGAGAAGCAACACGGCACAGCTTAACACCTTAATTTCACACACTGACCTCGGGAGGGCTACGCAGCTGATAGTGGAATTTGGAAGGAAGCAGAAGAAAATCTTATCAGGATCAACGGGGCCCCACAGAGGGCCTATCATGGTCGTTTCATGTTGCCCTTGGTGTCAAAACCCGTCAGCATCTCTGCCACCATTCATGGCTGTGTTAGTGGAAACGGGGCTGATAGACATGCAGCCAGTTCCACTGTGATTGAGATTCATAAAGCCTGCGTCTGCACATTTCTGTCCTTGTGCATATTTTTATATGTATATCATATTTTAGCTCTTAATCTGCAGAGTTTTGTGCACCTGGCTCATAGCGTTCTTTGCACACGTTATAGGTATCATGGTCTGGTGCACGCACAGACAGCACAGTATGTAGACTGGTGCATGTAAAGCAGAACCAAAGTTTACAAGCTCAAATTCTGCAAGGAAACATTTAGCTATACGCTGTTATTAACATGTGTTCATGATGGCTCAACAAGCTGATATCTACGATTCCTTCTTTCAGCCATCAATTCATTGATTCACTATGCTATACTGTATATTCTTCGATCTAAGATTGGTAGATGTGACAAAATGTACCATAAGTAGACCATTAAATTAAAATTTGTCAACCACCGCTTGCCTTCATATGACCAGGCTTTATGGTAATTGGGTTTACATGATTTTTTTTTTGTTGCATTAACGTTTTTTTCCATCCACCCATCCATCCATTCAGTGAAACCAAATTCATTACGTCTTCATCCATTCCTTCACAAAATTAGAAAATAATACAAGATGTCAGTGAGTACACGCTAGTAATGGAACAGTGATTTGTTTTATTAATCCTGTTGGCTGATTTTCTCTGATTGCCACTTATCACTAACACATTTTAATCAACAGTAGAGGCTAAAGCAGAACGCTCAGAGAGGCACTGAGGAGAGTAAAAATTAATCCATCATACAGTTTTCATCTCTCGGAAGATTAGAAAGCGCAGGTTTAAATAGTCTAGTTTTCCCTCAAATGCAGGACGACGCAACCAAACAAATCATCTCTTGAGGTTCAGCGCTGCTTGAGAGGATGTTTGCCTGCAAAATTAGATATTGATTTTCTTCTCTGTGTGGCTCTCTTGATGTTACGTGTTGGCTCGCTTTCATTCATTGGTTTTTCTTCACCGGCCTCTCATTCCCTCTTCCTTACTCTCCTTTCACAACACCACCTCTTGCACATAAACTCTTGCATTTACCATTTCTTATATTGTCGAATACTGACCATGCAAAACATTGAGGAGCCATTCCTGTAAACAAGCTGCATCCCCCTCTGAGCAACTCTTACCATAACTTGCTTGCTCCACACAGCAACCAAATGTGATTTATGCCACATTCCAGGTGGGTTGCCCTACTTCAGAGAGAATAATTTAAACAGAGGCAAACAAAACCACAGCCAGTCTTTTTTGACAAAATCATTACGCTTGCTAAGGAAGAGAGTCTGCAGATTTTCCTTCTAATGGTGGAATTTAGTGAGTTTTTCCTCCTCTATGTTTGCAAATGATTAGAATGTGTAGTGTATTATCTGCTTGATATGAAAACCTGCAGACTTTCATGTCTATCAGACCTTCAGCGTGTATTAATTATAGTGACTTCATCATATGTACTGTGTAAAATCAACTACAAAGAAAAAAATTACTTGTTGAAATCAGCTGGATCCGTAAGATGAAAAACCTGCAGACTCCTCCACGAACAGTGTGAGGTGGACTGCCCATTGTGACAAAACCTATTGGACATTTCTCCTGTGTTCCTTCCTGGCCGCCAGCTTATGTGGTGGGTCTACGCACGAGCATGATGTTTATAAAATCCTAAGTGAGGTCCCCCATGTAGTTTCATAAAGGCCGAGTCTGTAGCAGGCCTGTTGTATTCATTAGATTGTCAGGTGTACCGCTGAATGTATAATGTTTTGCAATTATATAAGGCAGACCTCTTTATATCCCAGCTGTCCAGGTAGACTCAAATGGTCAGTGTGAGGACTCCATCCCACTGCCCAGTCCTGCACACAGTGATGACAAATCATCCTCTGTTCTCGTGGACCAACCTGATGATATGTCATGGAGCCCAGAGGTAGAAATGATGAGTGACTCATCTGACGAGGAAGCATCAAAAGAGCCCCTGCAGGAATCTCACCCTGACCTCAAGTAAGAGTTCTTTTAATTTTAGATTATGTGTATCACCAGATTGTCATAGCCAGAAATAATAAGTGCCCTTTTTCTGGGGCCAAAGCCAGCTGATGTCCTTGTTAATTTTTTACCCTGGCTGTTGTGGGGAAACCAGTGATCATGCCTTTCATCTACATCTTACATCTGTGGGTATGACTCTTATTGGTAGGACCAACTCATGCTACAACCAAAATCAACATGCCTGGCTGCAGCATCTTTGCAGGTTTCATGGTTACCTAGACCATAAGGATGCTGAAGCCGTTTGGCCCTCAGTGCATCAGGGTCAGTGCCTTCATCCGACAAACGTTTGCACACAATCCTTACCATTGTGCAGGCCTGGCTGAAGAGCATGCAGGGATCATCAGAGACCTGAACAAGATAGGGGCAGGGTTAATCTTCTCTGGCTCTTTTTGGATCTTCAACTTGTCAAGGTAAGTTAACGTTATCAGACACACCAATCAGTTGTCTGATGGAACAAAGTTAGTGATGTAAAAGAATACTATTTTTTACAGAGCGCAGAGAGCCCAAGCAGCACCTAATGTGAGGTAGATAGTTTTGAGATTTATGAGGTAGTTTTTGTAAGTAGCAAGAGTCAGCCCTCATCTCAGACAAATGGGCAGGTAAAGACAAATGTACTCTCAAAAAATGTTACATCTGAAAATAAATTTACTCATTTAGGGTTGGCTGCTGTTACTAATTACACTCCCTTTTTTTTTTGTGCGTTTCTGTTCTGAAACAGGTCTAGGGAAAGCTTTGTATGCAGCTGCAAAGGAGAGAGCATGTGTGGACCTGAGGCTGTGGAGGCCAGCTGTTATTAATTATCTATAGTGGACTGCAGCTTCCACTCCTGATGAAGAAAGCAGGGTCAACCATGTTCAGGACATCTGTGATCACTCCTGGATATCCCCGCTGCACACAAGGAACCAGGAGTGACTGGACCAACATTCAACATACCGTGTACAGTATGTGGCTGAAAATAGTGGTTTAGAGGTTAAATGGTGGTTTTACATAGTGTCAAATGTACCCCCAATCTCAATGATCATCCATCTTCGTTAATTGTGAATTTACTATGTGCAGCTTCCCCACTTGAAAAAGGATGATCCCTGCTACCCTGGCTGCAGCTGAATTCCACTCATTGACCAAACAGCTGTTGTTTCCCCCTTCTTTTATTTTTCAGTTAGCAGTTTAGTTGATCAAGTGGCAACGAAGTGACAAGGTGATATGGTAACAAAGTGAAAAACCTTTGGACAGAAACACAAAGAAAACACATTCTACTGCAAATATAAACAGACAATTCCTCATATGTAAACAGTTTAGCCCAATCATGTGCCACATGGATCTTTACTACATTTTAAAATTAACATTTACTTTATCAAACTTTTTAAAAATGTATTATTTATATTATATATATTTATTATTTATTAAATTATCTATTTAAGTACATGAAGTGATTTTAAAGTGCAATCTTTTCCAAACCCCTATAAAGTGCAATATACCCAACCATTCACACATGTGGACAAGAGGAGGTTAAAACTGTGAGCCACTCATAAACGGTGCTGATCTCCGTAGCTAAAGCTAAAGCTAAAGCTAACGCTAAAGCTAACGCTAAAGCTAAAGCTAACACAAATCGCCAGCAGCAGACTTCGGCAGGTTAAACAGTTTCTTAATCCATTTGGAGTTCTGCATTTTACCAGCTGCCACCCAGATCTTGTATTACAATCAGTCCTGCACAGGTGGCCGCAGATCTCTGCAGCGTTTTGAACGGGAACTTTGTTTGCCCAAGGCCTCCCTCAGGTGCCATGTGCGTCTCTCTTTATGTACCAGGTAGCAACCCTGCGGCCGCAGATTAGTTCCGTTCCACTAATTGTCGCACCTGTTTACTCCTCTTACAGCTTCTTTCCTTCTCAAAACTCCAGTTTGACTTAACACACAGTAAGACATGTAGTGATTCTGATTAGTTTTTAATAACCATCCAAATGACCAAGAGGCCATTCAAAACCTCTGTTAATCCCTCCCTCATCTGGAAACTGTCTTCTGATGGCAGACGCAACACATGAAGAAAGGGCTTCCTAATGTGCCAGCTCATAATGCCAAAGGCCCAGAAAACTGACAGGGACACAATATACATACTCTCTCTCTCTCTCTCTCTCTCTCTCTCTCTCTCTCTCTCTCTCTATATATATATATATATATATATATATATACACGCACAATAATACAGCTAAGCCAGAGTCTTATCATCAAAAAGTGTGATATAGGTAGTGATGATGTAATATGGGCAACTTGTTATAGAGAAACAGAAAATTATTCAGATTGTTTTAATACTCTCTCCAATTTCTATTGTTTCTATTATTATAATACTAATTCAAATTAGTTAAGTCAACTTAACATATAATGGATCAAGTATATGGTTTAAAAGCAATGAATTCTAGAAACCAGCTGAACACTCAGGATCAATATCTACTTTATCATCATGGTCCACAGGGCTTTTATTCTAACTGTTTAGAAAATTGGATAATTGCAAGAACTCAACAGAGTAATGGATTGTTTTGTGTCTGCTGGCATAGAGGGGGGTCACGCCTCTGGCCATCTGTATCACAAAGGGATTCAGACTGCATGCTTCAAAAAAAACGGGTGCAATGTCAGGCATGGTATATCAGGTCAGAGTGTGGGATGCTCCACCAGGGCCCAGGAAACATCCACCTCCCTGCAGCACATACTCTCCACAACTGAAGCCATGGGCTGGCATTTGCAACCTATTAAACAAAAAGTTTATCTCGAAACTGTTTAGCTTCCTCTCCTTTCTCCCTTAGGCTGCCTCTCTCTTAAATTCACAAAAGCTTTATTGCCATGACAGCTCAGAAACCTGTATTACCAAAGCTGTACAGAAAACTATTCCATTGACAGATGATTAGTCATAAATATATGGTAATATACAAATACCAACATTCATATCAAACAACACAATATAATCAAAAATACAATGTAATAACATGAACATTTATATATACAGTATATACAGTATATCATATGCATGAGTGTGTGTGTATATACTGTATATGTCAGAAGACATATACACACACACACACACACACACACACATATATATATCAGACAAGTTACTGCATCATTGATGTCGCTAACCTGCACATTACTCCTTAAGAGTGTAGATCTCTTAAGAATCTTTCTCCATCTCTTTTTCACTCCAGCCTCCTTTTCCTTTACTCCACTGGTACCCCCCTCTGAATCACTAGATCTCTCCCTTTTTTGCTTTTTTCTATTCTTGTATCTTCTCCTGACATTCACACCCATTTCTATCTCTCCATCAGCAGTGCAACATTTGTCTATACGTTTCATCTACATGCAATATTGTTGTCTTCAGACAAGCCAGTTCCCTCAATGCTGCCCTTCATCTATAAATGCATGAGCATCAGTCAGGTGTGACTGTGTTTATGTGTGTGTAAGAGAGAGCAGTAAATCAAAGTGCCGTGTGTGAAGCTCCTGCATGTCGAGCATGCTTCCACCAGACCCAGACAACACACACACACACACACACACACACACACACAGCTACATTCACAGCTGCAGAGGTGCACAGTTACAAACTGACACATGGTGGCACACACTTGCACATATGGACACACATATGCACACATGCACATTCACAACTTCAAACAAATTCTCACATTAATACACATACACACACACGCACACTGCTGCTGCCTTGCTGTCTGACAGCCATCAAATGAGAAGTAAGTGTATCTCAGTAAATACATATGGTAAATGTATATATAGACTATTGTAATCTGTCAGGCGAGCGTGACAGGCCTATTTCCTCCGAGTCGCAGATGCTGATGGTTTAAGGGAATTCAAAGCAGGCTCAATTTGTCACGTCCAAATTGGTCTCCAGCCTGCATTACTAACCACTTCACCATAGCAAAGCCAAGCAGTGCTTCATGCGTCTGAACATAACACTATATCCTCTATTTTATTTAACTTCAGCATTGCCTATTACTCCATCATGATCTTACAATGAGTAAGAGAAGAGCAGCAATGTGCAATCTTTTATCTTCAGACAAGGAGTGTTTGGTCATTCCGTACTTGTCACTAATCTTGAGGAGCTGTCACCTAGTCTGAGGTTGATGTAAGTGATTTCTGGAAAGCATCCGCAGACGGCAGCTTCAGAATGCAGAACACTTGGTGCCTCAACCTGAAAAACATGCATATATACATTGTACCTTAAAAAAAAAAACAAAGTTTACTCAGCTGCAGGCCACAGACCACAAATGCTATATGGCAAGAAGATTCCGCTTTTGCACAGTTGTACATATGTTCACAATTTGAAAATAAACAGTATTGATATAAATGTGCAGATTTTAGAACAAATTTGTCATTTTTCTTGAACAAACTGGTTCCCCTTATACACCTTGTAAAGCCTCTTCAAAATTGGACTAACTATCATGGTTACAGCTGCATGTAGGAATGTAATTCCTGAATTTGAGCATCATCACCATAATGAGCCTACACCATCTGCCACAGTTTCTGCTCACCTTTCTGGGCTCAATTTGATTCAGTGCTTAGCAGCCACTGAATTGAATTTAAACCTCTATCCTCCTAATTTATATTTGCATTAGTGAAACATTATATCACTTACATACGCTTGCAGCTTGCATGTTATCGTTCAAATACAGTTTCTGATTCTGTCCCTAAATGTAGCCTTAAGTCAAATCAATCAATCAAAATAGAGCTGCTAGAGAAACAGACATGCAGGCAGATATATTGCCTCACTTAGGCTCTTTGCTATTTCACTCCTCCACAAACACAGTCAGAACCTCCTGTCACATTCTGGTGCACAACATCTCTTTGTCTTATTACTCACTTTTACAACTGGTTTCCTCTCTCCATCCTCCCTCAGCCTTCGTCTCCCTCTCTCCCTCCATCAGGACATTATGAAGTTGAAATAAAAGCTCTGCTGGAGCTGCCTCAGAGGAAACACGTTCCAACTCCGAGGCCAAATATACAAAAGCACAGACACATTTATAGACAGGCAATGTCCCGTGTCCTCAGAAATTGGATCCCCCCCCAACCTCCCCTCAGTTCTGTGTCTCCCTTTGTTCCATCTATCAATCCTGTCAAATACGATGCAGCTCCCTAAAGTACACAACATCATAGAGACCAACTGTGACAGTGTATTTCAGAGTGAAAATAGCTTAAATGGCCAATGTGCAATAACTGCGGGCTATGACTTGGGGGAGTTGGTGCAGAAACTGATGGACAACTTAAACTGTTTTAGAGGACATAGTGACACACATTATAGGGTGTCAGTACAACAGAACCTCACACGCAGTAGTGAAGTGCTTCCTAAAACAGCAGTCTATCTAATCAAATATGACTAAACAGGAAACGGGATACACATTTAAGCACATTGTAAAGACCTTGCAAAAAGAGACACAATTAAGTCTTCTCTCTGCCTCTATCATGTCAGACAACAGTGAAATTTGAAATGAAATAATTCTACAGAATCTAGAAAAACAGTACTTAACCTGTTATTCTGGTAAGGTCTGTATATTCCCAATGGCTGGGAACTGGCTGGGAACTGGCTGGGAACTTAAATGCCTCTTCCCATGACAAGTGCATCTTGTGCAGTAGCTCATTCAACTTAAAAACACCAGCTAGATTTAATTTGCCATTTCTACCTTTTGGGGGGCCCTATGCAAAATTGTGATCAAACTAATCATTAAAAGACCAAAGTCAATAAAAACAAAAGCAGTAACACAAACAAACTAACCATCTAAGGCAGCAACAGACCAACAGCTCCTGTGATTTGTGAGGTATAATTGCAGTTCCCTGTCAAAAGGGCTGTCTGATGACAATGTAAAGCAATGAAAATATTCTAAATATACACTTAAACACTCATGTTGATTTTTTAGGTGAGTCTTCTTATAGGGAGCTAAAATAAGATTTTTTGCTGTTTCCATCCACAGCAGTACAGCAGTACAGTGCTTAGAGTCTGTGCTGGCACTCCTGCCTGCTCCTCCAAACTGGGGGTGTGCCTACTGCAATCTACTGCAGTTAATACACTGCCTATTGATAAGCACCTCATACAGCCCCACTTCCCTTCAAGGGCCCTAACGGTATCAGTGTGTGAGTGTGTGTGGGCGCGCGCGCGTGTGTGTGTGTGTGTGTGTGTATGAAAGAGAGAGATATATAGTGAGAAAATGCGCTGACAGATTACTGCAACCTAGATGTCGTGTGTGTGTGTAGAGTGTGTTGCAGGGTGAAGTGTGTGAGTGTTTGAGTCTGCGAGACAGAGATATGGTCATTTTCTTGTCCATTCAGTCGACATCTTTCTCATCTACTTTTCCATGAAACTCTGACACAGACATGACTCAAATTCCATGTCATTTTCATTGTCAAAGGTTTGCGTGTGTGTGTGTACTGTCAGCTCTTTCCATCCCCTATCTTTTTTGTGTCATCCTCAATAATATGCCTGCAGAGACACTTTACAATAATGCTAATGTGCACAATACCAAATGTCAGAAAGAAAGGTCACCATATTCTAATGGACTCCAGCCCATGAGGCAAGAAAAACTCTTCATCTGAAGCTAAGTGAACCTGATTTCACACTAACACTACTGACATATTGTACCATTTGGATTTTGTCTTGCAAATCACAACTATCTGCAGATCACAGAAAGTTCTGTAATTTTCTTTAGATTTGCATACGCATGGCTCAGTTCTGTATAGTGCAATGTAAAGCATTTTGGTACTTCCGTTTGTTCACACACACACACACACACACACACACACACACACTCATATAATCTAAGAGCAGACTGCTGTCCTTAAGTGGCACTGCACACACACACACACACACACACACACGTATACTCTGAAAAAAATAAAGTTGCTGAGCCATTACACACAAACACACACAACCTTTGAAGAATGTAATCTTGTTACTGGATGGACATTACTGTACACAGTCACTGAACTAGAAGGTCACAGGTTTGATCCCCATATTAAAATTGTGAACCGCCATTGACCATTAGCCCCGATGATGAAAAGTGGATATTTGAACTCTGAAATACATTGTGAAAAATGTGGAAGATGGGAAATGAAAAGTGGCAATTTGTGCTGGGGCAGTGTTTGAAATGTTAACTTGCTTTACTTTCAAATTAGATTTAAATCCTATAACACATTCAAACCATTTTCCTGTCTCTATTGTCATCTCAATATATCTTATTTTTATTTACTTTTATATACTTTTATATTTACTGTAAGTATTTTAATCTTGTTAAACACTGAGTTATGTGTTTAATTCAAATGTTACAATATCTTTGTGTATGTATTGTACATTTTCTGTCCAATGAAAATAATAATAATAATAATAAGGAGGAGTAGAAAACAAAGAGTCAAAAAGCAAACAAAAACATGGGGCAGGCTCAGCTGCAAAACCACAGTCGCTTTATTTGTGGTTGATCATTGAAGAAGGGGAACATATAAGTAAACATAAGCATGATCCACTGGTTCAGTGTCTGGTTGGAACTGGCCTTGTGTTTCTCTCTTCTCATCTCTGTTCCAAAGGGAACTGGCAGATTTACACCGTCAGCAGTGTGGCTATTGCCAAGGTCAAGCAGTGGCTCATCAGGGTGTGTGTTTGTGTGATTTAAGCCTCCCGTGGGTGGGCACTTAAGTGTTGATGACTGAGTCAGTGCCTCTGTGTGATTGTGTGTGTGTGTATGAGTTCTCAAGGATGTAAATAGAACAAGTAGCTACATTGGTATGGTCCTTCAAACTGCCTACAGTGTTTATATAAACACTACCTCGCCACCAGGAAGCTCTCCTTGAAAATACATTCATATACTACTAAGTCTCCCAGTTACATTTTGGAAGGAAACTTAGCTGCTGTATTATATGTCCTGGCAACATTTAGAAAGTCATAGTGTGGGTGGGCATGCAGTGCACAGGATTTAAGTCCTGCGTGTGGATAGGTTTATGCATCAGCGTTATCAAATAAAACATTGTCAGTGTGCGCCAGAGAAACTCTCCACAACACAGAGCAGGTTAGACTGATGAGCATCTCTACAAAAATATAACCAGGACTTCATTTGGGCGGATCCCCGACCTCCCAGATTACAACTGGCAGCTAGGCTTATTAGATTGGATCTGGCACCTCCTTAGTCATCTTAGTTTTAGTAGTCTGTAAATATGTAATTATGTAATATTCAGTGTTATCTGTTCTGTCATTTTTGTCTCCTTACAGTTAAGCAAGTGGGCTGTCGAATAATTCAATGACTATAGCTAAATTAGGGTGTGTCTGTGTGTGTACAGGTGTGGTAGTGGGCAGTGGTAGATGGAGCTCTGTTGTAGTTCACACTACATCAAGAGGCAAACCTAACCTTTCCAAATGCTCCTGTTCAGGTGCCAAACCCACAAACGAGGCCTGTCAGTGGAAGGTGTAGGAATGAGCGGTCCAGCTAGGAGAGTGATGCCGGGCTAATACTTTTGTTTAACCATGTTCACAAAGTAAACATGTAAAATGGTATGTTTTCTTTCACCAAGGTCTAATTTACCAATTCACCACTATCAATAGCTGTCAGTGAATAATACAGATTTTTCTGGTTCATGCACATTATGAAAAGCTTTGGGGACTGCACTTGGTAACTTCCTCCCCATCACCATGAGTACAATAAATGCTTTCTGTTTGTGTGTGAGTCTGCACAGTGCGTTCTGCACTTGACTAATCTCTCTTTGATTCAGTTTCCTCACAACCAGTCTGATTCATCCTCACATTAAAGTGATTGCTGCAGATATTTTGGATCTAGCTTTGAAACAACATTGAGCATGTTGGTATATCATTCGTGTCTGGGTTGGATGAGGGCATTTTTCTGGGGGAGTTGCTGTTCAGTTCAGGCTGCAGTGCCATACGCATAATGATGATAGACAGCTGCATTTCTGCAGGATGTCTCCTTAAAGCACTGATTCACAAATATGGATGCATTTTCACCATAAAATTGTCCATTAGCAATGCTCCAAATGTGACACCAGACATAAAGTACATGATGTGTTGCTTCTCCAAAGACCAGATAGCTGTTATGCAAATTTCCTTTCATGTAAATTTTTTTCTGATGTATATATTTGCAGAAAACTTTTTAGACAAACGTGTTGTGTAAACGCCATAACACCCACATCCACTGTATTCTTCACAATGATTATGGGTAATTTAGTGGCACTGATTCGACAAGGCACAGCCAATGGTTGTGTTTTTTTTTTTTTAAACCTGTAATAACAGTAAGATTGCAGAAGTGCTGCTTGCAGCTCACATTAGTGATGAAAGGCATCAAATGATTTGGTTTAGTGACTATTAAACCCTCTCAGGTACTTTGCTCTTTCTACCTGCAGCTCCCTGCTGCGATTGAGTGGCTGATGGGTCTCCCATGACGAGTTTAAATTGATTATGAGAGATCCCGAGGCAAACAACGCTCAGAGTTGGTTTGTTAAACAAAGATCCATATCGGTTTGGACTATATTTCTTCACAGTGACTTACTGGTGAAATTCTTCACACTATTGCAGTATTTTTGTATAATATTACAGAGTTTTTATGATTGTATCATTGCTGACCATATCTGGCAACTTGGCAGAGACACGGCCTCTCCCTCCATCCTGTCTTCATACTAAGCTGAAAAAACAACATTCTAGCTCCATATTTTTCACACTGAAATTGATCATGTTGTAAAGAGTGTGTTTCCCCAAATGCTAAACAACTGCTTTAAGTTTTGGGCACAACATTAAGTCAAAGAGTAAGAGAGGAGTAGTGTATATCTTACTGTTAGTGGTGCGTGGGTAGGATTGCCTGGTTGAGATGAATACCACATCATCATCCTGTTTCCCTGTTGCCCCTCTGTTCGTGAATTAACTACCACCAGGGCTCAGTAAGGCAATTTGCAGGCTGGTGGTCCCTAAAGAATCTGACACACTGAGTCAGACATTTATTATGCTTTGACAAGGGGTGGTGTAGTTGGTGCTTAAATTAATGGTTTCTCTCTCTGATGTGAAGCTCAAATTAGGCCACAGTCTTCCCCTCCACTTAAACCAAATAGCAGCTTGTCAAGTTTACTTTATGCAATACGATTTGCCTAGTTTTATTTTAACAAGGGCAGCAGTAGGAGGCTGAACTGTCAGTTTAGTATTACACTTTCATTTGTAGTTGTTACCAAGCTGTTTAAGGTTACTTAATCATTTCCTCTTCTAAAGTGAGCACGCAATTAAAAACAGAAGTCAAATGACACGTCTGCATGGATTGTAATAAACGCTGTTTTTTAAGTATCTGAACTCAACAAAGACACAAAGGATTTAGATAAATTGGGTGGTGTGACATGCTTTCGCTCCCTGCTGTTAAAATGTAGCCACTTCCAGAGTACATTTAATGAAATAAAATTAGTCCCTCGTCCGTCATCACATCTGACATACACAAAATCTCAAAACAGTATTAGTAATAGTAACAGTAACAGCTTTATTTTCTTGATATAAAATTTTAATTAGGAAAGAATTATTGAAAAGAGTCAGATAAAATAAAACATAGAAAGCATCAAAGAAAACAATTGCTCGGCTGGATACACAGTTGACTGTTAATCCTCTGATTTTTTGGGCAGAGTTTCTTGTCATACTGAGGGATTTGCTTATTTAAGACGGAGGATTGTTGGAGTCATTCAAAGCATGTCTCAAGATTATAGATAATTCCTGTCACCTCCTCTTTTATTCATATGTCCTTATGATGTATATTTCAAGGACAAAATCATTGGAAATTCAGATCCTTTACCTATATGCGCTTATCAGTTTGTTTTATTGCAACCTTGTCCCCTAGAAATCACATTTATATACTGCTGAATGGTTTTGCCCATTTCATTTTGACAAAAAATTAAATTGTTGGCTACATAATGTTCACTGGAAATGTTTGTTTTTTCCCATCAATAAATGGTTATGTTCTCAGACAAAATGGAGGCCAGGATTTGTGTCCCATGTGTTGTTTGCTTTGGGGTGTAAAAAGTTAAGTTAAAGTTAGAGAGGGATTGTGGTTATTGTTAATATAGAAAAGTCCTCACTGATGACACTGCGACTTTTTCAATATGAAACCACTGACGATCTTTCCCTATTTTACCCTTAAAAATTACCTACTTTTACATTTTGGGTCTAGGTTTTTTAGGCATGTAAAAGGCCTGTATAATTATAATGCCCTATGTCCGTGCCAAAGTGAATTACTCTGTCCCACACAAAACAAGCTCATGAACTGTACAACGTCTCGTTTTCCAGTGTAATGTAGTGACGTCACTATGTCACTATGTCCACCTAGTGACTAGTTTGGCCTCACACCAAAGATGAATCGTCCTCGCTGTCCGCCACTGTTATTTTCTCAGTGTCTGAACATCAGGAAGGTTAGTGGTTAGTGGTATTGCCGTATCAGGAAGGCAAATTCCATCTGTATTGACTTTCAAATGTGAAGAGTGAGTGGTTTAACGTCATTTTTACCATTTATTCCTTAACCCACACATTTTGTTGTGTTCCCTTCACTAAGCGCTGCTTCCTAAAGGCACAGTCCACTGCTGGTTACGGGGTAGCTCCCACTTTGCTGGGCTGAGCTGCAGATTCGTGATCACAACCTGTAAGTACGCTTTATTAGATGTGTCCATTATTATATGGATTTATTTATGTTTAAAAGAAACAAGGTAGCACGTCAAGGTAAGTGCAGAGCTGTTGCTTGCTAGTGTTCAAAGGGCTTTGCTAATCAGTTGTAGGCCCAACTTTAAATAAAATTGAGTTGCACAGTGTTCAACATATGTAGATCAAAAAAATATGTCGGCAGCAGATTCCTGCTCGAACATGGTTGAGGAGCAGTCATGGTGGTGATATTTGTGATGGAAGTTTAGCTAAAATCTGTTACAGGCCGGCTCATAAAAACACCATCATGCCTCAGTAGTCCCCAACAGACCCTTTACTACTGTTTGAGAAACTTTTGCTAGAAAGTACAGAGACCAGCCGTTTCACAAAATTAAAATTATTATTAATTTTGTTGGTCCTATTCTTTTATCAAATGCTTTTTACTTAACAAGCCATAACCTCAAAAATGCTAATCATGCTTTAGTGTCTCTGAGCCTACATCATTAAGAAAACCAATTAAATCTGTTGACAATTAATATTTTGGTACTTTACAGGCACAGTGTGTTTCCTTATTATGTTAATAAATGTTGCATGACATTTTGCTCACAATATATTTGCTGCAAATTAGTTGTATATAAACATCCTCCTATAGGGAGATTGCATTCTTGCAAAGAAGTTGGATGCTCCTGTTTTTGCTGAGTTTGTGTTGTGACAGTTAAACTAAAATAATCTGTTACTCTCCAGATCTTTGAGCGAGGTGAATTTTTAATGAGTCCACTTAGTTTGCCCTTCATGAAGCCCCTTGACTCTGCAGCAAAATCTCAACAGGTTGGAGTGTGACTCAGCTCAGTATGAGTCACAAGTGTTCAGACATGTTTCTTTGCTGTTTCTTGGAAGGATGCTGAGCTTCAACACAGGAAAATTCAATTTAGATAACTGTGACTTCATTAAAGAGACAAATTATCACTTTTGTGTTCTTCATTAGTTAATTTAACATCCCCATGTCTTTAAAACAAATGAAAAGCATTTTTATAAACATTGCAGTGCTGCTTGCTTATTTAATTATTGTTGGTAATTTGTGAAACTTAATTAAATGTAGTTGAGTGTAGAAGAAATAAGTTAAAGACAAAGATATCGTACTGTGTGTTTTTCCGGGCTTGATGTTTTATTTTGAAGCAAACAGAGAGGCTGTGTGTGTGTGTGTGTGAGCGCTGGTTGATTTCTTTAACTGTATCCCACAGTGAATGTCTGTATGCTTATTTTAATTTATCTCTGGGCTGTGATTGTTTCCGCATGTGTTCTGTGTGTGTGTGTGTGTGTGTGTGTGTGTGTGTGTGTGTGGTGTGTGCATGGTGTGCTATCGATTCATGCTGTTTTCTCACTGAGGGGTTTCCATTGTTTGATATTTAGAAAATGGACAAGTACACACACACACACACACACACACACACACACACACACACACAATGCACACGCAAACGCACTGTATCATCACAGTGGGTTCCTTCACACATCTGGCCAATTACTGTACCAGCAGGAAAACGTCTATGTGTCTGCTGTCAAAACAACAGGCTTCACAGGTCCTCACACACATTTGCACATACTGTACACACAATTACACACCTCCACAAGTACACAGCTACTGTCAGTTACAGTAACACTGACATGGAGAGAGAGGTATTCATGGACTGGTGATGCAATAATGATTTCACCCTCCATCTCTAAAACTTGAAGGCTTTGTTCTTCCTGACACACACACACACACACACACACAAACACACACACGCACACAGTTTGCGACATGAATCCTGCTTTACCAGCTTTACAGGCTCAGTGACACCCTGAGAATATAAATGCTAATAAAGTTTCATCATCAGAAACTTATAGGAATACATTATCACTAATCAGCTGGTAGATCAAGGAGGAGCCTCATTTAGAGTCTTTGTGTCATCACAGTTTAGAAACTTCTCTGTACCCTTCAGCCTCCTCACTTTCATATCTATCTGCCTGTGACAAAGTGGGTGAGCACTCATTTCTCCTCACCACTTGTCCCTGGACATGTTCATGGTACATTGTACTTTCTGTTTTCCCTCTGTGTGTTTTTCTTCAATTTAACCAGGCCAGTGTAACATTAAGGCACATACTATCCCGGGTTTGTTTGTGTTATCAGGTTACAGTTGACCTCTAGTGCGTGTATGATTAAAACACAGTCATTTAGTTCAGTTATCCTTTATTAAGTGGCAAGTAAAATGGGGTTCAATTGTTCATTCCTTTGTTTATACTTACCTTTGTTTGTTCTGGCTCACCATGCAGGAGTAGTGTTTGGAGAGGAGGCCGGCCCAGCACTTCCCCAATTTATGGTGTTGGTGATGTCAGAGTTACATCATTGGGTCAGACCAAGTGGAGGGTTTCTTTTTCCTTTTGACAAATGTTTCATTGGTATTAAAATGCATAAATTGTTGTTTTCGCTTGTTTAGTTTGTGGGGAAATGGTTAAGAAATGTCTAGAGGTTTGTAGTGTGTGCTGTGATTTTATTTGCAGATTTGTTTGCATTCACAGTACAGACTACATCACCATGTTACCGAATGGTAGAGCTGAAGTGAGCCAAGCTGGGAATTGAATGCCCTATATAAAGAGTAGGTACTTCGATGCCTGGGAGAGAGGATGGATTGACAGTGAGGGCGGTGCTGCCATAGTATAATAGTTTTTTGTTTGTTTTTTTTGACTAGCTACAGTTTAGTTTTGAAATTATGTTTCTTTGTAAATAATTTTTGTATTGTTTTGTAATTTAAATTTAAGTTCATGGAGCACTTTGAAATAAAATCACCTCTTTTGCACTCAAGAAGTCTGCTGAGTCTGCCTGCCTACCACCTTCCTTGACCTTTTTGGCCGGACTACTCTACACTACCCCCTGTAACCAAAATGGATTTAACAGCTGAAATCGACGAGGGATCGCACCTTCCACTTGGTTTCACCTGCTTGGCCAGTAAGTCATGAGAAATGCAATCTTTTTCAGCTCTGGGTTGCATAATGGACTTAAGCTAAGTTTTAAGCCGTTTTTTAGAATGAGTTTGTCAGCATAAAAAACACTGGCCCCATCTGTACATAGAATGCTGATGAGGATGCTGAACAGGTTTCATAGTGGTTTAAATTCACCAACAAATAACTTTTTTCTGATATGTGACCAATGAACCGAAATTCAATCACAGCCAGTCATATCTGATGAGAGTCCCGCCCTGAAGACGTCTCGATGTCAATATTCATTCACAGTCATAGCGCCACCTGGTGGCGACAGGAAATGCTATGTTTTACATTATGATGGCTCACGACCAGCCAGTTGATCAGATCCACTTCAAACTTGGTCAGGAAAGCCTCAAGATGTTGATGTTGGTCTGTAGTGAAAACTGTGAGTGTCCGTGAAAATCTGTTGCCGTGACGACGCAGCGATTTTCGATAATACATTTTCCTTCGCCATGAGCATTAAAAGTGCTGTAACTCCACTGTACAAGCTCTTATCTTCACCAAATTTATACAGTTTAATGACTGTCCGGCTCTGAAGACATGTACATGCCCATTTTGAACAATAGTCATAGTGCCACCTACTGGCGGGAGGAAGTGCATGTCTTCTTTCTCGGACGTCTCTCTCTCAGCAGGTTAATCACAGACACCTCAAATTTGATCCAAACATTCTCAAGACGTGGATGATGCAAAGTTATGAAGCTCTTGAGGTTTCGTCAGACGCTGTCACCATGGCAACGCTGTTCGCCATGAAACAGGAAATTGCTATAACTTCAGTGTACATTATCCAATCTCTTTCAAACTTGTCACGCTTAATAACAGTCCCGGCCTGAAGACATCTAGATACCAATTACTCACCACAGTCATTACGCCACCTGATGGCAACAGGAAGTAACATGTCTATGGCAATGATCATTTGATTTGCACGACATTTTCACAGTGTAGTCAACACTTCATATACTGGAATATAGGACGTCATTAGCGGCTGTTCTCTGGCGCCACATAGGGGACACAGGAAGTGACATGTAACTCCTTCACGCACTGTCCAACATACATGAAAATTCTGAGCCACGTGGAAGGGTCGGAGTCCATCAACAGGACCAAGCCGCCGCACGCCCCGACGTGCACGGAGGTGCGAGGGCCCTCCAACGCTTGCAGCTTTAATTATTATTATTTTTGTCAGCTCACCTCTAAAGCAGGCAGACATCTTCTTAACTTGAGAAAGATAATTGTTGACAGCAACATACTGTACCTGAGGATATGTTCAAACAAATTTTATGATGTAACATCACTCTTGAAGTGACATTAAAGGCTATTTCACTGTCTAGCAGTGGAAACGAGTATTACTTGGTGCTAGATAATCATACAAAAACTTGTCTTGGACAAACTGTCATACATTCAAATTCAGATTGTACACTTATGTCTTCCTACATTTTTCACACAAGCACCGGTGCTTGCTAATAATAAACTGTCAGCTACCACGCTACAATATTAGCTACACTCCCCTTGTCATAAAGTGTGCTTTGTAAGAAAGAAGTCTGATAAGAAAAAGGATGCAAGGACTTTTGTTATTATTGTTTTCGATATGGCCATCAATTCTAGGATACATAGACAGCTGACACCATTTGCAGTTATCCAAAGGAGTCTGATAAAAATTTAGAATTAAATGTGACTGCAGTCTCAGTTGTAGGTTGAGTCCTACAGAATTTGACAAGAACACGACTCCGGTCACTAAGGGGCTAAATAGCCAGAATCCTTTGACAGGAGTTTGACTGAAGACTCTTATCAATCCATCCACACACACACACACACACAATCTCTGTTTCTCCCAATAATAACTCACACTGCAGCATCTAAGCAGCTTTTGTATTCTTTCAAGTACATAGAAGAAAGGACAAAGGTTTAGTGAAGTCCTTGATAAAAGCTTTCCATTTTCATTACATCAGAAAAAGTTTATCAGTTGCATAAGCACAACCTTTTGCTACTGGTTTCTGCTGCAAAATTCTTTCTGCAATTACTGGATAAGAGCGATATGTGCCGAAGCTTAATTGGATAATCAGGACTGAACTAGTTATACTGTGCCCACACTTAGGAAAATATATTTTCTCTTTGCTAATATTACCAATAATTAAACTAAGGATTTATATAATGCAAACAATCCTGAGCGTACAAGTAATTTATGACTAAACCTGAGTCCCTAAAGACTTGAGACAAAAAAGTCCTCTTGAATAAGAGCCGTCTTAAAAATAAGAACTGCAGAGGGAAGCTGGGAAACTTTGAATGTGTTCAAATAACTGAGATAGAGTTGACTTGCACTGACTTATTGATTGTGTTGTTGGCAGTGTGAACTAGATTGTAGATTTTGTTGTAGTTATTCATTTGTTTTCATGCTGCAACTACAATATATAATGACATTGCAGTTCTGTCAACTGGAAATGGCTCGTTTGTATTTAAGACTTCACATATATTAAAGAATGAATAAAACATGAATGAAACAAGAAATTTGAATATTAGTGATACAAAGTGCAGAATCAAAGCAATGTAAGTAGTAAATAAAAGCAATATAAAATGAAATATATAGTAAACACTATAAATACAATGAATAAAGTACAGTTAACAAGGGTGCAAAAGCATCAGCAGCAAAAGGGCAGTAAAGGCGTAAGGTGACAGCTAAGGAGTAATGACCTGTATTGGGGTGTTGAAGGATGTGTGGTTGGTGTAGAAATACTGCACATAATCAGCTGCTTGGAGTGACAAGTAAATAGTTTAATAGTGCCACAGCTTTTGGAAAGAAGCTGTTTTTCAGTCTATTTGAGTGTGTGCGGATTAATATGAACAGCCTGTCTGATGGCAGGAGCCAAAACAGATGCTGTCCAGTGCGTGTAATGTCTTTTATGATGTTCTTAGCCCTCCTGCTGAGAGGATGTTCTAGTGATAGCAGCTCAATGCCAGCAATGCCCTGTGCTGTTTTCACAACATGCTGGATGTCTTTATTTGTCAGATGTGGTGCAGCTGCTGTATCTGGCTGTCTGTGGTGCATCTGTAATAGATGACTAGCATCTTTTAGGGGAGGTTGGCTCTCCTTAGCCTCTTCAGAAAATAAAGGCATTGTTGTGCCTTACTGACCACTGTTGATGTGTTTTCAGTCCAGGAGAGGTCCTTTTGCAGACTCTGTGTTGATGTGGACAGGACTGTGTGTGATCTTCTTGGTTGTCTTAAAATCCTTGACAATCCCCTTGGTTTTTGTGCTCAAGGCCAGGTTGTTGTTGGCACACCACATTGTCAGGATCTGAAAATCCTCCGCCATGTGTTATGTATCATCCCCAAACTTAAATGGTGTTTTAGTTGAGGATGTGTGAAGAATGTATAAAGGAGGGGGCTCAGCATACAGCCCTGGGGGATGCCAATATACAGCGTAAGGGTGAGTCTGAGTTTGACAGTCTGGGGGCGGTTGATGTGGAAATCCAGAATCCATTGGCATGTTGAGTGAGTTAGTCCTAGTCCTTGTCAAACTTAGTGTGGAGTTTGACAACCAGCTTGTTTAGTATGATGGTGATAAACGCTGAGCTGTAGTCAACGAAGAGGAACCTGACGTTTCCAGGTGACAGAGGTCTGTTCTGAGAGCCACACGATGGTGTCCCTGTCGATCTGTTCGCCCTGTAGGCAAACTGGTGTTGGTCTACATCAGTGGGGACAGTGTCTTTGATGTGGATGAGTACATGTTCTTCAAAGCAGTTTGAAATGACAGGAGTGACAGCAACTGACCCACTGGAGTCATTGGAACAGATTACTGTCATTCTCTTGGGAACAGGCATGATGATGATGGTGGTGAATTGGAGGCATGCAGGGACAATGATAGTTTGAATACCTCTGCTAGCTGGTCAGCACCGGACTGGAGTACACACCCTTATACACCATCAAGCCCATCTTGTGATTAGAGTTTTAAAGACACACAAATAACCTAGTTATGAATTTGATTCTTTTTAATCAGGATCAGATTGTATCCATGTAAGTACTGTAGAGCACTATCTTTCCTTCCATTCGCCTCCCTCTGTTTCTTTCACCTTATAGTAAGCACTGAATCTGACTTTGCAAAAATGTGCAATGTCAAAAATACTTTGGATGTAGTAAACAATTTTGGGTTTTGAAACATCAAAATATGCGAGCATCACAGGCATAAAAGCTGATGTAAAATCTTTTATTCCCACTTCTTCACTTGTGTTTGCTTCCATCTTTCTATCATTCTCTTCTTCCAGATAACCTTTTTGTGTCAGTCACGGCCTCATCATTCGTAAATGGTGAGTGCTGCATTTGGAAGCAACACATCTTTGACTTCCAAACTGTTTTGTGTCACAATGAATTATGAGTCGTCAATAATCTTTAGGCTTATGAATAGTGCATGATGAGGTGTATTTGTGTTAGTTTGACTGGCGTCTGGGGAGAATGTGATGAAAAGGCGGCTCAGTCAGTTGAATAATGCATTGTGTCTATTGCCATTCATTTACATCAGTAATTACTGAGCAACATGTCAGCTCTCCTTATGTTTCTTGACTGAAAGTCATGCATTCTTTATAACTCATTCGAAAATGAACACAGAGACAACATGCATTGTATGAATCAGCACAACTCACTTTTTCCAGTGATAGTGATACCTCCCCCCAAAATATCATATAAAATCCTCATAATTTAAAGGTGTAGCCCCATAATCATCACATAGGCCTTTTTTTTTAGTATCACAATAATCAAGCTGGTTGTTGTTGAAATTCACCAAAATGTAATGAAATCTAAGCCAAAAGATGAACATGACTAAACCAAAAACGTGCAAATGAAGGGAGTTAAAAATTATTTATGAGGAACAAAACGGATAAAAAAGAAAGAGCTACCATGTGGAAAAAGGTCTCAGCGGTGAAAAACACATTTTAATGTGAAACCTTCTGGTCACAATTAATTAACATTTCATGGGAAAAAGAATCCACATTCTGATATTCTTAGACTGTTAATTCTCTACAACCTGTGATATCCAGCGTACTCCAGTAGGATTTTGCGACGTGCTGTAATGTTATTTTTATTTCTTTTCTTTTTAATCCACTTTCCCTCCTGCCTCGCCCACTTCTGCTTTATTCATGGACGGATTATTACATGAGTGGCCTCTGGGCACACACACACACACACATCCACAGCTCCCACCATTTTAGATCACACAGTCGAATAGTTTTGGAAGATATTGCATGGTGCTAATACCAGTGGTGGGAATCAGCAGATTGTACTTTTTACTTCCTTACTGCAAGCTATAGTATATTAAACAAATTAAGCTTTAACATTCAAACCATGATCACGTAAAATATGACGTACTGTCGTGGATTTAATTACCCAACCAGCTACATGATTAAAATGCTTCTTACCATTGAAAGGGACCATTTTGCTATTGATATGTCTATGCTTTTCCTCAAGTAGGGTTATGAATGTAGGACATTTGCTTGTATTTACTACACTGCTGTATAGGTACTTTTACTTAAGTAAAGAATATGGATACTTCCTCCATTTGCCAGTACTAAACCTGCATTGAAATGAACATCCTTACACATCCTTAATAAAACCAGAGGGTAAAAACACACTGAAGTGGTCTTGATGGTTTCTTTGTAGAGACAACCTAAAAGTGCTTTAGACTGTCAGAGGGACATCTTGCTTCTTCACTTTGCAGTACAAAATCTTATTAACACTTATTTCACACAGAGGCTTCTACTTTGGGTCCGCACACACCCTTGGGCCTCTGTGGGCCAATCCTCAGCAGCCCTATTAAATAATCCTCTCAAGACTTTATTTGACAAACTTCAGAAAACAGATCTAATATCGACCAGTGGCTGTAGGGAGTGTTTCAAAAGTCTGCAGTGTGACCGCAGAACCAGATATTACATTTATATCTGCTACTGTGGGTATAAAGATTGGTCTTTCTGCCTCCTCTACTGTACAATAAATTTCACCCTGCATTATTGCTGAGCATCGGTGGCACTCGAAGGAAGCATTTGCTCTTTGATCCTGTGAGACAGACGCCACAAAATCATTGATTGCAAGATGAAATGTCTTGTTTTGACATGTTGCTGCTGACGTGTGTTTGGTTAAGTCTGTCTGCGCACCTACTGTGCTTTTGTGTGCTTCTTGTGTGTGTGTGTAGGTGTATGCATGTGTGATTGTGTCTGTCCTCTTTCTGAAAACGCACATAGCTCAGGTGATGTGTGTGAGACAGAATATCAGCATTAGTCAAACCCTCCCTCCTGGCAGATCCATCATTGCTTTGATCCAACTTCTAACACATGCAGAAGCGCACATACACACACAAACACATACACACACCTACATCAACATCACACTCATCTAGGTAAACCCGGGATACCACACGCAAGCACACACACTCTGCTTAATTACTGGTAGATCTAGAGATATGCATCGACACAAACCCAGAGGATGTTCATTTCCTTTGCTGCTTCGCTTGTGGGCTCCAGTTTTGTTTTTCTACATTTTTGTTACATCATTCAAAACTTAGAGCCACATCAACTTATTGCAGCTTCTCCCATCAGTCACCTTACTGAGAGCAAATGAATCCTCTCTTCACATTGTGTTCAAAGACATCTGTATGCTGTAGCTGCTCTGGGTACAGTATGCTTGGTAAGAATGACTATTGAACAATAGATAAACCTTGTTGTTAATCAAACACTGTATTGATGTTAAAATACTAAAGAAAAAAAAAAACTTACTGCAAAATCTACATTTTATGTTTGTTTGTGTGATAAATGTTTTTCTTATTCTTTTGCCCGGTGTGGATTCCAACTAATAAAATTGTCATGATTTATAATGCAGTTGTTTGACAGACACAAAAGGTGAATTTGGAAAATATTCAACATACTTCAACAAAAAACAACACCCACACAGAATTGTGACCCTTTGTGTTGCTCACAAAAAGGCCTCTGCTGCTGAGCCTCAGTTGGTTGGTTTGGACTAAAATGCGTTCATCCTCCATCACTCCTAAATTCTTCCTTCAAAATTCATTTTCCTCTTCATTCATTTAATCCTCCCTTCTTCCTTACCTGCTTTTAGTCATTTTACCATATGTCTTTTTTTTTTTATCTTCCCTACATTATCATTCTTCCTTCATCTCTGTCTTGTCTTTCATCGATCTTTTCCTGCCTCCTATTCCCCTTATTCTTTAATTTCCTTCACCCCCACCCCCTTCTCTTCTCCTCCTCCCTTGGTTTGTTCCATTCATTGTTATTCTGCACCACCAGCTGCAAGGCAAGTAGTGTGACAGCCGAAATGGCTGCCATGGTGTTTGTATGTGTGTGTGTGTGTGTGTGTCTTCTTACATATATGTAAATGCATGTATGTGTGCAGGTGGAATGAGGGTTCTAAACAGTGTGTGTGTGTGTGTGTTTTTGTGTGTTTCTATTTTAGTGTGTGTGTGTTGATGTGGCACTGAATGGCCACAACAAGGCAATTCCTCTACTGTCACTCACGTCCATTAAGTCTCCACCATCGTGTGTGTGTGTGTGTGTAAATGCACTTTACCATTACAAAGGTGGAAGGGCACTTGGACTGAAGGGTACATTTGTTTGTTTGCTGGTGCATGTGTGCAAATGCACCAAGACAGGTGGTGTGTGTATGGTCCTTCCTGTGCACTGATGTGTGTTTTACGAACTGACAAGCATTTTTTGGAGAGTCTGGAACCCTCTGTTCCTTTCAAAATCACTTCCTTCACAAACAACATGAAATTCAAACATATAAGATAATAACCAGGTCCAGAAACCAGCTGTGACAATGTGACCACATGTGTAGAGATCCATGTCAGGCCATGTGATTACTGAAAATTCACAGTTAAGCCCCCAAAATATGAAGCAGAGGGTGATTTTCCTCCAGAGAGTATGAAACACACTTGATTAGGCATAAATTAAGAATAATGACTCACTTTACCTTTACTTTGCATTATGCTGAATGAAAGTCACACTTCTTGCTATATTGCCACTGAATGTTGGCATTAAATGTATATTGTTAATACAGAATCATGTTAATATTTTAAAAGTAGGGGACTTAGCTGCATGTGTGAGACTCAAGAACAGAACAGGCATGCATTTGTCAATTGGGACATTTTTTCCCATTTAAATACCATAAGGACAGATTGAGACTGATTGTTCATGAAATCACCTCATGATGTTGGCTTGAGTTACATTTTAGCCTGATGTAGACAAAATGTAAATACAGCCATCTCTCAAAGATGCATATTTTGTCTTTACTCCTCCCAAGAGTAAATACATCAGTGTAACTACATGACAGTCTGTGAAAATAGCCACTCACAGGGTCTGTCATCTGTGATAATGGCAGCTGAGCTGACACTGAAGTTAAACTGTAGTTGCCACTGTTCTCCCTGTCACATATAAAGCACCAGGGAGCAAACAGCTCCAGAAATTTTAACTGAACGATCTGTGCGGGTGAGAGGGCAGCGCTGGTTAGAGCCTCTGAAGATGAGGAAACTTTTTGTTTTCCTTGTTGTACCGCCATGCATTTTATATACATGTTTATGTTAGTTTAGTTATTTAGCTAAACTGTTATTGTAACTGTTCAACAACACTACTTATTGAAATGATAAGTAAATAACCATACCACCATCTGGATGACGAAGCTCCTGCAATGTGACTTACGGCGCTTAAACTTCAAAAGTCCTTGGTGCTTCACAAAGTGTTTCGTTGTTATAACAGCTTTGAAAGGTTTGGCACTAAACTATGATACATATGATGCCTCCAGGATGCTCAACATTGCTGGGTTAAGAAGGCAAAATTAATAATGAAATATGGTAAGTACTATTGGAAAACAATGTTCAAACATTTTGATCGGTGTGATGGACTCATCAACAGTTAACACCAAGCGGTAATGTTTGTTTGCAAATAATCACAACACATTTTTGGTTTAAGAGTTTATTTTCCTTGATTTACATTATGATATTAGTTTCCAATTTGAGTGCACACATTTTGGTTAACATTTATCATAAGTTTATCAAGTTAGTTTGAGTTAATATTACCTTCTCTTTGTTTCCTCACATGTGCCTGAGTTCCTGGAAAAGGGGGAGGCGGCATTTAAGGTGCCCTTTTTATGCTGGAACCAGGAATGGGACAGTCTCAACTCCCAGTGCTGGGCAGGGGTGCTCAGAGTTGTAGAATTCTATTACTAACATGTTGTATTATGTAGTGGTTAGTGTTTCTTTGGGTTTTGGTTAGTTTAGGTAGGTATATTGGTATTATTTGTGTTATGTATTTAGATGGCAGTTGGGTTTATTTTGAGGTGTTAATTGTAAGTTGGAACTTTCCCCCTCGTTTGTCTGTCGGCTAGCCCATCTCTGTATATATACCCCTTTCTCCAGTCTCTCGTCAGGTCAGGTTTGTTCATTTTGGATTTCTCTTGTATTATGGGTTTGTTGACCTCAGTTTCTTTAAAGGGCCCTTAGTTAAATATTTGGTTGATACTTTTTCTTGTTTATGTATTTTAAATCAGTTTGCAATATTGATTTTCCTTTTGTTTTGGCAAAATAAAGCCTATTTGTTGGAAATTTACTCTTGTGTCCCTGCCTTTGCTGTTTGGTCCCTGACAATCGGATGCCAATAAATAAAGTAGAGCAGCAAAGCAGCATACTCAGCTTACGAGCAACAGGGTGCTGGTTGGTCTGATTAATTTTCTGATTCATCATGAAAAGTAGGCAGAATCATGCTACATTAAAATTCTTAGCCTGCATCTGACCTGAGCAGAGCTGCTGCAACTGGAGAGAAGAAAGATAAATGAGAAACGTAGAAAGATTGACAATGTAAACAGATAATTGCCATTTAAACCACCATGTTTAAGTTGCCACATGACTATTTCTGTATGCGAGGTTGCTCATATCAGGTGCCATTACGAGTCCAAACATACCAGCTTCACCCAATGGCAACACAAGGAAAGAGAAGATTACAACTGACTGCTCTTCACAGTGCTTAGAACACACATATCGACAACATAATTAACATAAATATGATAAATAAATGACAACAGGACAATACCAAATTGGTTATGGTCTTTTGATATCATTATGGCTGTTTAACTGCCCTCTGGCCTCCTGTCATTTTGCAGAAATGGCCCCCCCATGGTAAAGCAAGTTGAGTATCCCTGAGGTAGAGCATAGACTACTTCCGATTTACAACTTTTTATGTGCCATTAATAATGCCACTGTGGAAGTGTAACTGTGGAAGCCCAGAGGTGCTGTATGTTGTAGATTTACCGTGCACTGCTGAGAGAGAACTGTTTTATAAATGACTATATTTCACTATGAATAATCTGGTCTTTCTGTCTGCCGCAGTATCTGAGGGTCACCTGCAAGGCACTTTACCCACACCTATTTAAAGTCGCCTTTCGGTACTTCACACCTCTATGCCATGTGAGAGGACTTCTTTAAAAGGCTGGCTAAATTGTCAGCCAGAAGAGAAACTGCCTGAAACGCAGTATAATGGAGAAAATATTATTTTTGAATAAAAGCATGTAAGAAAAAGCTGCAACTCAAAAACTCAACTGAATTAAACTGCCACACATGAAACTGTGTCACATAAATACCAAACCTGAAGGAAAAATGCATGAGCCTATTGTGGACATAGAGCCAAAGATGAATATGGCACAATAATACATCAACAAACATGTAGGCTATTTGAACACCATATTTATGATTCTCTTTATAGCATATTGATACAACAATTGTGTACAGATTTACTGTGGTGACGCTATAAATGAACCAGTACATTACTAGATTAAAATGAACATGCTTTTCTTTTTATAGACATTTGCTGCAGACATGTGGGATTGAAAGAGTGAGGTGGTGTGCCAGTTCTTTGGTCCCACTCTTGAAGGGTTGCTTTAATTTATGCAAACCATCAGATATAGTGTGATGCTCTGAAGCATCATTTATTTTTTGTGGGGCACAAACATGAAGAAAATTCCAAAGCTGCATAAGGCCTCGTGTGCCCATCAGCTACATGCATAAGCTCCATAGCTACGCTATAGGCTACATCACAGCAAAGGTGTGCCTACTCGGGGCTACGGTAGCAATGGAGAACATGTGGAGACACAACACGAGGCACGTTCTTCTCGACAATAACACACTGCAAGTCTGCTCACAGCAATCCTCTATCTCTATAATAACGTGGATCTTCCCACTGTGACTCACATCACAACTGGATAGATGTAAGCACAGTTAATGGGACTATAATTAAAGCACAACATGGCCTAACCATGTATGTACACATGTTCCTTAACACTGACGTCAACTGAACCCTACAGATAATAATGCCTGTATGGATGAGCATCAAGTTTATATACGCTAATATGTGCAAATATTCAAGTAGCTCAGACATCTTCAAAGCGCTTGTACTGCACATAATGATATTCTTTGACTGGATTTTGCATCGTTAAATCAAGTGAGGCTGTTTATGAAGAGGCCAGTGGTGATAACTAACTGTTCAGCTGCTGTGTTGTTGTTGTCACCGGCAAAGGTAAGAAAACTGTACTCTAGTTAGCAAAAATGAGTCAGTCTGATTAAAACGATAGTGGAGGATAGCAGTAGTAGTATGTAGGTCATATCTTCTTGCTTTCATCCCAGACAAACAAACCTTTAATCAGAGTCGGACCATTCAGTGAAACCACTTGGTTTTAGTGCCGGCGCCATTAAAGCTGTTCCGCTCTCAGTTCAGAAACATGTGGTAACAATTTTATTTATGAGCACGGAATTTAACTTTGTCTTTTGTATCTATGAACTTCCCAATTAGTATCTTATTTACAGTACGTATATTTACATTCATACATGTAAAACCATTTAATCTTCCATAATGGCTGTCTCACTATCACATCATAATTTATAAAAGTGAATATGTGACCTGGGGCTTTCTGAACTTTATTAGCACTGCTTCATCAGCAACTTCGGGGCTTCAGCCCTTCTCTTTTGGTAGCAAATTAAAGCAGATTTGCAAGAACCCTGAGGCCCCCCTCTGCATGTAGAATTAGACATATGGTGCTTCTTTGCAGATGTGCAGAGAGGTTCTGGGATAAAAATTTAAAAAAACATGCACGCTGGAGCATAGACAGCTACCAGTAAGCAAGTATATTCTTGTTAAAAGTAATACAGAATTGCACTTGGCATTATTGAGGAGTAGCTGCACTGATAACAGCTCTGAAAGGCTCCAGCTATACTGAGTAAGTGAAAACATCCCTTCAAATGATCTGAAGTTGCCACTGCTTGTGCACAATGTAAACAACCCAATGGAAGGTACTTTACACTGTATCCTTTTGATTGGATCCGGATTGAATATGGCAGATTTTTGTCAAGCCCTGTGTCTGATAAGAATTAATATTTTTTAGTTTTTTTTAAATTACTTTGTAAAGTGGTTGGATTGGATTAAATTGTATTAATTCAATTGTTAATTTGAACTAACATACAGATGGTTTATAAAACTTAAATCAGTGACATGGTGTATAATGAATATAGCTGCTCGGAATATTAGGGCTCTATCTCTCTATCTCTCTATCTCTCTATCTATCTATCTATCTATCTATCTATCTATCTATCTATCTATCTATCTATCTATCTATCTATCTATCTATCTATCTATCTATCTATCTATATGGCTTTTAAGTTTGATTCTCAACAAGTTTTTCTAATCAAGTCAAACTGTTGACCCTCCCACATCAATTATCTCTTCAATAATTTCAGTGTCCTGTGTTCCTTTTCAATGGATGCTATTGCACCTATTCCAGGTAAGTAGCCGCCACCAAATTATACTATCTGGAGCTGTAAGCGAGTCAGCAGGAGGGCTGAGTGTGGATGGAAAAACCTTATGTTAATTTTCACCACATGAAAGACCTCTTCTGCTCAAAAAGGTGCCAGAACAGCTCATTTCCCTGACATAATTGTTACTAATGACATCTTGATGCAGGCTGACAGAAGGGAACGCTGCATCGTGGTTATACGTGACATGAGCGCTGCCTTCAATACCTCTGATCATACCATCCTCATTAATCGACTAAATACTTTACAGTATGGTGTGAACACAAGCAGGAAAATGTCTCTGCCCCACAGGTAGTTATTTGAATGAAAGAATAAAATACAAACTATTTCATAAACAGTTAAAGCATTCGTGCATTACATTAGATTTTCAATTTCTGCTATCTAATGCAAATATACAGATCAGTACACTTGAATGCCCATTTATGTTTCATTAAGATTTCTGGATCATGTAGTCTTCAACATTAAATAAATTCAACTTTTGGGGTTGTAGATTTATGACTGCAGAGTGCAGCTTTGATAGAAGGCTGATTAATGTAGTGAAAACATCCGCTTGAGTCAAGGTTTATTGTTTTTCCCTGATCAGCATCATATTTCCCCTGTCTCTGTGTCCTATAAGCAAAGGGTATATTTTTTACAGTAAACCTTTTCATAAAGTGTAAAAAAGAGACAGAGATAGAGATGAGTAGCCTTCTTCAGACACACACACTTACACGCACAAAATATGAGGACGCAGTGACTTTGTCCGGCTGTGAGGACAAATTGTGTGTGGGTGGAGGATGGGCCACACATAGTGCATAGACACACACACACTCAAAAACACATGCATATCTGTCTGAACACATTTGTACATATGCACAAACAAACAAATGCTTCCTTCAGCCCAGTTGCCCTCTTACCTGAGAAAAAGTAAAGTCCTTTCGTCAGACAAGAAAAAAATGACACACACACACACACACCTACAGATTCCCCACTACTGACAGCAGTTGAACCATAGAAGAGTTGTCTGCTTTGTGTCTGTCCTTGTTTATCTGATATGACAAACAGTTACATGGCTGCGGACATAATCAAAAGCAAAACAGTGTGTTTTTTGTGTGTAAGTTTGTGTGTGTGTGTGTGAGTGAATTGGTATAAGCCTGCAGCCACTCAAGTCTCCTTGCGCATGTGTGTGATTGTGTGTCCATCTGTGACACATTCACACATTTACCTGCACATACAAAGTTGACCTCTAAGATGATGCTGTGTAATGTGACTGTCAGTGTGAAAGGCCATTTAAATATGCCACCGCGGTTACCTTATTTTATGCCTACAACATCAAGACTTAAAGTTTTTGTCCTGCTGCACAAATCTGTCGTTAAAATGTCACAGAGTCCCAGCTAGGGCAGAAAGGGACCTGCAGTAGATTTGGATGTATAGCAACAGAAGAATGTCAGAGCATGATAAGAAGAATATATTTGTGAACAAGAGTAAGGCAACACATTATTTTCCACTATAGTTTACTTAATATTATTATGTTAGTCTTTAACTGTAGCTATTACAGATAAATCTGAGCAAGACTTTGAAGCATGTGGTGGTAAAGTAGGTCCTTGTGGGATTTGAGCCACTAAGCCTGGCAGCTTTGGTAGTTCGCTCTACTGGGAGAGTAACAGAACAGAAAGTGGATGAAAGTGTGGAGGAAATGAGTGAGGAGGGGGAGTGATGGAGTCAGTGAGCCATTTGAAACTAGACACAATACTTGTGAGCATCAACGTGTGTGTGTGTCGACGGGGCAACACAGTAGTAATCTTTACTAAAAGTGTTATCGAGCGCTTTACTTGCCAGTCTACATGCATTCTTGTTTTTACTTATTCATGCTTGTGTGTGTGTGTAGATGTGAATGCTCTTTTTTTTTTATTTGTGTGTGTGTGTGTGTGTGTGTGTGTGTGTGTGTAGTTAGGCTTGTAGGCCAATGAATGGAAGATGGATTATTGATCTTCAACTCCCACAAAGCAAAGAAAAAGCAACCAAAACCTTTATCTTCATTTAGCCCAAACGCACACACACACACACACACACACACACACACACACACACACACACACACACACACACACACACACACACACACAGCAACCAAACAGAAAAGGTTCAGATTTCGTAAAGTGAGCGGACTTATAGCTTTTCCATGTCAACATGCTGTCAATGCGTTGTGATGAAATAATTTCTGAAATAACATATGAGGAGAAGGAGGGCAAATAGAGGAGACAGATATTAAAGAATAACTCAGATATTTTTTAAACACGGAACTCCAACATTAGGTGTCACACAAATGTTGTGTTGGATTCGAACAAACCCTTCAACCCTCCTGTTGTCCTCGGGTCAAAATGACCCGCCACTGTGTTAAAAACCAAAAAAAATTCCCCTAAACGATATTTTTTCAACTTGAAATTTGATGACTTTTCCTAGATTGACCCCAACATTAGAAAAAGTGAATTGTTGCCTTTATTCACATTTCCATGTAAGCTGTACAAAAAAAGGTACAAAGATCGTCTTCGGGTCAAAATGACCCGACAGTCAAATTGAGTTGAAATCAGAGTCACAGAGTTAGTTACACACCACAGAATGTGAGAAGGTTTTAGTTCTGTCTCAGATCAATCAGTAGCAGACCTAAACAAGACAAGACAGGTGGTCTTCTTGCAGACTGCACTGCCTTTGATCTGACCCAAATGTAACAATATTGCCCCTTTGTCTGTGGATTCCCAGAGGCTATAAAGGTGCTGCAGATGACAGTACCCCGAATTATCTCTGTGCTGAAGCCAGGAGTGCGTGTCATAATGTCGAACAGGCTCTAGAGCTGATTTTTTCAGATGTCCAGCAAGACAACTGTGATTCAGAAGAGGAAGTGGAGGATGTATCAGAAGAAGAAGATGGGGAGGAATACCCTATAATACCCATAATCTTAGCAGGTGTATACAGTCATGCGACTGCAGCTAGTCTATGGGATGCAGAGTGGAAGGCCAATTTTCTGAGCCACAATGCCACTCAAACTCTTTCACACCTACTCAAGACTGCTACGATTTGATAACCGGGAGTCAAGACAACAAGAAACAATAATACAATTGACAGTGTCACAGCAATGAGTGGTGTCTTGAATAAATGCAATCTTTCTGCCAGGTGAAGAGGGAAAACTCAGGTATTCACACAATTTGTGGTGAAAGACAAGTTGTTTCTTCAAGCAAAATAAGATTTGGTGTTTCAAATTCAATTAAGTTGCTTATATTGGGGGTTTAACGAAGATGGGTCATTTTGACCCGGAGGACACGGGGTGTATACAGAATATGAGGACAACAGGAGGGATTTATTAAAACACCATAATGACACAAAGACACAAACAAACTAATTGATTCAGGCAGCAGTAGTCAAGCAACTCTCATGTTCTGCGAGGTAAAATTACTGTTATTATTATTAGTCTGGTGGCTTTGAACCAAGTGAGACTACTTTGTCTGGTTAAACAAAAAGGATCGTACAGGTCTGTCTGTAACATTGTCAGACACTTTGAATAAAAATCCGAGCCTATCAAAAAAAATGTTACCAATTCCAAAATGTTTTGTACCTAACAGTCATTTCCAACCTAAATAGGGCCGAGATTTAAAAATACTTCTTTAAACGGCAGCAATGAAAGAACCAGTGCTCCCCTCTTATATTAGCCCTTATCAGCAAACACATGGCGTCTTGAGGAATCTTTAATGGAAATGATAATGTAAACAGAATTTCAGCGCTCTTTCTCTCTCACTTCATCCGTCTTTCTCTACCTGTCTCATTACTCCCTCTCCCTCTGGCCACAGCTCATACCTTTCTCATATTCCCTACTTCCAGAAACAGCAAGTCTGCAATTTCATTTTCCTTGTGGCCACCTCTCCTTCCCAGCCCTCCCCCTTTGCAGCACAGCATGAATTCATTTCTGTGCTTCAATCTCTCACTTTCGATTTGTTTGTTTTTTCCAGCTTACATTATCTCCCCCTCTGCCTTTCCCTTTCTTTCGCTTTCCCCGTTCGCAGCTTCTTTCTCCTGCCAATCAATCTTTTCCATACTAGAATCCCTGATTCCTCCTTCTGCCGTTCATTTGGTCTTTAAACCATCAAATCCCTCTCTCCTGTCTTTCATCAGTCAAAAATAACCTCTTCCCTCTCCCTCCCTTCCCTTTTCTCCATCCACTCAAACCATCCTCCTTCCTCCACGCTCTTCTGTCTCATATTCCTTCTTTCCCTCTCATTTCCATTCATCTCCTCTCTTCCATATCACTCTCCTCCAGTGTTGCCTTCCCTCCGCGAACATTGACACCATATGTTACTCTCATCTCTCTTTCCAACCTTCCATCATTTATTCATCCTTGATTTCCTCATTTCACTCAGAAAAGACTCAGGTTGGGATTTACGGCAAATGTTTTATTATAAATTTGTGTCATAAGGAAATCTGAGAATCGGTCATGTTGTTAAATGACCTGCTGTTATTTATTTACATTGTCATATTAGTTGTTCCTTGGTTTGTTTCTGCAGTGCAGATGGCGGAAGATGCTTTTAACTTCTATTCCTTCGCCAGAGATGTATGTCTGGACTTCATAAACACTTTTAGGGCTGTTGAAAGATGCACTTTAAATACACTTGTAGAAACCTGCCATCCCAGAAACAAATGACTACAAACAATCCCCAACGCAACACTCTCTGAAGGTAATGTAATGCAGGAACCAGCACTTGCTACTGTAATAACTGTAACACTATTTCAAATGTATTGTTCGATTTGAGACATCGAATCCCATTTGTAAACTGTAATTCTGGAAACCTACATCTGCATCTACTCATCTGACTTAATGCATACTATTTCAGATTTCACAGCACACATTTTGATAAAAGAGTAACCAATGTTTCATTTAAAATATCTGTGAACACAGTTAACTGATCTTTTAATGTTAACTTTCCTGTCTTGCCAGAGGTCTGCGAGCCAGGCTAAAGATGCATGTTGATTAAATTTGTTGGGTCCCATCTATACAGTTGATACACCTGTCATTTAACGTCATCACTGTAGTGTCTTGTCTTCAGATTTATGTTTGCTGATCAGTTGATGACATTTGAGACTAAAAAGTGAAAGGTCACAAATATCTCATTAGATATGTGATCTTTGCTCCGTTACATGCAGAACTTTACAGATTACAGCTTCTTGCAGGAACAAAATGTTAAGGTTGTCACAATTTAACTGCTGATATTCTGAAACTTCCTGGAAAAGAAGTTTCAGATTTCTGCACACGTATACAGCACATATTCAGACAGCAGTACAACACAGGGCCAGATGAGGATGATGGATATTCCCTTTGCAAACCTCGATTCGCTAACAAAGATGACCGGCCTCATTGTGTAAACATTGACTTCAATTTCCTCTAGATGTAACCACTGTACGGGAGCTGCAAGTGATAGATTGCATGGCGGATTACACTAATCTTATCACAAAAATGGCAAGCTATTGAATTTCCTAAGAGTAATTACATTTTTGAGATGCAAGAAGCGGTTGTCTACTTGAGCATATATGTACAGCAACCACTCAGGAAGCTTTAGGTTTAATAGGAAAAGGCCTTCATGTGAGACAGAAAATACAAATATCATCCTAAACATTCAGAGGGAGCACTTTTCAATTCCTTTTTTTTTTTGAATGTGCAGTGTATCTCTTTAATATTTACATTAGCTAAAAGCTTTGTTTTTGCCTTCCATTGTTTGTCTCTAACATGTCCATCGGATATTATATTGAATTCTCGAGAAGGAGCACACACAGGCAATGATACCTTAATACCTTAAGGCGGTCTTTAAGCCCTGGGCCCCGGGCCAACCAGGGGCCAACATCTTTAGAGCTCACGTTTTATGACTCATGAGACATGAAATCTGTGCACTAATGTTAAGGCACCCCTGCAAATAGGCAAAAATTATGGTATGTGAGTTGCTTTGATTGTATGTTGCATTACCACGTACTGCATCTTAAAAAAATAATTTCTTAAAATGATGATTCATAGAACATCTGTAACTATAAATTTAAAAAAGTGCTGTACCATTATTCATCCTATTGTGAACACATCAGACATAAAGGTCTTGGAAATGCCTCTGGCCTCCTCAGAATGAGCAGTATTAAAATTGCTACATTTTGAAATGATTATGAAATTGTGGTCCACGTCCTGCATAATGCGATCATATTGAAAAACACCAGACAGACAAACAATTCTTTGTGTATATCATGAACTGGTAAGACTGGAATTATAAAATGCTCTCAGATGACCTTGGTTTCACTGACAAAGTGGGCAAGCTGAGCACGTATTATCAGAGCTACTCAGAACCCACGTCACAACACTGATTCAACATTACAGGTCTGATTGCACCGGCAGTAATTCAGTATGACAGCATGCTTCATCTGGGTTAAAGTGACCTGCGCTTTACATTACATTAAAATAACATGTCGTTTCCTATGGCCTTCTGGGGTATGACAAGAAGATGACCAAATCCCTCATCCGTTCCTTTGGCAGCCCTGGGCAAAGCCTTGGCTATACCAGAAAAGAACAGTACATATTATTTTTAAACATATAAAGTGTTATAAAAGACCTGCAGTAAATCCTCCATTAGGGTTCTAATGTTGTTCAACTGTATTATATTATACAGATACGTTTTCGATTATTTAGCTTAGACCCACTGATATAAACGCGGTGGACAAAATAATAGAAACACCTGTGAGTATAATTCGTAACAATCTCAATATTCACGCCATTTTCCCTGCATTATTTCAATGCTCTTTTTCATTTGAAAAGCAGCTTCTTCCTGTGTGCCCTGATGATTCAGTCAGTAAGAACATTTTGCAAGTGCCTATTTTCAACCAGACTTCATTTTTGTTATAGTAATTCTGATAAGCATCATAATGCAGCAGAACATTGTGATTCATCTGAACTCAGTAATTATTACTTGTGAGAGTTATGCATCTAAGAAAGCCCCCAGATTTCCAAATCTTACTACCCTCTATGGATGCGCCCTACGTAGAGATGAAGCATCAAACATAGTTGGCAGTCTTTCATACTATTCCTTAATCCTTAAAATCTAAATAATGTGATAAAACATCACCAGTTCTAATCTTCCACATTTACTCATTCATGGAAGACTGAATTAAGCATTCATTATAATTGGCAGTGCTGTGATATTTAATCACAATCAATTTCTCCAGCAAAGCGGGCAACAACATCTTCACACACACACACACCACACACACACTACACACTACACACCACACACACGCACACACACATTTATACAGTACATACAAGGCCGTAGTTTCCAAGGTCAACCACCACAAACACAAACACACACACAGACACAGAGAGGAATGGGTTGCCCAATGACAGCTCCACTGGGAGAGCATGTGACCTTTCATGTTTCCCTTCTGCTCTTATTTTCCCTCTCTTTTCACCTCCCACATTTACATATTGTCCGATACTTCTCTCTCTTTCTCCCTCCCTCTCTCTCACTTTCATTTTGTGAGGCTGTCTTCAAGGCTGTGTGCGTCAGGCTCTACTAAGCGGACTGCCACCGAGCAGCGCTCCCCTGTCACTGGAGCTTACCATGATGAATGAGAGAGACAGAGAGAGAGAGAGAGGGAGGAAGGAGGACGAGATGGGGTTGTCGTTCTGCCGAAAAGAGGAGGGAGGGAGAGATATCAGGGCAACGAATCGGAGTGAGAGAGAGAGATGTTACTGGAATGGAATGAATGGAAGGATAAATGAAACTCACACATTCACAAACGTACGTTTAGCAGGCTGCACATTCTCCTCAAGGGGGAGCTGTTAGCTGTCGGTTAGCTTTTCTTTAAATTCATTATTTCTAAAGGATTACCCTGAACCAATTGCATGAATCCAGAGATTAAGGATGCAAAGGACTATGAATACATGATATACATATGAACAATAAATATCAGAATTTGTGCAGTAATATTAGTCAAATTAAAAGTGTAGCTTTCTCCGTATCTCCATCTGGACTTCCTCCCACTGTATGCACAACCTCCTGTAAAAAAAAAAAAAATATGGTGCAATGCAATTCTGATTTGTATTTTATCTGCCTGTTCTATTTCCAGTTTTCATTTCCTACTGGACTATTAAGTTACACAGTTTTAGACTTTAGAGAATGAACCCTGCATACAAATGGAACATAAGCAAACTGAGAAACACTTTCACCAATTTGACAACAGCTATTCTGCAAATACAGAAAATGCAAGGAAATACAGAAATGCTGTGCACAACACAACAAAACAAAACAAGTCACAACACGACGGGGACGCTAAAAACTAATGAACACGCTAGCAATTAGCAAAAGGCTAACAGTAGGTGTACAGCCAATGTCTCCTCACATTCATGAAATCAGATTGTCAGTGCTAAAATAAGTATTGTTAGCTCATTTTCCAACATCACTGATGAGTGGTCGATGTTTAGGGTTGTTCATTACTTTTTGATGTTCCCTGAAAACATCTGCTGTCCAATGGTATTTTATATACCAAATATGTTAGATAGTAATTTACAACATTCATTTACTGCTACACTTTATGGTCTGCTTCCTGCAGTATTTTTATTGGGATCCTGAACCAGTTTGTTGAAATATCAGTGCTAAAGTGATCCCTCCTGAATGAAGGGAAATGCAGAATGATCATAGAAATACACAGGATACACATTGAACAAACTGTACAGACCAAGTTTCATCACCACCTACTCCAAATCACAATTTATAGAGTCAAACCTGCCCAGCCTCGGGGTGTATACTGTCATAGCCTTCAAGTAGGTAGTCGGGTCTGTTCTTTGGATGAATATGAAAGTAAGCACAGGGAGGAAAAGCAGTCTCAGCACGCAGAAATATATTAGTAAGGCTTTGATGCCAAGTTGTGCCCATCAATTATTTCAAGCTGTTTGTTTTGGGAGAGGGTTCTTTCTTGTTTAGCAAAAGTGTACTAAAACAAATGCATACTGGGAGCTACCGTTAACTGTAGTTTTAAGTGGATTATTGCTGCTTGTCACCCTAACGTCCTGTTTGGAATGCTCTGCCTACGTAGGTAAAGATTGAATTTGAATGAATGAATGATGGATGCAGAATATACAGTATATGGAGACAAACTAACACAAGGACAATAGGTTTGATTATTTGACATTAGTTATGTGAACACACTCCATGTGATGCATATGATGGGCATCAAAACAATGTTTCTCTTTGTAAGGTCACACTCACACCAGTGCCAGAATATACTACTGTCCTAATTCCTGGCCTCTGTACCTTGTCTGTCACTGTGCCTTGACCTCTTTCTGTATGGTCTATCTTGCGTGTGATGCAGACATCAAATGATGCAATGGCATGCAACACAGCTGGTGTGTGTGTGTTGCCCTGTAGAGCTGAACTTGTTTCACCCCGCTTGTGAGGTCTCATCAGTGTTAAACAACTTACTGTTGTTGTCATGTTTAGCTTTTTAGATCTCAGCTCTCTCTATATGTACTCTATATACTCTATATAAGGCTGCAACAAAATAAATGTGCAGAATTACAAGTCTCAATTGAGCACATGATTTTCTTGTGAACGTTGGGAAAGACATGTATCAGACTCTGCCCATGCCATAACAAAGACAGTATTCACTAATGACAGTGCTATGGTCCTAATGGGAGACTATTTGTGTGTACACTAATACTACTACTACTACTAATACACTGGCTCTGAACATCAGAGCTGTAGATTTGAGACTTGAACTTGGGTAAGACTTAAGTCAGACAAAAATAATGACTTTAGGAGATCTGACCAAGACTTCGCTTCCTTGAGTCTTGACTTGAGGTAAAATCCTCAAACTGTTCAAAAATGAGCAAGACAGTGACAGACGACCCCTGCGTGCTTATTCATTACAGATACTACTGCTCCAGATCTGAAAGAGTTCAGCATTCACACCAGAAGACTTTTGACTTGCCTTTGGCTTATCTCAAAAGACTTGAGGCTTGATGTTCTATAAGACTTGAAAACATCAAAGCTTCCAGTGCCATCCTGTTAGGTTTGGCATTAGTATGTTTCAAACTAAGTGCTTGTTGAATTATCAAACAGCATCTCAGCCCCTCCCTGCTCATTTTTGTAACTTTGGAATTTGGGAGCTTTATCCGACAACTTTAGTAACTTTCTGACCCTGACAGTCTGACAGTCATGTCCACTTTACACACTGATTGGACAAATACTCAAAGTGAAAAAGTATGTAGGATTTTCCTCCTGAGCTGTCTTTAAGCTTGTCAATAGCAAGCTGCAAATCAAGTGTGATTTTTTACTTCCATTCTAGACGCTAAATTAAGCATATAGACTCACACACATAAGACAAAGTGAATCTGCATTGATACAGACTTGCACATGCGCTCTCTCTCTCTCTCTCTCTCTCTTAGTGCATGGGTGACCACATGAACTTCAGTGTAATGAACTGTGTAACGTTCTCCTTTTCTCCACCTGTTTCCTCACTGTGCTCTCGGTGGGTGACAGGAAGAGATTCATAAAAATCACACTCTAAGCATCAAAAATAATTTGCCTCCATGCTTCTTACCAATCTGACCTCATCATCAAGGCCGTCAACTGGAGAACACCTGCAGCTCCAATCATTCACTCTGTTTCCTCTTTTCACGTCTCCATTCTGGTCCCAGATACCAGCCTTGATTTTCTATGGAGGTCCAAACTAAAACTTAACAATTTCACTAAACACATAAAAACAGACCAGTGCCTGAATTTGGGGCATCTGTGAGTCTGTCCGTTGTGTTTTGCGGCCATAGTGCAGTCCGGTACAGTATGTAAAACTAAAAATTGAACATGGCTTGATTGCAGAGTAGATAAACATCATCCACTGACACCTAATCGATGGCAGTTGATCACACATAGCAGCTGTAATCCAAACCTGATCATGTGCACTTTGTTTCACTTTTGCAATAGATTTCTTCTGTACATTTAGTTGTTTTTGATGGCATCAATGTGCCCCTGACGCAGTTTAGTCTTTTACATCTTTTTTTATATCAGTGCTGTAATTCATACTGTAACACTACTACAGAAAGTACAGTAAATACACAGTGGTGACGTCACAGTTGGTGTAAGTTGATGGTGATACCATTGATTGGGCTGTGGCCGGTGTGCAACATGAGCAACATGTTTGAAAGGTTTTAACCCGTAAAGAGCAGCGCGGCAGCAGTGTCCAGCTCTGTGATTAAGTGACAATTTATCATTTAGAAAAAGCTTTGTTGCCACCTCAAAAATGATCACTCTTCCTCTAGACAGAAACTGATAAAGGTTTGTTGTGGTTTTTTTTGCTGATACTCTTCCACTACACTGCTGATTTATTGCTGTTTGTTGTGAATGAGACGTACTTTGTCAATGTTTGCTTTGGTGTGCCATAGCTGAGAAAAAATGGAAGAGGAATATTGCTCCATTCTTACACTAATAAACCTGCTCTGTGGTGGTACAGAGCTAATTATAGCAGGTTTTAATTGCTTTCCGGCTTTAAAAGTGACTTCACTGGCAATCTCGCTCTCTTTCTGGCCATTTCTTCACAGTGCCACCAGTAAGCCAAAAGTGTGTGTGTGTGTGTGTGTGTGTGTGTGTGTGTGTGTGTGTGTGTGTGTGTGTGTGTGTGTGTTTACCCATTTCAACAAATGGATGTGTGTGCATGTAGAAAAGTAAGCTGTGAACATGTGAGAGAGGTAGGGGAAACTCAATGAAGTCTGTGCATGTGTGAGAGACAAGGTGTGTGTGCGCCTCACTAATGCGCGTTTGTGTATGAAATGAGCAGAGGCTTGCTGATTCAGAGTTTTAGTTTCAGAGTTAAATGCTTTAACTTAACAGCTTAAATTTTAGTAGAGTCATGCACCCCTCCATTTACCCCTTTCCTCCCCTATTTCCCTACTTCCCATCCCCTGCTGTCTCCTCTTTCTCTCTACCTTGTTTCCTTTCTTTCCAATTACTCCTCTCTTTCCTCAACCTCCTCCTGCCTACTGCTACAACCTATATTTTATTATCTCACTTGCCTGTTTTCCTTCCCTCTCTTTTGTTTAACTTTCTTTTCCAAAAACGTCCCTCTTAAAGTGGTGCTGCTATATATATTTTTTTTCCCTCTCCTCTCTCTCCCCATCTCCCCTAGCCTCCATGTTTCTCTCTCTGGGGACAGCAGGAGAAAACAGCAACATATGGGCTCTTGGTAAACAGATGCGAATTTTGAATCAAACAGGGAAAGAGCAGGGAGCAGATAAAGAATATGGAGATGTCATCTCTCTCTTTCATTGCCATCATCTTTTATACAAACACTGACTTATAAAATGCGTCATACTGTTTGGTTTTCCACCGTGTTACACTCGAGTATTGAGTTGTAGTTGCCATATGCTGTTTTGATAGCATGTGCAAACTCACATTTCGATTGTGAGAAATTTGGGCCCCCGGTTATCAACACTGCATATGAAAAGAGATGTTTAGAAACAGAGCATGTAATCGCATTATTAGAGACAAATCTTAACTCAAGGTAGACCTTTTAGTTCAGGCAGGTTTGACAATATCACATGGTCCTCATGAACAGCAGACTGGGTTGTCCAAGTTGTCACTGAACTGTAGAAATATGTCCTTGCTCCCCCTGGATACTTTCCCGTCTCCAAGAAATATGTCCTAAAACTCACTGCAATGTTTTTTTCTGAACAAGCCAAATTCTGATTAAAGGTCCTCTTTGCCAAATGGGGTTGATTCATCAATGGATTCAATTACTACAGCTGGATTGATTGGGCATGCCTTGTACAAGGGGAACCAATTGGATTTCCCAAAAAAATGCTCTACCAGTCTATCTTCCAGACTACACTTGAGCAAAGTAGCAGTAAATGATTTTAATTACAGAGCTTTTAGACTGCAAGTGACAGGCTCAGGACCAAATTAAAATTAATTTGTTCTTTGTATGTTTTTTAAAAAATTGCCCAGCTATCATGAAAATAGTTCTGTTTCATTTATTGCTCTGCACTACTGTTTTGGGCCAGAGGCTAACCATGAGTTGACCCCTCTGAAGTTGTAATATTAAACAGCTAGGCTGAAAAATTAATGCTATTCTGTCATTGCTCCACATTTTTGGCAGGAGGTTTTCCTCCTACACTCCAGAGATTTAAACCAAAATGTACTTTTATAAGTGACATTTGTGCCAGTAGTACCTTCACTGTCCCACTGAAAAACACTATACACACAGTGGAGCAGTATGTGGTGATACAGCAAACTGAATATTTATGATAAATGTTGAATATTTCTTTTAAATGTGTCTTAAAAGCAAATGCAATTCACTTAGGCAGGAAATTCTTCCTTTTTGCTTTTTTCCTGCTACCAAGAAAGATAACACACAAAGTCTTGGTTTTGTATACAGGACATGACAAAACTATACTATTGTATGTTTGACAGTGGCCTCTGGGATAACACATAGAAGCTTTTCCCTATCTAAACCTCATATTGACAAAATTATATTGTTTGTTAGCGCTTTCAAAACTGTTGTGAAGATTAAACCCAATCTGTCAACACTATGGTTAAAGTCTGGTTAGGTTTAGGTTCATATACAACTTGGTTAAGGTTAAGAAAACAATTTGGTTTGGGTTCATATGACTTTGTTGTGAAGGTTTGGGTGACTTTGTTGCCATTGTTACAATACTAAACACTTAGTTACGGTTTGGAAATGATCATGATTAAAAGATACCACCATTGTTAGTCATTATGTTGACTCACCTGTTTGTTATATGACATCACATAACATTTATCCACATTTATCCAAAACAGCTAAGTGCATTCAACCATGTCGATACAACCCAAAAATTGCAAGTATACAAGTTCATTAGATATGCTGAACTTTCTTTTTTCTTTGTGCTGTAAAGCAATACACAGGTTTCTAGTGAAGTCTTACTGTACCTCGGAACAAAGACCATTGAAGCAGTTGAGAGACCCCAGTGTTTAAAACTTTGATTTGAATTTAAACATTTTGAAGTACATTCTTAAAAGTGCGTAGAGCTAAAACACTACACACGCTAAAACAGGCGTACAAACACTATCTTTCTTTTCCCTGCCTCCTACATAAAATACCATTAAATGGAGAATGGTAAAAACACAGATCTAAAAATTAATAAGAATTACAGCTCATCTTGAGCCAAGAGGGAAGGGAAATAGCATTTTAAAACAAAACAATGTTGTATGGTCGAGGAGACAAGTGGACAGTGTGTACGTGTTTGTGTGTGAGATCTTAAAGTAACTGGCTGACACTGCAGGATAGACTTCTGTAATGGTTTCTCTTAACATCTTCCCTTTTCTGTCTTGTCGTTTAGTTTGACGAGAGAGAGAGGGAATAATGAGCCGAGGGGTAACATGTCAACATTCAGAGGGAGGGACTGAAACTCAAAAACAGACTGACTCAGAAACAGAGGGAGGGACGCACATACTGTACACACAGATTTGGATCTGGGTTGGTGTTCTGAACCACTAGGTAAAAACTGAATTTGACAATAATTACAGGGCTGATGTGACAAACTGTGACACATTTGTGGCATTTTAAAATGTCAATGTAGATGCCAGCCTGATTGACAGCCATCCTGGCATGGCATTTCACTTTACTACATTATTCAGCATGAAAGTGACAAGCACAGACGCTTCTTCTTGTAACCCCAGAACAGAGGGAATTCATTATTGAGCAGGAACTTCTGACTCTGCATTTTCAGTGTGACAGAGGCAATTCTAGCAGTGCAACCTTGAATAAGTCATTGCTTCTGTACAACAGTTAAGGTTTTTTTTTTATATACTCGAGAGGTTTTGCAGTTGCATCACAAATGCTTCCCGTAATCTCTACACAATGAAACATTTGTAGTGTTTTACTGCAGGAAAAACGTTGTCTGATTTAGTATATTTGTTACCAAAGTCAGGTTATATATTTGTCTGTTTCAAGTCATTTCTAGCAATGTAGACTGAAGACTAAGACCCTGTAAACGGTATTTTTAAAGCATGTTATGGGAAATGCTGGCTGAGTCTGCGTACTTGTTGGAAAGTATCAAGATATTAGGCATAGACATGGCCAGCAAGTCCTTCAGTTGACTCTTTAAAAATAGATTGTGTAGACACATTCTGGCCAAGAAATTATATTTTGTATAATTATAAAGCTGATTTGTGGTTATTTGTGAAATTATTCTTATTTTAAATAACCATATTGTGGTATTTTGTTGTATGATTGTTTGTTCTGAGTTGTGGAGTCTGAAGTGGAGGGTTTACGTCCTCAGAGAAATGTCACTGTCACACACTCAACTGCCCTTTATTAAACTTATCCCAGCTCACTAACTATTCACTGACTTTAAAGTCACTGAGACAGCTGTAGAAGAAATTTCACATTAAGGGCAGGGCAGCAGGGTATAAAGTTAGGTAAAAATAAGTAAGTAATTAAGTAAGTAAATAAATAAGAAAGTAAGTAATAGCATGATTAATCACCTGCACTTCTGGGATAGAAGTAGTGGATGATGATGTGTAAACACCAGACAGGTTTACTGCAGTTTACTGTAGGGTTTTATTTTTCACGTTTACCCCACATTAACCAGTTGGGAATGGCCTAAAAATGGCAAAAACCTTTATGTGAAAATGCAAGTATGGGACGAGTCAAGAGGGTGAGTGTGAAGTGTCTGAAGTGAGACTGAGTCACCATCTGCCACAGTGCCTATGTTGCACAAGTGTTCAGCTAATGCTGCCGCCTAATTTCAGCCTGATTTTGACTACCTGCGTACCTCCTGGTGCTGTGTATGTTTGCTGGGTTTCTATCTTCCAACTGTGAGCCTCAATTTCAAACCAGGAAAACTGCCATTAGCTACGCTTGCCATAAGTGCTGAGCTAAATAAATTCAGTCATTATGCACACATAGGCCCTTGGGAAACTCCTGAGACCTTGAAATCTTCGACCCCCATTAACGCAGTTTTTTGAGTGTCAAGTATTGATAAAACAGCCTCTGTGCCGTTGCTGGTTAAGAGCAATCAGAACATGAATCCTACTAAATAACATTCAAAGCAGTAGAACAGTCAGGCCTCTCTTTTAAGGAAGTATAAGTATTTTGTTGCAGTATTTTTTTAATGTACATTTGTAAAGCAGTAAAAAATTCATATAATCTATGGGAAATATTTAGAACTTACAGTGTATTGTAACACTTAAAAAGCCAAGTTTGATGAATTCGCCTTCTACAGTTGTTACAGCATATTATGTTTACATTATATAGTGTACACTGATGTCGTTATCGGAGTGACTTACTTAGAATGTACCAGAATTCCTCAGCAGAAGTAACATTACTGCCAGCATATTTTCCCAGAGTGGTGATAATGACTCTGCAGATGCTCAACTGATCAATATGACAGTTTCAACAAGAAGGAAGGAGCCCATAATGAGGCAGAACGACGAGCTTTCATCTCATCTTCATCTATCTGCAAGTTTAAGTGATCTTTGATCTGCCATACAGACGTCCTCGTCTTCTTCATAAGGGATTTAACCTCTATGTTCGATCATTTTGATCATTCTGGCGTTTTGTGTACATGTGTCGGATGTAGAGAGAATGAAGATTGGCACTACTTACAGTATGTGACGCATAACAGAGCTTCATTCAAGCTGAGCAACAGCAATCGAGATGTTATTTGACAAATAATCCTACCGCAACATCCACTTACTAGTTCTGGGGCTTTCAAGGGCACCATGGAGGGGATGAAAAAGGAAAATATCCTACACATATGATATGTAGGGTAAATTAAAGAACTTCTTTTGTGTTATCAGTAGATTCTTGCTGCATACTTTTGGCCAGGCAGCAGCTGCAGAAAGGCATTATGCTACTTTTGTGACACATGGCGTCGCCAACCGCTTTGTTTTACCTGATGAGCTTCTTCATAAGGGCAAAAAAAAATAAAAATACTGCCACTGCACACTCTTAACAAATTACAGTTAGGCAAGTATGTGCTCTGAATCAGAATGTTCATCACTATGCATTCAGGCTTATGTGATAAAATACCTACTAACAGTGACTAACGTGTGTGTGTGTGTGTGTGTGTGTTCATTTAACCGTCTGTAATCTGTATTCTTCTCCTCCCTCTTCATGCTTCAGATGAGAGAGCAGTGTCCAGCTAGCAGCACTTAATGGAATTGGATGTTTTAGATCACGCACACACACACACACACACACACCCACACACACCTCTGCTACTACCCCTTTTATCCTTTCATCCATCTATACAACACTCCTTCGCACTTGCCCCCTGCTTCGATAGCTCTTTCCTCACATTCCTCCTCACGTTTTCTCTGTTCTTGTCTTTCCCAAATATACAAATTAAACAAATCATGAAATACTTTTTAAATGATTTAAGAAATTTGAAGACTTTCTCAGATTTTATTAGATCAAGTGGATATTGTTCCATTTCTTAGCTGTTCTCTGTGATGGCGACTACTGACTCACTCACTAGTTATGCTGTCATACCTGGAATGAGAGTTTGTTTGTTTGAAAGTTGGGATTTTGTATTGTATGTCTGCGCAGCTGTCGTCCTGGCTCGCATTAGAAGCAGAGATAAGTATTGAGAACCGATACTAAGTTGGCGCTGGTCCCTGATTGGTCAGTACCGAAAAATTGATAAGCTCCTGCATAAATTGTGCTGCTATCAGTTTTTATGTAATGCTAATTTATTCTAGCATAGCTGGCATTGGGCTTGTTCAAGATGAGCTGCACCCCATCTGGAAAGTGGATGAGATTCATGGACAGCAGCAGCAGGAGAGGGGGTGATGACAAAAAATGCAATAATCAATATTTAATCTCACAAATGTAGCTAATAGAGATACACAAAACTTCATACCAATGAATTCATGATGGTCTTTAGATTCAAGGTTTTAAAGTCATACAAAATGGACTTTTCCAAAAAACAATAAATCTGCATTTCACAGTGGTCATTTAAAGTCATTTTTATTTGTTTAATGATGCGTCTGTTATGACTGAGGAGGGAATCAAAAGATAGACGGGGTAAATTTTAGCCCTTGGAACTCATATTTGTTGAATAACTGTAGCCTACATAGAACATTTATGTAAAGGTGATGCCAACAGTAAATCATACGGCTGCTAAATTTAAGATATTCGACCACTGGATAAGCAATCCAAATGTTCTCACAGCTACATACATAGGTTACACACAGAGAGGAAAAGCAGCACAGCTTTCTTATAATCTTTATTTCATCAAAGTTGATGCCCTTTATATGTTTCAGGCCTGTCTGATGTTTCTGTCGTCCTGGATGTGAAGACTCACAGGAACTCTCTGTTTCTCATGATCCAAAGATTTGTAGAGCAGCATACAAGCAGAGATCCAGCCATTTGTGAGATCCAGTCATAGAAGCAGCCTTCATGGACCCACAAGCCAAAAGGTTCACATGCAGATACAGGTACTGGGATGGATTTCACAATTATTCATAGATAACTAGTAGATATTAATAAAAAGTATGACTTAAAAAATGAGTTCATGTCATCATGATGAAAATTATTGTCCTGATGAACCCAAATGTTCTAACCTTATACATTATAATACTTTAATAACATCTCAAACTTGAAAAGTTCACAGACGTAAAGCTGAGGAGTTCATCAGTCTGATGTTTGTTCTGTGCACATCTAAAGGGTGCTTTTGCTGTGGTCCGTGTAGCCAGACTACCTATCCTTCAAAAGCTGCAGGGCCACTTTCCCAAGAGGAAGACTCACAGTTTGTGGCCAGCATCAAAGAAAAAAAGTCTGGGGTGACCTCTCCAAATGTTAGCAAGTGGGGGGAAAAAAAACACAAAAAGAAAAAGAAAAAACATTAAAAAAACCAAACACTTCATAGTCCCAATTCATAAAAAGCTACCTGTTTTTGACAGGTGACAAGATATATCCTTACTGTGAAGTTATAATTCTCTTCTGTTCAGGATGATGATAAGATGGCATTTCTCGAGAAGGAAACTATAATGGACTCTAGATTCGGGGGAAAGGTGAACTCATAGCAGAGCTCTTTAAAGACCAAAGCCGAGAGTGAAGAAGGAGCCTCATTCTACAGCAAAGCATTGAACCAGCCAGTCATGAAGGGATCAAGATTGACCTGTCAGTCTGCAGTGGCCTCCCTCCTATCCTACTTCAAAAGACCCTGCCATCGGGTGGTGGGGAAAGAAGGACACTCTTCCTCTTTTCTCACAACTCTCCTCCACCTACCTCTGCATTCAGGCCTCCTCAAAACCGCCTGAGAGAGCCCTCTCCACTGCTGGAGATACAATCAGTAAGGAGAGATCTCAGAAAGGTTTACAACGAGTAGTTTCATTTGTGGCAAAAAATAATAATAAAAGGAGGAAGAGCGGCATTGCTTTTTTTTTGGTAGAGCGGTTATTCAAATTTAGATGGCGTGATGGTATAAAGTCCCTTAACATAGCACAGTGTTAAAATTCACCAAAGTTGAATTCAATATGAAATATAAATATTCAATATAAAATATTGAAGTTAAATAATTTGTCCACAATTTTACAGTGCAATGGAAGTACCCTGTCTGATTTTGTAGATGCTACTCACACTTGTCTGTGCTTTTCCCAAACAATTCACCAGATAACTATGACCCTTTCGGCTATCCATATATTATGTGACAAGTGGTCACACCAAGGTTTTACTCTCATTCACCGAGCCAAACTCTACCAGCTGGGGCCTTGTTTGTGTCTCAGTGATTGTGTCTCTCACCCTGAGCAATTTTGGAAATGTCCAACCCCTAACAAGGAGGCTATACTTGGCACTTCCTGTGCTCAGCCACAATATATCTACTCAACGTGACATCGCACACCACCTTGTGGGCCTGGCTCCAGGAAAGGGACCTTGTTTCCTTACAGGCAGCGGTCTTGTTGACATGCCTTCCCACAGGACTAAATGAATCATTCTTTGATTTGTCCCTTGCCTGGGACAAATTTGCCATGGGAAACCCTACCGAGGGCTAATGCTCTAGACAATACAGCAGCAAGCATCACGCGCAAGAAAAGCCCCAAGGATAACAATGATTCCAGGAGTGCTGTTCAGAACTGTCTCCTCTTCACTCTGCTCTTTCCTCCCTCTCATCCTCTGCCTCCTGTCTTCAATCAGTCCCCCTTACTTTGCAGAACACCTCCCCTGAGGCTAAGGAGGGGGAGAGGGAGAGAGTATTTGAAGGACCTACAGAGGGAATCATTTATACAATAGCCAAACATATTAAAAAAACATAGATACAAGTACATAGCATCATCCTCATGCAGAGAAAAGAGAGCCCAAAAAGACTGAAATGCAGGAATCGAGGCAGTGAGAAAGAAAGGCTGTAACACTAACAGAAATGAAGGCAAGAAGGGTCTTGTAACAACCACATATAGGACATTTTTGCTCCACTACTCCAATTTTAAGAGGGTTAGAAGCAAGGTTACAAATTTAAACGGTCCCAATGCCAAAATGTCCTTAAAAGTTTAGCAATGTCTCTGAAATGGAAAATGCAAAAAAATGCCCTATATATTAGAAGTCACCTTTCTCACACTGTTTTTTCACCCCTCATCATGTTCATGTTTGTCAGTTAGCAAGATGCCACCAACTGTCACAGCAGTAAAAGTGATCAAAGTACACTGAAAAAAGGGGAAAAGGGGGATGTTCAATTTACAAATATGTAGTTTGTATATATGACAATTCATTTATGTTCCTTTTCTAAACATATGTCACTCTTGTAGGATTCTTGTAATCTAGAGGGATGTAAAATCAACAAGTCTCAGTCACGTTAACAAAGAAAGAATTAGTTGTGTTTTGTCTGGAAACTCTGCCTCCTGGGAACACACATGCTCCATGGGAGGGAAAACTTTACCAGTGAAGCAGTTAGCTGTTTTCAGTGTTGGACGAAGCTTCTTGAATTTGGACAGCTCTCAACAAGGTAAGGATAAATGAAACCTTGTAAAATGTCAGTCAGAATTGGAGGTAGTCACTTTGCGCATTGTTTTTAATGAGCCAAGGTTTTTATATGCCAGTAATATCGAGCAACATGAATAAGTCAATGTCAATGCTAAGGTTAGCTTACGTTATTACGCACTGGCGTTAGCTACGCGAATATCATTTTGTGTAAGGTAACATTTGTCGAATTGTATGCACAGCATGTGTTTTTGTTGTGTGAAAATGTACATACAAATGTACGTAACGCTAAGTCTGCTAGTCTCCGCTCTCCAGAGAGTTATTCAGAACAATGAAGTTAACAGTTAGCGGTTAGCTTAATTCAGTGGTGGAAACGTTGTCTAAGGTGACATTAGACGCGACATCTAACTGCATCATTCTTGAAATCTCCCCAACAGAAATACATGTATAAACACTCAACTCTCTGAAGTTGAACTTTTTGGTAAATTACTGTCTGGATGAGCTGTGTTTCATTTTTGTGACTCTGCAGATCAAAGTGTGAGTGACTGTTAAGTCACAGCCTGGTCTCTTTATGCTCAGCGACCATCATTAAATTTAGTGAACTTATATTTTTGATGATTTTTTGGATCATTTTAGTAACTTTGTAGTGCACTATTTTGAAGTACATGTTGTGCACTATTTCTTTGAAAATTGAATGATAACTGGAGTTGATGTCTTGGTGACCTCTAGGTCGTCTGAAATTTATTGAATGGAGCATTTAGCCATTTTCTTCAGCTGCACTCATTCAATAACAACTTTTTTCGTTTTGTAAAGGTTAAACATGCCTTTTCTCTCAGTAAATTGGAAACAATCAAACTTGCCCTTAACAACCATAATTATGATACACAAGACAAAGACTCTTTGAGAAGCATGTGATATCTGTGAACACTGGTTTGACGCATTTGGCCTGTTGGTGTTTGTTTATGCCTTTTTATCTTACGCGTAACAATTTATTCTGATGCAGAAACCATCAGTGGTAACAACTCTCATTAGTATGTTTGGAAAGTCTTTTGTTTATGGTGGTGTGTGTGTGTGTGTGTGTGTGTGTGTGTGTGTGTGTGTGTGTATGGTATGAGAACTCTGTGTACTCTGATAATGAAATATTGAAAACATTTCATGTTGCTGTGGGGTCAAGTGAGGAAAAGTGCAAATATTACCTTTACTACTAAACAGTAAGAGACATGTTACCAGGCTGTGCGTTTGGCAGTTAAAGGATTCATTTTAGGATTTTGAAAAATTGTAGTAAACTGTATGAACTTTACTTTCATAGATGCTGTGCATTTATCACATGAAATACATTTAACCCTCCTTTTCCAAATGAAGAGGTGTGTTCCCCACTGTGACTACTGCAGAACTGTTTAGAGGCAGCAAAAGAAGGAAAGCTACTGAATGGATAAATGATGGAGAAATGGAAAGGGGAGACTAACATTTCTCTCTGAATCAAGTTCATGTACTGGCTGGACAGCCCGAATATAACCATGCATCAGAGCAGAATTAAACATTTCTAAAATCAGGTCATATGCCTCTCGTCAATGGTTGACTCATTCGCTGCATGATGCTTGCTCAGTATCTTTCAGGTAATCCATTAATCATCATGATCCTTATCATCATGGCTTCAGCCAGGAATCAATACATAGCAAAGGATGTCATGGTAAAAAGAGGATAAATGAAAGCCAAGGTTTCATTTCATGACGCGCTGGCTTCAAAGCAATAAGTGTCTCTTTCCAAAGAGCTGCACATCCAGAGATAACTCACTATTAATCCTTTTAAGGTGTTTAACTTGGACTCATTTAGGGAGTGCTGACTCTGCAAAATCCTGCTGCACGGGCCCACACTTCTAAATGTACATTATTCTCATTATTCAAGATGTAAACCTTTTACTTTTTACCTTTTTATCCACTAATTTAGTCCAGAATTAAATATGCCTACAACTGCTGGATGGTTTACCATGACATGTTTACATTTAAGATACCGAGAGGATTAGATAGATAGATAGATAGATAGATAGATAGATAGATAGATAGATAGATAGATAGATCCCTTGGTATTTTTTCTAGCGCCACCATGAATTTGACATTTTAGTGAAATGTCTTAACATGATTCAGATGGTTTGTGATATCAGAATAGCCATGGTCCCCTGTGGAAGAATCCTAACTACTTTCATCATCTCCTGTCTTCTGCCACAAGCTGGACCAATTTTTTCAGTGAAATATCTCAACACCTACTCGATGGATTTGCATAATATTTTGTAATATTTTTCCCTCAGGATATATCCCAATGATGGAAATTTGTTTTTGTCCAGCACTTTGGTTTATGACCATGGGGATTGCTGTAGACTCCTGTGAATTAAAACCAAACTGAAAGCTTGGATCTTTTCAAAGTGCTTGAAGCGTTGGTGGGTTTTCTCAAAAAACATTATTTAGAGCATTATTTTGATGATTTTCTCATTATTACAGGCTGTATTTTTTCTTTGTTGTTTTTCTTCCATTTCTCAACCTGCTTGTCTGCTAATGGCGTTCCCCATCTCCAATTATCTATAATTAATTAGCTTTAAAAGTCAGAAAAATATTTGTGCACATATAGAAAAAATCAGTTGTCAGTGTATGTGCATGTGGATGCATATTGAATAATCAATATAATGTAATGCGCTGTGTTACTGTCATGACTGCAGAGATTATGACAACTGATCTTTTCATTGTATTTTCTCACGAATAAACACAGAATAGTGGTGTGTTCATACTGAATGTCCACCACAAACGAAGGGAGTTGAGAAACTGATGTAAGACAAAATAGTAGAAGATTCCATCTGTTAGAAAGACTGCAAGTGACATGATACAGCAAAAAACAAATATTGTAATTTATTCCATGAATTTCATTCTATTAAATAGCCAAAGCATTTGTTTAGTTGATCATCCTTTTTTCAAGCTGTTGTCTTGTGCTGGCACACAACAGCTTATTAAATTCACTTACACTCAGCATCTGAAATATGTTGCCATTGGTTAACAAACCTACCAAGCTCCACAGACGTATCACAGTCATTCTGTGTTTCAGGGAGTAGAAGTGGTCATTTTAGTACCTTTAAGTGAGGCTTTAGGACTTTGGCTCAGAGGGCTTTGCTGGCTGGGAGGTGGGGCTCCTTGTTTAGAGAAATGGCATCAGCTGTGCCAAGTCTTAAAAGCCTAGTTTTCCCCGGGCCTTGGGTCTGTTTTGTTGTGAGTGTTCAGGGTGCAATACTTAGTTAAACTTCGGTTGTGGTTTAACAAAGCATTTTACTGGTAGTGCCCTTTCTTTTGTTGGATCTACATTTAATATTTGTACAACTGAGGTTTTTGTTTATTTGCATAAAGAGTGGGGAAGTGGGATTGGTTGTTTGTTGCTTCGTCTGCCCCAAACTGCTGAGACTGACTTATTGAAATAGCTGGTGCTATTTTATCTCATTTAGAAAATAGAGCTTGTGTCAGGTTTGGAGGATCTCTGGAGGATCACTCACCTGCAAGCCATTCAGCTGCACACCTGATGCTCATCCAATCAACCAATCTACACAGTACTTAACCCTGGCTCAGCGCTCCACTCACTGCCAGGTTGTCAGTTGTCTCTCAGCGGTACAGCCGTTACAGCCAAATCTCTAGTTTTCTCGTGCTCTCCTGTGTTCCAGGTCTTCTGTCATTAATAGCTACACACCACACTGTAGATCATATCATGTGTTTGCTCCACTAATCGTCTCCAAAGGCCGAGTCTCCAGCCTCTACCTACTACCTACTATCCACCTCCTCCACCTACCCTGTTTTTCACTGCTTGGAATCTCCTTGTCAACCATACCCACTCTCGTACATTAAAACCTTGTTTAAAGCTTTCCTTCTGCTTTCAGGAGTCTGCATTTGGGTCCAGCCTTTGAACTGAACTTAATGTAATAATGTAATTCTTTGGGGAGCAACTGGACCAATTTCAAAACCCTCTCAAAATGTTCAAGCCCAGAATGTGTAAATATAAGGCCAGGTGTAAGAACACCAGTTATGCTTTGATATCCACTCAGGGAAATCTTCATAATGCAGATGATCAGACTGAAAGCTGGATCCATAGCGTTAATACTATTTTTCTTCCCCAGCCATTACTCGAAGGTTTTCCTTGGCTTAAATATGTGAATCACAGAACTCTAATTATTGCAGGCAGCAGATAAGTGTCCCACAAAGCACTTGGTAGATAAAACTTGTACAAAACAAAACACCTAAGGCAATCATGATTGTATCCCCAAACCATCACTTATGCAGGCCACCAAAATACTATTAGCATAAGGTATCTTGTTCCAATTGCTACTTCATCTTCAGCATTGGGTACATCCCGATTTCTTAAATTGCATCCACAACTTGAGTCTCAGTCCCTCCCACCGAGGATGATATTTATTAGGATGAATGCTTTAGGAAACATTGAAATGGTAACTCGTATCACGCTTCATGCTTCACAATGATCAGCTTCATGTGACTGAACAGAAATTTTTAATGTTGGAAATGACACGAAAAATCCTTCTAATCAATAAAGTTCTGTCTCTCTTTTCTTCAGACCTGCAATTAACAGATTTTTACATGGATGGAGAACCAGAAAGGAAATAAAACATAGAAAACTTGGCAGTAACGCACTTTAGATTAATCTGTTATCTGTCCTCACACTGGTTTGAAACTCGCAGCGTCCAATCAATAAATCATATCCCACAAGGGGGCATCTTGACCGGTAACAGACTTCTGTGAAGGATGCTCTTGTGAATCCTCACTCACGGCTCCTCAGAGATCCCTCCGCGCTCCTCAGAGCGGAAATATGAGCTTTGGGACGGCCTTCAAGATGGCGGAACAGAATGACTTTCAGATCAAGCGAGAAGCAAGGAAATAACAAATGAAACCCATAGTTTGAGTATGATTGATTTATGTCTCACCAATAAATGATTAATTTTAACCTCCAAACTTGATACTACATTAAACTAATTTGAGGCTCTATCATTAATACCATCTACACCAGCTATGAATTGCTTTGTCCAGGGAAACCAGGCCCAGATCATTTTTTAGAAGAATTTAACACAGACCTATTTAATCATTCTGATGAGATGTTAATTGTAAGTGATTTGAATATTCACCTGAATAAAGTATTTTTTGATTCTCTAATGAAGTAAGTCTTTCTTGCATGTACTTTTGGTTTCATTCAGTTTGTGCATAAACCTACTCAGTGCAGTGGCAACACCTTTTGACATGAGTCAGTCAAACAGGATAATAGTTTCTGCTCTGTGTCTCCTGTCGCATCTGTGGTACTGGATCACTTTAAAATTTGGAGCAACACTGTCCTGTCCTTGAAATGAAATGCCGATGCAGATGTATTTATCACTCGCCACATTGGCTTTGACTGTTCTGAATGAGTGATTGCCTTTGGTCCCAGCTTCCTCCACTGCAGTAACGGGCCCTGTTGAAAATTGTGCCAATGACTTTAAACGCAGTCCTTCCTGGTCTCCTGGATTCAGTTGCACCTCTCTTTCAAAACAAGGCAGTTAAATGGGTGCACAATCTAGTTCACTGAGGACAGACACACTGTTGTTGGCTTCTAAACCAATCTCCTCAATCACTGCCAGCTAAACTTTTTAAAGATCTCTTGCCCTTTCTTGGACCTACAATTCTGAATATAGTTAATTCATCATTCATGACACTGTTCTCCACTCAGTTTATTATACTCGGACTGCTGTATTTAAACCTCTGCTTTAAAAACCACACATTCATCCACTGTCAGTGTTCAGTCACTCCACTGAAACTGTAGTTAAGTGGTGAATGATCCTTTGCTTACTCTGAATTTCCACCTCAGAGCTTCTATTACTGGATCTCAGTGTGCCTTTTGACACCACAGAACACTCATCAATGGACTAAAAGATCAATTTGGTGTCTGGCCTGGCTCTTGTGTGGTTAAAGTTTATCTGATAGATCACCCTATTTTTCCTATAGTAATACCAAATCAAAATGTTCTGATGTCACATATGGAGTACCTCACATTAAAGAAATCACCAAGATCGCCCTTTTGACTTATTCATCACAGCTAAAATTCAGAATTTTATGTCCATTGACAATGCAGAGCTTTTTAGACTTAAATGTTTTGTTGTCATGCGAGTCGTGTTCCTACTGAAAGTCTTCAAATGTCTCTGTATTCAAACTAATTTGTGATATTAGGCAATATAAATAAAACTGACTTGACTTTACATTATGTCTTAGTCACCTTCTTCCCTATTTTTATGTCTAAAAGTAACAATGTTAATTCAAAATATTTCTCCAGTCTCAATCCTTCTAATTTATTAACCATATGCACAGTGACTACTTCCTTTCTCCACAGCAGGAGAGCACCAACCTGCAGTTTGTCCTCTTGAACTTTTCAGCCGGTTTGATTAACTAATCAGAGTTTAGCCTTTTAAAAAATGACACTGATACACAGCCGTGTGCCTTAGCTGCTAACCTCATTACCCAAAGTACACCATTACCAAGTAAAGACAGTAGGTGAACCGACTGAATTACAGGAAAGAAAACAGAGATGGAAGAAACAGACCAGATAGGTAAAGTGTATATAATTACAAGGAGAGAATAAAATGAGTTTAAATGGAGGTGATTGATATGGGCAGCTAGTGGGGACAGAAAACAAGTGATTCAACCTTTTTAGAATTAAGCATTAGCTTCAGCATCAGGGCAAATTTTGGCTTAAGCATTTCTACACTGTCTCCCCTGTAGAGTAACTTGTCGTCTTGTTTAAAATAAAGAATTAAAAGGTGAAAAGTAGCTTTAAATAGATCAGTCATACAGTAATCTGGTCCTCGTGGCCAAAATAATGCTGTTTTTGTATTTTTAGCACTAGTTGAATATTTGGAATAATGAATATTACAACTATAATGGAGCATGTGTGCATGAATGAGTGTGTCAAACAATAACCTGCAGCAACTCTCCCGTAACAATGGAAAATTGATAATACCATTATGGTCCATTATGGATATGTTCTCCTTCTTTCAGTAATGAAATTAGATTTGTTCGCCAGGACCATACAATAGCAGGATTTGACGATGCAGCAAATTCTTGACTTGAAAAGGAAAAGTGATTCTTCACCTATCCTCAGAGCTGTTGTGGACAGCATACAAATGTTTTCTTCCATTTTATGTTGCGCCCGGCCAATTACGTATTATTACAGAGAATCCAGAAGGTTATACATTACACACCAACAAAAAGAGCCCACACAGTGCATCAAGAGTTGGCAGCATGTCAACATAATCCCAAAAAGTCAGTTGCCCTATCAGTTGCTAGGGGTAAACTGTCTTGTAAGCAAGTCCCAAACAGGACTAACCCCCCATACAATGGTCCACAAGCATGTTCAGCAGATTATGCACATGGCTGTAGCTGATTTACGAACATAACACTTCAAGCTAACGGATCTTAACCTGTTTAACTACTATACCCAGGTTTACTGTACAAATAGTACATGAGCAACCAGTTTTACTAAAGTGCTGCATGCAAGATAAAATAAATAAACCTTATATTTCCACTGTGTAAACCAGAAATTTAAGAGTCTGAGTTTTATTCGCCTCTACTTGCAGCAAGATAATATCACTGCATCTGCAATCTTATTACCGATCCTACTACACTGTGAGAAAACCTTTACTTTGTGACTTGCTTGTTTGTATATTTGTCTTTCCATTGTGAAAGTATCCTATATGTGTGTTTACACCCACAACAGTTTGCTCTTTTTCTTACTGTGTCTGCAGATCTCACAGCAGCCTTTCTGGCAGAACTCTATTCCTTGCTTCCCAGGAAATTAGGCCTTTTTTACTGTTAACAGGCTATTTATTTGAATGCTACACATACACTTTACACATCCTTATATGCATCCTTATATTCTAACATAAACAAAATCACATTGACAAATAATGGCGCACAAATATGCCTCACACACAACAGAGGAGGCAAGGGAGAAGCCATTATTTGAAAGCTCTGTACTGTGCAGCCTAGTGATTCAAAAGAATGTGCATCCTGATATGTGGGTCTATTAAAGCAGTTGCCTCCTCCACCAGGACAAAGGAGATAATGAGGAGACAAACTGTTTTCACCAACATTAATTTTGGAGCTTTCCTTGTGGAGTTGAGTGATAGGAGGTCCTGTAATTTTAAGCTTTGAACATCTTCTGCATCAACAATCCCCTCAAATCAGCCAGGAATAAGAGAGTTTTCTGTGGCACTTCAGCATTTTTGGAAACCCAGGGTTTTATGTACAATTGTAAAAATGAAACAGTTAGGTGTAAATGTATTTAATCTGTTAAATACACATAAGGAGTGGGCTGAACAGGAGACTTGGTTAAGGCTTGTTTGGGATTATGAACACAGATGGACACACATACAAATGTGGACCATGTTGTTTGGAACTCCATATTCTATTTCATTAACCATAAAGGTTTTACTTTTATATTGGATTTGATTTCGATGACATGAAGACAACCAGGAAACAAAACCTTCACAACCCATCTGGAAAAATTGCAGATCTTTACCCAAGCCCCTCATCTTTAAACAAGTGAACAGCCCCAGCTTTTAAACAGGCCCTAATCAAATGAGGACTGGCCAGAATGTCCTCAGTTTGCAAAAATGTCCCCACTCTGAATGTGCCATAAAGATAGTATGAGTACACACACTCATCCTAATAAAGGCCACGCAATATAGTGCGCAGTGGCATCCAATGGAGGGAGTGAAAAGGGGGCACCTCCTATTGTGTGCAGGGTTAGGTCTTGTTTACATGCTACCCACTGATTCTCTCTGCAACATCCAATACTGCTTAGAATGAATCTTTTATCTCATTACCTTCACAATGGTTCTCATGATATTCCTATGATCACTTTAAGCAATCCTGTGTGGATGGAGCTGTATTGCAGGTAAATCTGATGTTGCTATATTTAAGAATATACAATAAGCTTCATTGGAGGAATAATTTAGCAAACTAATAGAAAGTATGCATGCTTTTCTCCTTTCAAGGTACCGTATTCTCAAGACTACCAAGGTTTTAGTGTGTATGGGTCAATGGTAATGGCAATAACGATTTAAAAAGAAGGTTGAAGGAACACAGTGAGATTGAGTCTCTTACACAGTACAATGTTCACAGTTCAATACACTCCACATATTTTTGCAAACTGTAAAAAGCTTACCCAGCAGGGTATGCAGAGTGACACAGCAGGACAGCGACTCACTCAATTGTATCACAATAACATTGCAGTGTAGAAACTGCTTTGAAAAACTTTGCTGGGTACATTGTAAAGCTGTCAGTGTAGTTCATTTGGGACACATGTGCCTGTTTTATTGTCCAGCTTCCCTATGTGCTTTTGTTGCCCAGTGATCCATGTGGCATTTGTTTCAGGCCTACAATAGTAAGAAACTGCACAGAGCCCTTGAAAATGTGAAACCAATGTGTAATGTGTTTTTAACTTGAAATATGTACATAAGAGATAATGTCCTGTCATTATTGCAAACCGAATCTCATTATGGCAACAGTCTGCAAAACAGGAATTACAGACTGTAGAATGCTGTAATTGACTGAAATTGAGTATATTGAAAAATATGGAATATGCATGGACCAACACAGGAATAGGTGGCTTGGCTATAGGCTTATATATAAATTACCCTCTCAAGCCAAGGAGGAGGATGTCCCCACTAAAACGAAGAGCTATTTCAAGTTGAACTGTAGTTACTGAGCAGTTGATTCTGCTCTGTCAAAAAAGGAAAGGAAACTGCGGACTTCAGTAGTGGGAAAAGCAAGGAATGTTTTTGCCAGCTGGACAAGGATGGAGTAAATGCATATTTTCCTCTCTATCCCCTTCAATGGACCACCCATGAGAGGGGGAAGTGCTTCTTTTCTGTTCATGTCAATCAACATGCTCAACAGCAGTGAAGAGCCCCTGAGGAGATCCTCTAGTGTCGCTTTCTTTTGAGGTTTGTCGAGTTCAGCTTCCATTGTGCCGCCCCTGGCTGAGACTATTACCTGTAATACCTGTGCACTCTCTCCTGCTTCCATCACGCTGACATGCGAGCATACAGAAGAGGCAGGAAAAAAGGGAAATGTATTCTAAAAAAAATAAACAGTACTCAGAATAATTTCGAACATTGTCAGTGATCTTGTCTGTATAGTAGCTCTCCAGAGATTTCACAGTGTGTGTGTGGCCATGATATCCGGATGTGAGGGCTGTTGCCTGGAAACAGCAAGCTTTTGCATGCCCTTGGCTAGCGTCTGCAACAGCTCTCCAACAGCTGGACTGTGGTTCTCGGATCAGATAGGCTTGCTGTTCGGCAGCCATGTACGTGAACATGAGGTAACAAAGACATTTGCATGTCACTTGGCCACATTGTTGCTAATTTGCACAATGCTGACAGGCAAACATGCACAGAACACAACATGGAGATATGTGTGTGTGCTCTTAGCGCCAAAAGACAGTTAAGCAAAGATAAACTACACACTGAGTTTGCAAAGTAAATGCATGGTTTGATTTTGATGTATTCATGGACAAGACTTGTATATTTATCAAGGCCTGTCACTATTGTGTGTGTGTGTGTGTGTGTGTGTGTGTGTGGTCAAGGTTGTGAGTATTTTTTTTTTTTTTTTTTTTTAACGGGTGGGCATTTATCATGCCTGCTGAATTTCCTCTCTCACATCGTCCCACACACAAACTGTCCCACATCCCACATGCTGTGTGGCTTTGACCTTGGACAGGATATGCCACCCATTGTGAATGTTCAGTAGAGCAAAAATGTATATTACAAATTGCAGAGTTTGGTGTTGCTAAATTTGCTTCTGTAACCATTCTTCCATCTCTGTTGTGAATACATGGTCCAAACAATTTCTGCTGTCTATAATGATGAAGATATCGGCCCTTTCACAGCATCCAAATAGAGACGGGTGAACTGACTATCAGAGGAGAGGATCAGAGATGAGAAAATATGAGAGGAAAGGACTGGGAACAAAGGAAACGAGAACAAACTTGAAGAAAGGCAGGAAAGGAGGAGAAAATGTAAACGAGTAGATAAGCAGAATCACGTTGTTTTTGTCGTGTTTCCAGATATGCAGGTGAGCTGTTCTGCACTGCTTGGTGGTTTGTTTTACCAAAAATTTCAAAAGACTTGACTGTGCAGAACAATTAGCCTATAAATACCAGTATTGCATAACATAACTGGCCTTTTGTAAGCTGTTGAACTCAGCTCTGTTAGACTGACCAACAGACCAAATGTCCCATCCTGCTTTAAATCACTGAGCTGCAGTCAAATGTCACAAAGAATTGTGGTTCCTGGCTTTTACATCCAACCAGAGACACAAATTGAGGCTGAACTTGCCTGTTGAGATTATTTCTGTCGACCTGTGCACATGTTCTCTGTGCTGTGCCTTCTTGTTTGTAACGTGTATTTATATATTTGAGTGGTCTCCCCTCTTTGTGTCTGTTTGAGGCTCTGTGAATATGTGTTTCCTCTTCATTGTCACAGCCTTCATGTCCTGATGCTGCTCCATTCACCATTTTTCTCAACAACCCTCTGTGTTTGACAGCTTAAACATAAGCCTCGTCTTTCACGCCTTTTGAAACCCAATCTTTCCACATGATGATGTGATAAATAAAGAAAAAATGCCTGTAAACTACAGCACAGGATTATTAAAGGGCAAGCCATCTATTGATTGTGATTTTTGTTAGTGCATGAAAATGTTGCCCAATGAATAAAGCAGTCTTTTTTCCCTATTCTTTCTCATCTAACAGGGCTTCAAATGTAATTCAGGGTGGCCTATGAGCAAGGCTCATAACAACTCTTAACCAAGATTGTCAGAGTGGGCTGTGATTGTGACAAATAATCACAAGGGTTTGAATTGCCTTCAAGCACTGAGTCGAGGCCTAACTGACGTGTTTCTACTCATCCAAGAGGCTTCATTTGTTCTATTAAGTGGTTTCAGGCATTTTAATGACTCCAGATGAATCCTCGTAGTTTAACAGCAAACTACAAGACACCCAATTTCCTTCAACTCAGCACTGCTAGTAATTGGATGCCAGAGAATCTTAATAAATAGAAAGCTTTAGATTACTTCCCAATTTGATTACCTTCAGTGTTTACCAAAGATTAGAGAACAAAGTGGGGGAAAAAGAAAATTATATAGTTTTTTTCCTGTCCAAAGAGAGCAGGGGCGTTTGTCTTTGTTTTCTTGCCATTTCAATTACAGCTGGAAATAAGCCAACAGCCTGTTTTTTTTGCTGTCATAGTTTCTTTTTCAGACACGCATTCACTCGCTCATCGCATCATAGGCAGAAAAGTTAGAAAAGACTTAGACTCAGATTACATGTCCTCTTCCAACTCTGTCCGACTACCCAGAAGACAACTTTCCTAACCTTACTTCTTCAATCCCAGGATTTAGGGAGTGAGAGATGATGAAGGCAGAAGAAAACCGTTTGATGCCCCCCATCAGGCTCTAAGCCTAAATCACCGCCAGCCCTACCCTCAGCTGGTGTTAAATGCAGCTAATGTCACACACACAGAGCTGAATTTAACAGAGGTGAACACAGCAGATGGAGAAAGCATTTCTTTTCAATCTTATAATCTTAATAAAAAGCACTTCTCCATAATGTTGAGTCTCTGGATTATTTAACATTTTTTGAGCTTGCCCTACTTAGTCGCTTTCTCAGCATGCTGTGGACACACAAATAGACTTATCATATGGGCCCTGACTGACGGATTTTTCTGCGCAAATGTCTCCTCATTAACAAAACCTCACACACACATATACACACATACATTCAGCTCAAATCAAATTATATTGTGACGTACGATGCACGTACACACACATAGATCACAGCAGGCAATTTTGCTGTGTACATAATGTATAATCCACATTATGCCATATATTCACCACACATACCACACATGCACGCTGAAAAACACACAAACATGGATCATATCAGCCAATTTTGTTGCTCACTTTATGCATGGCAGACTAAAAGCACAAATGTACATTCATTTTCACAGCTGACAGAATCAGTCTCCCCCTCATACATCACACGGAAATACTTAAACAGCCTGTCTGTCTGATATGCATACATCAGAAACACACACACACACACACACACACACACACACACACACACACACACACACACACACACACCATTTACTGCAGAAATCTTCCACTTAAATCTGCGTTCAGTGCAGGTCTGCTTTTAACAGCCATTGTGTGCTCCGTCCCTATGGATTAACATGTTAGCATTAGCTTTGTGTTGCATTGAGCCAAACATCAGAGAAAACGGAGAAGGCCAGTGTCTTCTGTGTTTTGTCTTACATATCTTGTGTTTACACATGTAATAGAATTTAATAACTGAGTCCACACACACTGTATGTACAGACAAAATTTGTATTGCCAATAATACCAGCAACCATGTGGCTCTAAAGAGAGACATTTATTACAGCGTGAATCAGTTCAGTAATGTTCTGCTTATTATAAACAAACAAGAAATACAAAACACTGGCCAACAGCTTATCACCTTAAGGCAACTTCACTCTGAATATCTCTTGGCCTCTGGTAGATCGTGTCCACAGGTTTTTAACGCTTTCACTTTGCAAGGTTAATGTTACAGTTGTGTCAGTTAACCTCTATCTAATTGATCCACGGTAGGCCTGACTAACATAAGTTTTTAAGCCCATTATACAAACAGATACAAAAAGAAGTTTAAGACATGAATTCACCAATCTACAAAATGTTCACAGTAATCAGTCATGCTTCACCTTATTTAATACTCATTTGCCCACTGAGTTACATATTCTGTTTTGGCAGCAACTGGCTCAGTCAAATAGAGCAAATGCACTTAAATGTACATGTATAACCAATCCATTAAGGTTGACAGGCAGCACCAAAGGGAACAGCATGTGTGTTTATCACTTGGCTTTCTTTTCTACAGAGGGGACCGATACAACAATAGACCGAAGGGAATAGCAGGATAAGAGGATAGTTAAATCTACAGTGCTCAGTCAAATCTATCTATCAGAAATGTGAAATGACCACAATCTCTTAGTAAGTTATGTTACAGAACATATGATCACATCACATAAACTAGAAGGTGAGACATCCTGGTGCCACAGCATCATTGTTTTATCACTAGATCCTTGCTGGTGAGTTCTTTCCACTCAGGTTCGCAGGGCATAGAGACAGTGGATGACAATCTTGAGTCAGAGGCCATGGTGATAGGACAAAAGTTAAGAAATGCAAGTGATGTAAGTTACATATGTGACGCAAGCTAAAATAAGTCAGTATTGAGTGTTGGTTTCACACAAGCCTTGCTCTCCTGGGTGGAAGTCCACGTAATTCAGTGTTAAGATCTTGTAGTCATTTCAATTATTTCTGCAAGACCAGTCTGTGCTTTTGCAGTAGCAAAAGAAACAACCTTATATTTATTCCCTACAAACAAGCAAATGTGATTTGAACTTCCACAGGACCACTGAAACATTCATAAAGAGAATTGAAGAGATTACACTACTGTAATTAGGTGTTGGTAGGCGTACGTTTGAACGTTCTGACAGACCCAGGTAATTTCCCCCTGCTTCTAGCCTTTACGTTATCCTAAGATAAGCCAACCCAACCATTCCTTGGCTGTAGCTTAATATCTCAGAGACAGTTGCTTGTTATTTGAGACTTTGTTTTTAAAGGGTTAATTCAGACCCAACTCAACCGGTTGAGGAAGCTGTAGACAACCCCCTCCAGTGTTCTATGAAGTAAAATTATGACTTGTCAGAAGAGTCTGATGGGTTTTAATAGCACGATACAGTGGTTTCTGGTTAAACAAAAAGGATCTTATGGATCTCTCTGCAGGGATCCTTTCTGTAATGTAACTGTGGCACTTTGATCAGGCATAACTGCTCCGATTACATTGTAGCCAGGCTAGGCGTTTGTTATGGGAGTGTGTCAGCCCCAAATGCAGCACACAGTACATCAGTGAAAAATCTTTTATTATGCTTGGCAAGCAGGTGAATACAGTTCAGAACAACAACAACCTGGTTTGGAGCATGTGTTTGGAGGACAACCCAAGACTCAAGCTGGTGAAGCTGGATCGGCAAGCCGGTGAGTGGAATGTGGACGGAGAACTCACTCTCTCAGAGGACAGTTAAGTGGGAGCTGGCAGTACCGTAAGGTGAAGCAGTGGGTCCGGAACCAGGTGAGCACTGAGCGAGACAGACGTACTGCAAGGGAGCAGGCAGAGGGGGAGTCGGAGCCAGGAAGGACAGGAACAGAACTCATGCTCAGAGACAGAAGGCAGAGATTATTACCAGGACAGAGACAAGGCGGGTTGGTCAGCATAAGTCCAGGAAGGAGCGCTGGAGAGTCTCACATTGACAAGTGAAGAACAATCAAGCAGCGAGTGAGTGAGTACTGAAGGCTTAAATACTGGCCTAATTAGTGATCATGAGCAGGGGAGTGGAGGTGGTGGGAGTTGGCTGGCAGGTGAGTGGAAAACTACTGAGAGGGGGGTTAACCAAATTACTGACTGTGACAGCGTCGTCTGCCAGCTGAGATGATTGACTGGCTCATTTCCAAAGGTTGTGGTACCTTCCAAGCCAATATTTTGGGATTTCCAACCCAAAATATTTGAAAATGGAGTCCTGGTTTGAAAATATTGTAGTTATCCTTTTAAGTTCAGAGCTAACTGAAGAACTATTAAATCAATGCTTTCAATTCATGAAGAACCACTGAACTGCAGGTGAACTGTCCAGTATCTGTTGCTGTGTAAGTGACTTTTACGCTACAACTCACAGCCTTAGGTTAAACTGACCAAAGGGCTGATTGCTTGTCTGGCTGTGTGGGAGGTAATGTGGTGCAGTATATCAGCACTGTGACATTACTCACCTCCACAGTGAAAACCCCTTTGCTTCTGAGTTAGTCAAATTTGGATTTTCTGAGGTCAGTCTGCCCGTGTTGTCTGAAAAATCTTCTCCTGTGGCCTTTGCTCCTTCAAATATTGTTTCTTGATATTAAATTCCTCCTGGGTAAGAGTCTCATCAACTGGCAGTCATTTTCAGTTTTCAGTCGCAGTAGAGTTATTCTCCTCTGCTTCCATCTTTCTTGTGTCAGTTTGTTCTGTAGTTTTTTATGTACTGCGAAGATGAATAATTATAATACATTTTGGTATAGACAATCACTTAATTTTAGTGGATACGTGAATAAATATCTACTAAATGGATTATCACACAATTTGGTACAGATGGTTCCCAGAGGATGGACTGTTCCCTTCATTTTCCTTTTGCACCACCATGAAATGTTTCAGAGTGAAATATGTTGACAACTATTGGATGGATTGGTATGCACTTCGGTACAGAATCTGAATGGTATTTATTATTTGGTGTTCATGTTGCCCTAAGGATGACTTGTCCTTTAGATGCTTTGGTTTATGAGCAAATATCTATAAAACGGATGATATTCCTGCCAGCCCCAGCTGGTCAGATGGTAATTTGATTTGAAATTAATTCAACCAGGCAAACTCATTAACTCACATTTAAAGAATTCCTTTACAAGAGTCCTGACCAAGACAAGCAGCAGCACATTAAAAACAAGGTTCTAGACAATATAACAGTTACAGATGATGAAAGATTTCACAGCACGAGTTTATGAAAGAGTCAGTCCATCATATCCAGGATCACATAAGGACACGTATCTCAGTCAAAGCTTTTAAATCCTGATTTGTCTTCCTCCAACTCCCTCTATTTTTAAAAGCACCTAAAGTGACCAGTTCTGCAAGACCCAAATCCTTCTACAACAAGCTCCAAGCTGCAGGAGCAGCATGTCCAAAAGCCTTTTTCACATGTCAAGACGCACCTTGGGGACTAATTATAAGAGTGACTCCGATGGGTGTGTATTTCAAGCAAAAATACTATTTCATAGTCACTGTGAACTATTCAAAGATTCTTCAAATATTGCTGCCCACGGCATCTTTCGACCACACAGCCAGACCATCCGCACCAAGCATAAGAGGCAAACGCATCAGTAGGAGAGAGAGATGATTAGAGCTAAGTTTACCCAGCTTGTACCAAAGGCTGCTCCTAGCTAATCTCCAGTTGCAGGAAGGTTGAGAGGACAAAAGAGGACAAAAAAGGCTGCCTACACAACGAAAAATCACAGACTGTTTGTGTACACAACTTTACAGAAACCTGGCTTCATCTCGGTGTCCCGGATCAAGCTACTGCTCCCGACAGGCGTACTACTAGATGCTGGTAAAAACAAAAGAAATGCTAGCATGCTAACACGCTACAATAGGGTAATCATGGTAACATGCAAAATAAAATGGATAACATAAAGTGAAAACAGCCCCAGCTAAAAAGAATCAAAAAACACAGTGGTTCACCCTAAAGATTACAAGCTGAAGTAACATTCTTGCTGTGAGGATAAAGACGACACCAAATTACACCATTGATAAATGAGGGATCAATGATCAATATGAAAAGCATTCATTAACCCTGAGAATATCTCAACCACTAGTGTTATCATTTTATCACTTTGGTGATGCCTCCACCATGATGAATATGAATCATGCAACACCACCTCGTATGAATGATGAGTGTCTTCCTCTTCACCACATGCTGTGAGAAAGTACTGGCTGCAGACACATCTAAATCTGCAGAAAAACCTCAAGCTCAACTACCAACTCACCCTTGTGGCCTTTGCACGCAAATATGTTTGTGAAAGTGTTATTATGCTTATGTATAAATGATAAGGAGTGTATTGTACGTGTGTGTATGTGAGAGAGAGAGAGAGAGAGAGAGAGAGAGACACTGACTGCATGTGTGGCTGTCCACTCTAACCTAATCATCATCATTATCTCTTGTCAGGGTGGTTCACCACACACACACATGTGCACACACACACAGTTTGGCACCATGTTAACAACGATGCAGTCTGTATTGCGTGTGTTTGTATGTGTGTGAGAGAGAGAGCAGATCCTCTGGTCAGGCTAACAGCAACTGTGGTGAGCCAAAGTTTGTCAGCTCAAAAAACTCTGGCCCGTGGCTGTGTGTATGTGAGCGTGTGTGTAGTGTGTATGTGTGTGTGTGTAAGCATGTGTGTATGAGTGAAGTAAAAATGTCATGGGCTATGTGTATTACCCATTGATGGTTCATGAAAGCTAAGTGCTACCAGCATGGATAAACAAATACACACACCCTTATATACCAACACTGGATGTAGCTCAGCAAATATGGGCTGCGGCTGAAATGGTGTGTGTGTGTGTGTGTGTGTGTGTGTGTGTGTGTGTTTAGGGCATGGTGTGAATCAGTGTGTGATTTCCCACAGTAAATCCTTTGTCTTGTCCGTCTGACAGATACAGATTTTAATCTCCTCCCTTTATCCCCTTTCTTCATACCTTCTCTTTCATCACACTTCCATTCAATTTCAGTTCATCTAATATAGGCTTTTGTTTTCCAGGAAATAACACAAAAGCCCTAGTGTGAAAGTGAGAAAGTGTGAAAACAATAAAAACGGACTGATGTGACAGAAGGAACAATCAATCACATGCTCTGTAGAAAAATTAAACTTTCCTTTCAGAATGCTACACTATTTTTTTCATTCAAATAGATTATAATTTTGCTTTACAGTGACAGATGTACCGTGCTGATGACTGGCTTCATTTTCCCACTGGGTGAATTCCAAGCTGTCTCAAAATTCTCAAGCTCCAAAGCTTTGGAGACATTATTTATATTAGTATGAATATGGCAGATGCTATTTTCACTCAGGTATCAGTAGCCAACAAATATGAATATATGATATAAAGTGATACCAGTGCGATCAGCTCTGACAATTTGACAAATGGTAATGAATATTTTGGTGTCAGATGTAATTGGAAAAAATAACTGCTTTGAGCTGAAGAGCAGACTATTCAAATGATGGTAAAATTGCAAAAGGTCAATGTCATCACACACATACTGTGTAGAGAAAATGGCTACAGTTCCTCCACTTGTACTGTTTTGTCTGACTGAAGAATTATAGTTTGGAGGACAAGCCTCCATCAATGTTGTTACACCAGTAGTGCTGTTTCAGCCAAGCCTCAACTAAAAACACACAATGCAAATTATTTTCAATTATCAGATCAATTAAGGCGGGTTCCTCAGCTTATTTTAGGAGCACTTTTGTTATATTGCTTGAAATCAGCACGACAGCAAGCAATAAATGAAATAATTTGACACAAAAATTAAAAAAATCAGGTTTCTCTGGCTGTCACAGGACTGAACTATCTGCCTACCTGCACACATGCTGCAAGAGCACGCACAGAGCAATGAGTTACCAGCATGAAGCAGACACCCACTGAGCCGAAGACTGTTTAGTGAGCTAACAACACAAAGCACAACCTCTGAGCCCAGTGAGCAGTAACCATGAGCCGTCTCACTGGCATGGGCTTGTCCTCCAGCAGTAATGTTAGTAAGGAAGTGTGGGGATATTTTCAGTTGCATACTTTCAAAATGTAGCTACTCTTGCAAGTTTCTCCAACATTGTAGACTCTGCCTTTAACCACAAATTATTTGTTAGCCAAGGATTTGACATTAAAAAAGATCCTGTGACAGGAATCCCTACGTACAGCTTCAACATTCTCAAACCACTGAAACAAGCTGAGATGCTACAAAACTAATGTTATGATTAACTGTCGGCAGTTAAATGGATTTCTATTGCATCCAAAATGAGATGTTAACACCTTTTAGTGTGTTTGGACATAGCATGTGACGATCTGCACGGACAAAATAAAAGGCCTCTAGATGCTGAACTTCACTCACAGGACAATAAAAGAAAGAAAACCATCGTGACAACCTGTAGGTAAAGACAATTTCAAGCAGCCCCTTCCTGGGTTGAGTTGAAGTGGTAATGACACAATAATGATGAGCCATTTTACCACATGTACATTAATCTGCAGGTGACTGGAAGCACAAACAGATGGCTTTTATGAGGCTGGTTATTTCCCAGTGGTCTTGGACATATTGACTGGTGCAGGATATGACAAACCTTTTATCACATTTGTAATGTGTATCATTTGTGTGTGACATCTCCAGTGAAGAATAACACTAATACTTGCAGCTCCCACCTACACAGCAATCATTAATAGTTTAGCTTTCAAGAAAACATTTTCAAACTTCTACTGAGTTTTTCCCTTCTGATTTCCAACGTGCCAGAATATATATATGTAGCATACTAATCTCTACGTCAAATGGTCTTGACAGCTTATTTATATGGAAATGGTGCCAGTCCAGTAGTGCACAGCAGTTTCTATCAATACAAAACCTTGAGATGTTGATCAACACTGTGATCATGGATAAAACTGAGATTGATCCAAGAGGGGTGAGCTGTAGGTGAATATCACCAGCTGTAGTGTAATGCTATCAACTTGAGGAACAACAAAATGATTTTATTTCAGTCAAAAGCTTGAGGAAATGTTCCTGACTACGTTCATCTTTTTCCTGCAGTTGCAGCCTCTAAACACATTCTGTATTGTTTGAACATATATTTGACCATACATATTGCTTTGAGCCTGCTGGATTTATGTGCCTCCAGCCCTCCATCAGGATGGGATGCAAACTGTGATTTTGCCCATTTCATTGCTCTGTTTTGACAGCCCTGGCTGTTCTCAAATCAACCTCGTCCCTTTGGTTTTCCTCCTGCATGCCAGGTCTGATGTTGCTCCAGCGGACGATCTTCCAGAGAGGCCAGATTTTCCCAGAGGCCGCCCCAGGCACAGTGACGACAACTGGGCAACCCTGCCAGCCAACAGGCCCTCCTCTTGGCAACCAAAATGCACGCGCACACACACACACACACACAAAAACATGTACACAACACTCACTCTGCTGGGCTCAATAACATGCAGCTCACAGAAAGAGCTTAGGCTGACAACCCCCACATGGCATGGGACATGTTGAAGTGTCTCTCTTTATGTTCATAAGTCATGAAGTACAGCAAATCATACTCATTTGTATAGTGGACCACTAAAACAGAGTCTCTGGGAAATAATCAGTGAAACAAAGTGGGGACAAATGTGTCCCATACACAATATCTTTGCAAATCACATACAGCATATAGCACATTATTCCTATACATTACATATTCAGCTATTAGTGCCAGCAAGCACTGAACAGGTTAAAAGAGATGCTACAAGAGTTCAACCTGTGTGTGTTCGACATGTATTGTATGGCCTACCATGTGAACTACCAGGCACCCCACCTATGGAGCATTTTAGCATCTTTCAGCACATTTATTTTGGTTTTACAGCCCACAGCTTTGTGGTTTTTGTCCATTCTCACGACTCTCATCACCCTTGTTTTCATCTGCATCAGGGAGCTGCTTTCAGTATAAAAAAGCCCAGATAAATCCACTGTATGCTGGTGGCATACAGTTGATTGTACTGGCAAAAAATGTAATAATTATATATCAATGTTAATTTTGACTTTTGGTTTTAAAGAGGGTGAGACACACAGAGGTCGTGACGGTGTTTACGAGGATAAATCTGATCACCTTGAGAAACACAACACCTTCAAAGCACTGCGAGAACTCTTCCTGGCACGTTGGCCTTCACATTTGTCACACAGCAGTCTGTTCATGCCACAGGTTTCCAGCATGTCACGCACATATAGGATTACTGTGTTGTGTGATGAAAGAGGTGTGGATAGCATGTCCTGAAAAGTGTGTACTTTCAAGTGTTCAAAAAGCATTCAAACCTACAAACCTGCACTGAAATCTTCGAATTGGGTGGTTGACCTGTGTCATTGTGCTCAGCATGTGTGTGAGCTTATGTTTAACACCAGGACCATTGCCGACCTCTTCGTGTGTGTGTCTGTGTGTGAACTATCAACAGAGATTAGATCTTACTTACTAGGTGTCTGCAGTGACGCATCTGGGCTCTATGAATGACCACACATATCATTTACATGTTTGCAGCTGCTTAAGCAACTACGTATGGTGGAAAAAAGGTCAGATCAGATCTCCTGATATGTTCCCTGTATGTACACTATGAGAGTGGTTTCTCCTCCTCACTTTTCATTTCAAGTCTCACCTCTAGTGTGATTGTTGGCTTTGTTGTGTGCTGGAACTAAACAGAGCTACAACTCTGTGTGTGTGTGTGTGTGTGTGTGTGTGTGTGTGTGTGTGTGTGTGTGAGCTTGTAATGTATATTAAAAAAAAATCTGATATGAGGAAATTAAAACAAACTTCATATTACAGGCGGCTGAGCCCGAAGTTGGATCCAGCCTTTTTCTAATCTGGCAAAACATAAAAACCACGTCTTGGCGTACACCATGATTAATTACTCCAGCTTTAACACTCGCTCCAAAAGCATTCCCTGTAGCTCTGGTTTGACAAGAGCTTCAATGACTTTGTTAGAAGCTGCAGGTGCACGTCTCGATTGCACATTGTCCAAGTTCAGCCAAAACATCTAATCTGGAACTTTGAACTTTTTTTGTTCTTTAACTGACTCTGTCATGTTGGAAATGTTTCACAGCTCTAAAAATGTCATCACATCTTACACTAGCTTGGTGCAACTAGCAACAATAAATCTATTCCACCTTAAACTCTACCTCTTAGTTCTCATCTTTTCTTAACAGTTTTCTTGTACATGATCTTTGGTGGGTCACAGGAGCCTTCACCTCTTTACTTCTGATGGCTTGTAACAGCAGTGGGAAGACCTGAAGTTTCTACTCTTGCACTTAAAATTCATTTAAAGGATAATTCAAAGTAACAGTCTAGAAGATCTCTGTTTCGTTCTCTTGGGCCACACCTTTGGCAATAAGGGGTGACTGCAGGTGTGTGTTTTAGACTTCACTTCACCACAGACACGTAGTACCGCAAATGCAAGGGCTTTCATCAGTGGGCCATAGGCTCAGTCACTGCTGTTTTACCTTAATTTGGCCATAGATAGTGACTTAGCAGCACTTATTTAAATTAAAATATTCAAGACTATTACTTTAAATACTGAAACGTTTAACTGTAAATTAATTCTGGCAATTTAAAACTTAACCATTTAACTCTTAACCATTTAAAGTATTTCCAGAAAGATTAAAGCTCCAAAGTGTTTCAATTGAATAACCCAAATCACAGATTCAGGAATTCATCATGAGCAACATAATGTTTAGGAGCAAGATACAAACCTCAAGACATTTTTTACATTTCACAGACTCCACACTTATGTGCTGTTATGTTGCAGGGTAAGCATTACTCAGTATTTATTTGTGTGTGTGTGTGTGTGTGTGTGTGTGTGTGTGTGTGTGTGTGTGTGTGTGTGTGTGTGTGTGTGTGTGTGTGTGTGTGTGTGTGTGTGTGTGTGTGTGTGCACATATGAGTACTGTGGTAGCCCTCCACAGACTCCACAGTTTAAGACAGATAGACATGGAAAGAGAATGCTGTAAACAAAGGAGAAGCACAAAGAAAATTAGGTGAAATGATCGTTCACATCGAATTGTTATCGTGTTTTTATCCAGATTCGATACATAAATCATCGAAAACTGTGGCAACTGTTTGGTCACTTTTGAGTTTATTTATCCTGACATCATTCAAAAGCATTCAGAATCTCTCCAGATTGTTCAAAATGCAGATTTTAACCAGCAGCGTCAGCTAAAATGACAACACTGTAATTCCATTTAGCAAGAAAAAGCAAGAGGGACGGAAAGAAGAGGAGCAGTAAGGCGGGTGAGTGAACTTGACAGTATCTTCTCTAATGTGTCTGACGCTGACTCATCACGCAGATAAAGGGACAATGCTGAAGAATGGAAACATACACATGCTCATGGCCACACCAGTGCACACAAATGCGCAGACACAACTTGTATAATAACCTTACATTTGCCAAGGACATGAACTGACTCACTTAGCCGTGATTATGAGCAGGCTGTATATTTCTGTAGCTCTGTTTGAGCCAACTCCTGTCCTGCCAGTATCTGTTTGTAAGTCCACTCACTGGGTTTCATCCCAGGTTTGCACTTTCATAAAACTCAACCACAAATGATTGCTGATATTAAATTATAGAATTAAGTGCATTATAGCATATTGGTTCTTAGATAATTCATTTTGTTTTTTGCTTAATTAAATTGTGGATTTTGATAAAATGAGCTGTTTTTGACACATTAATTAATTTTAGAACACTAGTATCCAAACTTGCTATTCAGAGCATGTTGAGTGTTTTAGTAATTATTCTTTTCCAGTTTTTTTTATTTGCACTAATGGCTTATGAGTAACTTATGAAAATGCCTTTTTGGCCGAAGGACACCAGCAGGACACAACATCCCTGCAAATGCATACCGCTGCCTCTTGAGGCTACCCAAAACAAACTGTTTCTCATTTGGGAAAAACAAATCCCACATGTAAAAACAGAATATTTACTTTGCTTTTAATGCCACTGAGCAGTTCTTATGAAGGTCACTGAAAGGTCAAGATAGGTCAAATCATTTTAATGCCACAGTACAAGGACCAACTGGGTTCATTTTGTCATTGTAAGAGATGTAGACATGGTTTGAGTTTATTTGGGGCAATTTTCACTGAGCCTAAATATCCCACTTCTTGCAGATGTTATCTGTTCTCCTTAATTTCTTTCCTTTATTACGTCTTGTTCTCATTAACGGTCTCCGGTCAGTGAAAATATCTTTGCTGTTCAGATGTATTATTCCAGATAGCATATGAAAGACATTATTACCCTTCATGTTTATTTGAAATAAAACAAAACAAACAAAACTGGATTTAGACCTTTTAAACAGCAGTTGGATAGTAAATTGCTCTACAAGTAAATTACCTCAATCTTTCAATCTTAACCATGTCAAGTCATTACTCTAGTTGTATTGATTGATTATTGATATGCACCAAGGGAAAGGAAGGGAAGTACGGGAAGGAAGGGGAAGCAAGTAAATAAGATAAAGCTTCACTTAACGGATTAATACAGTTTGATTTATCACACGTCCTTCCAAGGACATGGATGGAAATGTTGAAGTTCAGTTATTTACACAGCCTTTGGTCACAAGTGATCATGTCTTCATCATTATGTAAACTGAACTGTGACTGGTAGCTGGTTTGAAATCAGGGACCATCTTGGGAATATAGGTGGTGCTGGTAGGCGAAAATGAGCAAGGGAATCAATAATTTAAAAGGCCCAGACACACCAAACCAAATAACTAGTGGTGATGAAGGCCAACTGTTGCCTGTCTGGTGTAAAACAAGATTGCACTTGAACACACCACAAAGACTACAGCCAATGGCCAACGAACACATACATTGTGTGCCTGTGAGAGGAAATAATTGTCGTCTGTATTCGTTATTGCAAAAAAGGAACCAGAAGAGCAGGAAATGCGGGTGTACAAACTGTAAAACAGCAGCGTTTGCTCACAATTTTCCCTCTTGCTCATCAAAGATGCTTCCTAATATAGCTACTCTAATAGAAAATATGTCTGATGAGAGGCTTTGCCTTTTGGATGTGGAAGAGGCCATCGTCACTTCCATTTTTCTTCTTGTGTGATCGCCCTTATCGATGGGCTCTGCTGGTAATTCAAATCTCCAGAAAAGACGCTGTCGGGGGTCTGACTAACGCCGACAGTGTGGGACACACCTCAAAGACTCGGTACACAGACCAAATGCCTGCCCATTGACCTGGTGTGTCAGTGTCAGCCAGGTCAGCTTCCAGGGAGAAATGTGAGAAATTGTGTCTATGTTAAGCGCTCTGGAGCTGCAAAAAGCATTGTGCTCTGTACAAAGTTAAAGAAAGCTGAAATCCTTGACAGAAGGACACAAGTTCCCTTTCATATGAATAGCAGCTGCTAATAGTTCAGTGAGAATACAGAGACAGGAGGGAGAGAGCGGTCATCCTTTCATAGTGCCCATGTGCAAAATGAAACTTGATTCTGCTAATTTTCTGTCGTTTTTACGACCTGGGCTTGAGACAGTGTCCTCTCGGCTAGAGACAGAGACAGACAGAGCTTTGCACACAAGTAACAATGAAGTGGAGGCGCGGAAACCGAAATGAGACTGATACAGTACACCTCGTGTAAATAAAACAGATGAAGATAAGGCAGGAAAAAGAGAGGATATTGATCCTTTTTTCATAAAAGCAGAACTGCTTCAGGCTACAGACTGCTTTTCTATTAAGTAGCTCTCTCTACTTTTGTCATGCTCATATATATATACTCCCATACTTTTCACGGTGTGGTGGCAGCCTTAAAAAAAACTAAACTCCCACATCCTGCATAGCTTTCCTGCAACTATCTTCCCCCAGTTCTGCATCAGCCACTGCAGCCTTTTTTTTCACTCAAATGTTGAAGACACGACTGAATGATATCCTTTAAGACCCATCAATCAAAGAACTTCCCCTCAGACCTTTACTTGCACTTTCTTTTCAAAAGCTGAAGTGGATGATGGGGTGGAGCTTATGATTTGAATGCTATACAAGTGGCAGGAACAGAATAGCTGAGCAAAGATTCATAGGAAAAGGTCAGGCTGATGCTGCAATGAGTTGAACGTGGCATTTTTGATTGTAGCAGTGCAGCACGTCTGCCTGAACTGGCTTTATTCATGTACTTTAAATGACAGCAAATATAAGCATCAGGAAGTGAGGTGGGAGGTGTATGATAGTCCCTCCTTCTTGGTCGATAAAGTTCTTGCATTAATATGTTTTTAATCATTTTTCTTTTTCACTCATAGCCCAGTTTTTCAGGAATGCCCTGAGCAGATTCACACATTGCCCAGCACAGTCACATTTCGAACTTTTAGCCTCTGACCAGCTCCATTGCAACAGATGGGGAGGTTTAGGGTCTTGCTCAAGGGCACCTCAGTGGTGGTAATGAAGGAGGGGCGAGTGCTGCTATTTCACTTTCCGCTGCATTGATCCTGTTGGCCTGGAGATCGAACGTGCGACCTTCCGCTCTTGAGGCTACGATTGCTAGCAAATCAAAAAAGGCACCACAGACACTGAAGAAGAAGATGGTAAAATCAGCCAAGATCCAACAAGAAAAGCAGCATTAACTGTTTTTTCAGTGTCTGTTTTAAACGCTTAAGTAAAACTTTTAATACTTAATCTTATGGTTTCTGTTGTTGTTGCTATGACGAACCAGTGCAAAAAGTACAGTACAGTGTACGAGTAGCTCCAGTCTGTGCTCAGATGGAGATCAATATCTCTTAAATGGGCTCCGAAAACTGTTCAAAAAACATATTTTTCCAGCAAAGGTTTATCAATACAGTTTGAACAGAAAGTGGTGATCCTTATTGAATTCTTTGGGGTGGAAAGGGGAAAAAATGGATGATGACAGAAAAGGAATAAAACTCACTGAAACAAACTGAACGAGAAAAGCATTGATGGATCAAGCAAACACATTCAGTAGATTTGTTCATTCAAACTATTATGTGTATATATTATTATGGCCTGTCCGTCCTTGGGAGCTGGATCTCTCCTTCACTGTGGTGCTCCCGGAGGTTTTCTCTTTTCCCACTTGAGTTTTTCCTTCCCGAAGAAGGAGGGTCATAAAGGGCAGGTGATGCCTCGGACTGATCCACCGGACTGATCCATTGGCCTCATTGACTGCTGGACTCTTTATTAGATTGTTTGTTCGCTTACACTTGTTTATTTCAGTGAACTTTGTAAAGCACTGTGAGACACTCTGTTGTGATATTGGGCTATACAAAATAAATTGAATTGAATTGAATTGGAAAAAAAAATTGAATTGAATTTGTTCCTGGAGTTTTTAACCTAGACATTAACCTTTATCTGAAGCTAAACTAAACTCAACCTGAAATGATTCTAAAATTCAGTGTAAATGCAACATTTTCATTTAACAGATATTTCATTTTAACGTATTAAGCTTGTATTTATTTTAAACCACTCACAACCCATATTTTTTATAATGTTAGTTGCAGGGTAGTGTGCTTGCGTGTGTACGTGTATTTTGAGCAAAAGCAGACACACATACACATGCACATGCACACACACTCATGCAAACACACACTACTGTACAGTGGGAAGCTGTGTCGAGTGCTAACCTGAGCAGATCAGACTCCACTCTACAGATCAATAGCTTTCTGTGCTGCACACCTCTCTGTTTTAATCTATTACTGACACCACTGACTGACATCAAACGCTTTAAACTAATGTCTATTGATAACACTGAGGAGCAGAGAGGAGGAGCGAGAGAGAAGACAAATAATAGAGATGGCAGGGAAGGAGAAAGGGATAAGGGAGAGGAAAATAAAAACTGTGAAAAAGCATGAGGCAGTAAGAAAACCTTGAGGGCAGGTAAGGAAATAAGGGCAGTGCTGGAGTTGTGGAGGAGCACAAAGGCAGCTGAACAAGAGCGTATGTGTGTGTGTGTGGAGGGAGGAGACAAATAATATGGGAGCAATGGAGGATGAAAGAGAAAAAGGGGGTGGGGGGGAGTAACATTCAACAGAAAACAGAAATTCATTAATGAAAAAAGAAATTACAAGAGGAGCCACTGAGAAATAAGTGTCATGAAGATGTCCTGCTGGTGCTTTTTGTGTCTCCAGCCGTATGCCCATCATCGGTGTCTGATCGTCACAGCCTGATGTTCTGAGACGTCTCTGGGTGTCCACACTTGGCCTGAAAATGTCATTTACTCTCCCAGAGCTGGATCCATCTAAATCTGTGCTCTGATTACTTTCCTCCCACTCCTTCCCCTTTATCTCTTTTACATAGCTAATGTGTGCTGCGACTGGCTGGCATTCAGACAAAAGAAGAGTTTTGTGAGTATTACTCTGAGATCAAAACTGTAATGGATATACAGGGATCTAAACCAATCTCCTCATAAAAGATGCTCATTACAGACAGTGATTAAAAAAAGTAAGCTGCAAAACATTTCTAAAAATTGTTCATCTTCATGTTTTCTCATTTGTGCTTTAATGAAAATCTAATTTCTTTATAATTTTCATTCACATATGAGAACAACAGTTCATAAAGCAAATAAAGGCAACTGTGGAAAAACAGACACTGTTATATTTCGTTAAAAACATTCTCAAATTCTACACAGCCTGCACACAGTACAGTAAAAGGTCTGTGTGCGCCTGTGAATTTAGATGCTCTCCCTCAATGTGCTGTATAATATACAGACACTTATGAAAAGTAAAATATGACCACAGGCGATGACGATGGGCTGCTGAGCTGCTGAGCTGCTGATAGCGTTGCAGCTGCACAAGATCTTGCTGAATGTAGCGACATATTTCAGACTTTTCCTCATGAAGTGCACTGCTGAGGTGAATCCAGGTGGACATATTTATCCCTTCCTGATTTCTCTGTACTGAGCTCAAACTGAGGCACTCCTTTCCGAGTTCTTTAGGCCTACGCACTTTCTTTAGTCATGCTCATGTTACGTAATGTGTCCCCTTTATGTTCTGTACTTACCTTATACATGACGACGGGTACCAACGTGGTTTCCTGGCCACGGTGGTGCACACCTTTCCTTTCTTTGAGTAAAAGATACACATGAAGTCTAAAAGCAGAGCAGCAGGGAATGACAGAGCAGACACTATTGTACTCTGGTTCAGACTTTAAAAACAAACTTGTTCTAAATAATGCTCAAATTGTGAGGAGGATAAGCGGAAAAGAATTATTTTCTTCTGTTATAATACCCTTTCACATGACTGCTAAATTTGAAAACATGCACGCTGCTGAAGAGATGTAATGAGCAATAAAAGGTCAGTTTCTCTAAAATATCAAGCTGTTAATAAAGACAGTAAATAGCTGCTAAAATGAGGCAGCCTTAAGTCCATAAGGAACTGTCCCGTCGGAGAGAAAAGATGTAAGACATAGACCTTCTTCCCAATTATGCCTGGAATAGTTTCTAAAGTCCTTTAAGTTGCCCATCATCCCCTCCTCACACACACACACACACACACACACACACACACACACACACACACACACACACACACAGACCTTTTCCTAAACTGACACTTTAATTGGTCCTGGGCCGCTGTGAGAGGGAGGGATGACATGACACTTTGGCTAATGACACAGTCTGTCCTGTTGAGTAGGGATGGACACACACACACACACACACACACACAGACACACAGACACACACACACACACACACTAATGATGAACATGGTTCCTGACTAAACTGAAGGCACTGAAAGCAGATCAAAGCACTAAAGTTTCACTGACATAGAAAGTTGTTTTATTCACACAAAAAAATTAAAGGTAAAGGTACATTTGACAGATGTGTGTGTTAGCACATACACACACACACACACACACACAGTGTGGGCCTTTTCACACATTCAAGAGCACTGCATCAGACTCCCTTATTCATTTCAATGAGGCACATCACAGTGGGGGACCCAAAAATGCAGTCACAAAAGGATGATTCAGAGTCAGCGTTTGCAGAGCCTCTGGCAACACAGTGGGTTGATCATTGAAATATTACAGGTATGTCTATAAAACACACTGAATCCTCAATACTGTACTATTTGAGGGAAACAAATAATGATGCTGTGATGAACTTTCCAGAATTGCACAATCTTGCCTAAAAGGATTATTTTACTGTTGTGCTATTGAGGACAGTTGTGAGTCATTTACATTCAAGTATAATCATGGCATTTAACTTTTTAGCATTTTGGGAACTACACACTTGTTTTCCTCCTAAGAGTTAGATGTTCCATTATGGAGCTACAGACCTGGGGCAGGAATTTAGGCTGGAAGCATGGGGGCGCTAACTGGCCCACTTCAAGTTTCAAAAATATGAAGTCACACAATGTACAATAACTACCCATATATTCTCAAATTGAAGTAAAAATAAGATGGCATAACAGCAAACAAAGGGGAATAAAGAAGACATAAAAGCATCACATGTGACACATGGCCTGCACTGGTTGCAAGCTGTTAATGCACACACATTGTAAATACCTTTTTTCTACAGAAACTCTCACCAAGATGGACAAGAGGCATGTTGAGCCTGTGTCATGCTGTTAGTTAATTAGAAAGTTGTGGACAATGTGGGAAGACTACTGAAATAACAGCAACAACCAATACAAATCTAACTCTGAGCTAAATCTGTTTCTAGAAAGTTCTGTTTTCACACACCCTGAAATGCAAAACAGTTTCAATGAGGACCATGTTTTTTCATTCTGTTCTATCCTCTCTGGTCTGGCCTGAGAGGTTTCTGGCTTATTGAAGACATGGTGAGAGGCTAATGAATGGACATACCCTACTGCTATCTCTTCCAGTCCGTTCAGCATGACCAACTGCTAGAAAGATGGGGAAGACTGTAGTCAATCATCTGATGTATGTGTTTGTATGCATACAGTCATTCATTTCCTTTTGGTCAATGAATTTTTGTGGCTTCACTGCTTTCTCAACTGCCCATTTCTTCCCTCTGGAGTATCGTTCTTTCTTTCTTGCTCCCTTATTCTCTTCTTTCTATTCTCTCACTTCTTCCACACCCTTCTATGTCTCTCTCCACCTCTCTTTGAGAGGTCATCCACTGTTCTTTCATGACTCACACCTTGCCAGTCGCATTTTGCTCCACTCAGGGAACATTTGAGCACACAAACATTGCTGTCACTTTTGTGGTTACAACCAAGTGCAACACTGTGAATGCCTTCCAGGAGACACTGTCTGAAAGATGTGCACCATTATCCCCATATTTAAACGATTATCGCGCCTCGCCGCTCTCTTTGACGGCCAGTTTTTCCATCATAACTTGGCCTTTAGGCACTCACAGCACATTGTTAAGGTTAGAGAAGGAAAGATAGTGTTCATTGTTATATATCAAAAAAAGTAAACAGTGACTAAAGGATGAGGCACGGCCTGTTTATCTCATCAAAAGCTTTATCTTAAACCTCCCACATCCAAAATGCTTTTGTTGCCCTAAACCTAACCGAATATACTCTCTGTACCTCCCTGTGAGTTACATAAATGTCACACTTCATACACTAGAAAAAAGAGAGGCAAGTTTGCAAACACATACTTTCCAGGTCAGGTGAATTGTCGTGCCCATCTGTGTGGCGTGTAAATAGAACACCAAAAAGTTACTGTAGCTTCCCCAAATGTCTCGACTTAAGCAATGAAATTATGCTCATTTTTGAAGCTTTATGACTCCACTTCATGGAATGTACGATGACAAAAAGATGAGTTAGAGCGATACAAATAACTGAAGGTTCTGGGAGGTTTGGACATTAGTCTGTGTAGAAGCTGTAACACGTGTGTGTGTGTGTGTGTGTGTGTGTGTGTGTGTGTGTCACACTGTGGTCAAGGCTTGCCAGTTTCTTGTCCTGACATTTGGGTTTATTCTTGGGCTGCTGGAAGGTACAAGACCCTGCAGGGATGGTGAACACAAACACACACGCACAACACACCCATACTGACAAAAAGACATTCACACACACACACACACACACACACACACACTCTTACACGGGGTTCAGTGCTGTCTGTCAGATCTCAGGCTCACAACAGAGCTGCCTCTGTCAACCCAGTCCTTTAACCCAAGGTCACCTCTGACTAACACATATTGCTGCTTCTTCTCTGCTGCTTCTTACATTTTGAAATCTATGTCATCAATCTACGTATTTTCTGAGAAGCATGTCATGAGGTGGCCAACACATCCTAGTCCATAGCCTTGGGGAGATGCTTTTTATTTGGGGTGCTGTAGTGTACATGCAAAGGGGGAATGAATGAATGAAAAGTCTTGCTAATACCACGTCTCATTGCTAACAGCAGACAGGAACATACAAGGAGCTTACAAAAACATTAAACAGTGGGGAAACATATCCAACTACACACAAAATTTTAACATTGTAGTCAACTACATTTTTACAGCAAGGCTATCCGTGTGATATGATAATGTTAAACTGCTTGACAGCAGCGGATAATAAACCAAACTCTTTACCTTGAGCTGGGTTGCGTACAGTACACAAGAGAGAACAATTCCTACTGTGCATAATATTTTACAAAAGCCAAAAACATTTTTGCAGCAAGAGTATTATTATTCATGAAATCATTCTGTTTACAGATAATGTTAAACTGCTTGCAGCAGCGCATAAAGAGCCAAAGGCTTCACCTTTACCTATGGAGATCAAGACAGCCTGTATTCAGCTCCTTGGGATGGTGAAGGGTCTTCAAATTGTTTTGCCCTCCCTTGGACTGTTGCTAGCGTCATACTGTCTTGATGTAACTGTCTGTGCAGCTCCAATGACACCAAGTCGACGGCCTCGCAAAACTCACATCACTACATAACTGTTGTGTGCGACAGCCTGCCTTTTGTTGAAAGCGACTCCTGTGATGGTGTCTAGCCTTTTCAGGTCCATTTCTGAGGAATTAGTTTCAACCTTGAGGACAATCTCCTCTGCAATTTCCTCATGTATTCTTTCATCATGTGTTCTTTGAGTACATCCGCGCATTCAAGTGGGCCAAGGGCACTTGCTTTAGAGCTCTGTAGTCTTCGGGCCACTGCCTCACAGGGTTCAAGCAATGCTTGGCCACAGAGAGGACTGAAAATGTTCTACCTCTGTAGGCTTGGTTCCACAATCCCCTGATCTTGGTTTTGCTGTCCCTTCTTAAACTTCTTTCAGCAGCTTCAATGTGGCCGGAAGAGTATAAGAGGAACAGATGTGTTTAATGGCTGCGTCGGTCGTTACAGTGCACGTACATTGACTGAGAGCATGATTAGAGCATAGTTCTATACTAAAAACCTGGACTCCTGAAAAGCACCCACACGTGTTACCAGCTCCATCAAAACAATATTCCATAGGAATGTTTAGCCATAAGAGCAAGTCCTTGATGCAGGAGAAAAGAGTCTGTCCAGAGCTGTTAAGGACATTATAAAATCTCCAAAATACAGTGAGCCTAAAGGTTGCTGTCAACAAATTGCAAATTACAGGACAACTTCTCTGGGGTGCTTAGGTGTCTGAGGTAAAACTAGTACTACATGTCAATGAAGGATATGATGAAGTGCTGGTCAGGAGACTTCCCCAAACTGCCAAAATATTTAAGGCACATCATTGTATAAAATGGCTTTGTATGCCGAAGCACTAAGATTTCTCTGAACTGGACCTGGGGGACGTAGCCAAACCATCACTTCTCTGCTTTCCAAGTCTTTCCTTCTTTCTTTTTTGTTTCTTATATTCACCCACATCCCACTCACCTCACTTCTTTTTCTCCCCTTTGCTCTGCTGTGATCAGTCATAAGTAGGATGATTAGCATGAAAGGCAGAGTGAGGGGGGAGTGAATATGCAGAGAGATGGAGAGGGACAGAATGATGGAGATGTACGGGGAAAAAAGGGAGTTGGAGCATGAGTGAAACCCATTATAGTGGGTCTAAGCAGAGATTTATGTTAGCCAGAACTTATTACAGAAGAACAGCGGATGAACAAAACGCTGGTGAGACAGAGCTGGAAGAGAGCCATATATTATTCATCTGATTTCTCACAGCTCTCATGCTCCACTCTTCTCTTCCAACTTTTCCTTGATTTGTTTCTTATCCTCCCTTTTCCCGAGTAATTTTTCTTTCTGTTACCTCTCCTGTGTTTCTGTCCTCTGTTTATTCTCAGTTTGTATCTCTCTTTATCTTAATTTCTCTTGATACAAGGCATTTTTCAAGTCTCTGCAACCTTGTCTGGACACACACACACACACACACATGGCTGTGTCAGACAGGCCCTTGGGATACTTGGTATGCAGCCATGATACAGATGCACCAAAGCCACCCAAACAGCAAATATCACACAGCAGGCACACACAGTATCCTGGACATGAGAGGACACTCCATTAACTCACTAATTTGATATCTGCTTACCAGCAACATCAACCTCGTGAAAAAAAGAAAAAGCCAATCCTTACTTTGAAAATAACACATTTCCCAAAATGTCTCAAAATCAGCCCTTCAAAATTTCTATATCTCCAGGCTTTCTTTTTCTGTGTGGCACTTAGACCATTAGAAAATAATTAAAAACATGCATCACACACACAGCGTCCATTCAGGCCAACCTAAGGCCCTGTCTGTGTACTCTGACCAAAGCGTATGCAGGGACAGGGTTTTGTTTCATGGCTGCCGACAGCGAGAGCATCACAGGGTGGGTGACATCATCGCCCAGTCATCAGGGTGAGACGGGGTGTGATCCTTTGGGCAGGCATTGCCTTAGATGCCCTATCGAAGGCAATCACACTGTCTTTCAGTTACCTTCAGTTTGATCAATACATGGTTCTTGTCTATCGGGGACCGCTGTCATGCATTTTAACACGTATTTGTAATGTGTTGGGGGTTGCTCTTGTCACATAATCATTTATGTGTCACTGTCTCAGCTGAAGGGCCATTGTGGTCATCAAGATACTCAGCTGTTCCTTGTCAAGCAAAATTCATTCAAGCTGAATTCATTGTTTCAGAGATTGTTTCAATTAAATCTACATTCATTCATTTAGTTCCGCGAGGTGGTGAAGTAATTCCAAAACAAGTTGGCAAATCAAAGCTATAAAAAGGTGTCTGATGCTACTGGGAACAGGGTGAGAGCAACACTGATCTGTGTAGTAAGTTTGGGGCCACATAACCAAATTTAGCACAACGATATCTAACAAAAAAAAACCCTCAATGAAACATGATAAGTCCCTCAGCAAATATAATTTTCCCCTCTTTCTTCGATGTCTTTACTGTAGCCAGCAGTTCCTACAGATCTCTGTCTGTCTTTCTGACTGGCTTTGGTCTTCCCTCTTTAACAGCTCCACTGATGGAGGTTGCTGAGCTGAAAAGTGAAGTGCGATCCATTAAGCGGATCTCCTCCAGTGCCGTTTCAGCCTCCAGCCTCCGGGGCCTCATCACTGGTCATTGCAGCTCTCCAGCCTGCCCCCAGTGCATAACTCCTCTCCGATCCCACCACGCCAAGAGAACTGACACGGTTCAAACTCTGATGAAATAACATTTCTCCTCACCATTCATGTTCACATCGATTCTTCTTGTCACATGGGTTCAGTGTTTGCATCTCAGGTCAGGCTGCATTTTTATCAGAGATGCTTGTCAAAACTAAGAATTGTAATTTTTCCAGCATCCACCTGTCCAGTGAGGAAGCATTACTGTATATTCTATACTAGCACCTTGGCTTTGATTTCACTCTACTCCAGGCATCAGGAATAATCACCTTAATTTCAATACCAGCAGCTAAGCCTTATTTACCTCAACTCAAAATGTACTGCAGGGCAGCTGCAAGTCCTTCAAAGCTCTTAAAATATCTTACATTCACATTTACCAATAAAATACTTTAAACATTATATATAGTCTTAAATTCTGTTTGGCAAGGTGTCAAGTATTTATCTACTTAGAAAGATCCCTATTAGTTGATGATCAATGACGTGATAAATGTCTTGAATTTCTTTTTTGAGGCATTAGGGTTTGGTCATGGTTACAGGATTTGTCAGTTACCTGTTGTTTTAGTGAAATGACTGTTAAAGTCTACATTTGAAATCTCGACTTGAGACTCTATAAAAACTGCTTTAGTGGAATAAATGCCATTGTTGAAGAGTTTGACTGTGATTAAGTCCAGTCTTTTCTCTATTGGTAACCATAACCTTTAACGATACATGCTGTCTGAGTTTGTTCTTGTAGGGCAATGCAAGACTAGTCTGGCAGCTCTACTGTGGGCAATTCGTAGTTTGGGTGGAGGAAGCATTGAAAAATGGGACTCTCAGGAAGATCTGGAGGGTTGGCATAGGTTCATTTATAGACTGTGTGAAAAGTAAATGAAGGAGAAAAACATAGTGTTTAAGGACCGTGTAGGATAATTTTGTCTAGAAAACAAACAAATAATATTTTATTAAACTGGATAGATGGCCTACAAATAGAAGAGAGGTAAAGAGTTCTTAGCTACTTTGTTTGGGTTTGTGATATTTTTCTTATTGATTATGTCACGGATACTTTCACATATTTCTTGATAAGACTACAAAGGCAGCTCATCCTCACATCAGCTGCTAAATGAAGCAATATTAGAACTCAGGCGTCAATCAGCCACAACATCAACACTAAGAGCACTCCTCAAGTCATCATGCAAGCATCACATCTGTCCCAAGCCATTATCAGGGCATCATTACTGGCATCATTACACCTCCAAGCTCATTCATCAGATGCAGCATTTCTATTCACTCCTCATCACCACCACTAGGGTCAAGCATACAGGGAAGATATTCTTTTACATTGCATGGCATCATTATCCCCTTAAAATAATGACATAATTATGGGGTCTAATTGCAAAAGACTCCTCTATCTTCATATTATTCCATGTCAATAAACTTATTGCTCACTCTTGAAGCATTCTTTTGATTAAGTCTCTCCTGAGTGAAACATATTGGGCCATTGATTCAATCTCAATATAAACACAGTGATCATTGCTTAATCTCTAAAGCTACAGTAAGTGTTAACTAGTGACTAACTGTCACCAGCTGGTTTTTTTTGGCCGCTGGAGGAAAAACAGCAGCACTAGATGAACATTACATCATACCTGCAAACTTGTCGCCTCTCGGCATTGCTGTTTTAGTATTAACCAGGTCATTCACATGAATCGTGTAGATGCTAAAAAAGTTTCGGAATGAGTGAGGATAAAATGACTGCTACAGTTGCACATTATCTCTATTTGTTATGACATTGTCCCTCCCACTATTCCATGCTACCATCAACCCTATCGATCGTCCCATCAAAAGTGTAGTATTAATTTATGTGGCATTTCTATGGGCCAATCGAAACTTTGATCTCATCTTTTTTGCTTTCAGTGACCGGACCAACATCAAGGCCAATATTCATTATGCTTTTTGCCCTATTTTGGTCTACTGAGAAACACATGTGTCTTTAGCAGCTCTGTTCATCAGCTAGTCACTAACTTTGTTGCCATTACACTTACATCAATCAACATCGCGGAAAAGACTTAAACATTGTATTATCATAAATATACTGAATATTGGTGCAGTTGTAAAACATATTTCTGGGAAACTACAAAGAGGCTGAATTATATGACCTCTTTCATGTAGAAGTCCAGTGGTAGCCTGCTGATTTTCCAAAGATGGGCAGCTGATTTAAAGACTAATTAAAAAGCTTTTAGTACTTGTTCACTAGAGGAAAAAAGATAGCAATAGCAGGACTGAGTGTAATGAGATGTCTTTTCACACTTCTCATTTACTGTCCTGTCAATCAAGTAGACTGAATTGCAATGAAAAACTGAGCTGTGAAAAGATAAATGAAAAGAGGCTGGTACTGAATGCAAGCTACCAAGACACAGCACACAGTATTACTGAGAACTGTTGGGCAGCATGTTTTAGTTTGGTTTGCCAGCATAAAGATGGCTGTGAGAGATTAATAAAATGATTACGATGATGGAAACGGACAGGTTTTGTGTTGACTATGGGGCATGTGGTCACTGTAATCGCATAAGCTGGATCAGCACTGGATGTCAGGGAGTATGTGACACAATGAACTTTCTGTCTAGGCCAAATTCAATAGGTTTTCATAGGAAAATTGTCTGGTTAAAAAGAATGTGTTTCAGTTAACCAGAGTTGTTATGTCAGTAAATAAAGATGGTGTGATGATTAATATTTCTCAACTTTATCAACTGCTTATTTGCTACCTGCATAATCATCTCCCTTCTACCTATCGCCTGGCTAAGTAAGATTTATTGTCCTTGTGTTCCTTGTTGACCTGCCTGTTCAAATAATACATTTTTTTTTTAAATGTTCTTGTGCAGATTAAGCCCTTCCTGTCCTCTCAGTTGCTCTGTTGTTGATCCGTCTTGGCATTTCTCTACAGGCGTTCACGAGGCCAGCTGTCACTGACAAACCGGGACCCTTCAGCTACAATATCCAGAGGAGACAAGAGACCAAAAGAAAGTTGTTTCTCTTTCTCTCAGTGTGTACAGGCATTCTTTCCGTATGTCTCCTCTCAAGGTCACTGTCCGCTTACATTCTGTAGTTCTGTTCTCTAGAGTCAGAACATACTGTACATATTATTATTGTAACATACAATGTTGTTGGCAGTCTGTGAAAAGAGCTTGAATCTCAGAAATCCTGCAATTTTGTGCAATTATTTCTCTGTTTTCTCAACTTGACACTTACGTCTGAAAAACAGCATAGCAGTCCTCCACTGCAAATTAACTGTATATTTATACTACTGGCTACTTTGTCGTTGCGGTGCTTCCTGTTAAATAGATAATAAATTCCATTTTGACTAACAAGTGACTAATCTGTTTTAGCATAACCAACCTGATTAGCTCACTTCCAAACTGCACAACCACCTCATTTTGTTCCCTGGGCTGTATATTTCAGTGATGGAAGTATTGCTTTAGAAAGGCAAGTCTTGATGGCCCACCTGCTAGAGCGCGTACCATTAAGGCTTTGTCCTTACCACACTGAATCCATTCTGTGGCACATGATCCCCTCTCTCTCACCACTGTATTTCCTGTCACTCTTAAGCTGACCTATCCAATAAAATCTTAACTTTATATTATTATATTATAGTACTTAACATTAGGAAATATCTTTAAAATAGTAAACAGGCAAGTCTGACCACTGCAATCCCTCCTGTGCAATCACACAGATAGTCATTTCTTATTTTAAGAGTTGGACTCCAATGCATCAAGGATCTCTGCGTGAATAAGATCCTGTAACATTGTACAAAAAACTTTTCCTGAAAACAAAATAACAAAGGTTTTTTGTATGATTGGTTCCAATTACAGCTGAGAATCACTATTTTCATCTTCTAAGTTTGAAAGGCAACAAAACTCACTTCTTCACTTCATCTAAAATTGAGTCATTGGTTTAATGGACAGACCCCAGGCAATATTTAGACCTGGTGATACAAGAAAAAATTCTTGCTGTTGATGACAATAAAAGATAACCATAAAATGTGTTTATGTACGTATTTATTCAGTTCCATTTTCACTTCCAAATACAACCACATTCACATTAAGATGATTGTTAATTGATTAACACAAAATGAATTATATAGATATCACACGATCTTAGTATGGTATGTTATACCATATGTACAGTAAATGTACACTTTCAGTAACCAAAAAACCAAAACAATGAACATCATGTTAACTTTGATTAAGATCATGAAAATCGTAAAGGATCAATGTGTCGCAAAAACACCTAATCTTCAGCAAGATTGGATGGTGCTTCGTGAACGTCGTCCGGGTGGCTGCCTGCCCGTTCCAGTCTGGCAGAGATCGTGTGACTTCAATACAATAAAACAATTGTAGAATTGTACAAATTAATTAATAAAAGAGTTAATTGTGCAGAGCAATCACACACACACACACACCAACTGTTTCAGTGCAGCGGCTCTAACATTGCTAATTTATTCATCATTTTCACACTCTGAAGCTTCTTCCAGGGAGGGATGAAGAGAGAGAGATGGTGGCAGAAAGATATAGACACAGAATTGGAGAAAGGAAATAAAGTAAACTAGCTACTGCAGTGCTAACGGCTACACTAAAGCCCAGTGGTGCTTTGAGCTAAATGTGAATGCCAGCATGCTAACAATGACAATTCTGTTGTGAACTCTGTCTTCCTCATTTTCAGCTGACCACAGTTGTTCTTTAACTTTAACCACATGTTTTAACCAGTCTCGCCATTATGACCAAGGTCCCCTAACTTTAATGTAGTAGTCATTTAAACCCAAACCCTCTCCTAAACTGGGTGTGTTATGATGAATAATCATTGTGTTACATCAAATGATGACGTAGAGCAGCAAAACTGACATTTATTCATATGAAATTGCCACAGATCATCCCTTCAAGCAAGTTACTGGCAGAAGAGATAAGAGGCCCTCCTCCTGTTAGATAGTCAACAAAAGGGAAGAAAGAGACAAATACAGACAGAGTTAGCTGCTACAAGTTCCAGTGTTTCAGCAATGTCTTACCGGACTCCATGTACTTCAAATGTACACTTCTTTTCCTTCTTTGTGTCCTCTCTCAATCAATCTCTCCATCATTCCCCTCCCCAATCTCTTTCCTCCCTCCAGCTTCCTCTGTATATCTCTTTCGACAGAGTGCTGCAGCACACATCATTTATCTGCTATAAGAGGCACTTTGCCACTGCGCTATGTGTGTGTCTGTGTACAAAATGATTGCATAATAGTTCTACTGGAAGGGCTTGAGGATTAACGTTTCTTGTAAGACAAGAACGGAGGTTGGTTTTTATAAATGGCTTGGTTTCTCTTTCTCTCTCTCTCTCTCTGAGGCCTAGATCATCAGTGTTTCCATCAATCAATCAACCCCTCTGCACCAACACTTTTTTTCTGTCCACTCACCCATAAAATACATGTTATTTGTATTCATTTGTCTGTCAACCCCTTTCCATGCATGGGTTTATTGTTCATCCATCCAATTCCTCAGTTTGTCCGTTCATCCATTTACCTCCTCATCCATCACATAGACAGTAGACAGATAAGAAGTAGACGTTGCCACTGTGACGTCACCCAGTGATTTGTGTACTGCTGTTTGAAAGCCTTGAGTCTGGCTTAATGGGCATTCCCATGTTGGATTCATGGCTGTCACCATCTTGGTTTTTTTGAGACAATTGGGATGTTCATTCTACGAAGACCACCTCTGATTGGTTAGTCAGAAGGTAGTTCTGCTCAAAAGCATACCCTGCTTTATCATCTATTGTCCTCCACCAACCTCGGACCAACCATTCAAATTTTGTTTTGAATGCTGGCCATTAGAAGTGTAGTTTAAGGCACTTCTGCATTGGCTTCACTTTTCTACGTCAAAGCTACGTCCGCTTCTTTTACACAGTCTATTATCCATCCATTTGTTAAATAAGTATCCATTTAATTCTTCATTATTCCAACCTCCAGCTCCCTTGCTTCCTTTCTGACTTTCCATTGCCTGTATTCTGAGGTGTGAAAATGTGTCTTTATACTTGTGTTTCAGGGTGAAAAGTTTCATTTCACCCCAGACAAGCCCCATACTGTTCTAAACCTAATGGATGGGGAGTTCCTGAGAGACTGAATGACAAACTCTATGGCAAGTTCTATGATTTCCCTCTTTTAGTCACATTTTTTCTATTGTCCCACTTCTTCCACCTCTTTCTCTCCAACATCTTTCCCTGAGGAAAATCCCAACATTTTAAAAAATTGTAGGCGCGAGACAGAAAGCTCAGACATTTGCCTTAAACCTCCTTATGAGACAGATATGTGGAGTGTTGAGCCATGACCCAAATGGATACACAGAGAATAGGGGATTATAGCAGAGAGAAAGGGGAGTGAAGAGGAGTATGGAACCATGGCTTGAATTTTTCATTTAGTGCCTTCAACAGAAAGCTATTGTCCTGATTGCCTAAAGCCTTTTATGTTCACAACCAAATATGTTGAGTTATCTGCTGTTCCAATTCTTTTTTGCATGGTTATAATGGATGTTGCCACCAGCAGAACAGTATCACTCTGCATGTAAATATTCAGTATGAGAAGAACAGTGCAAGCTTGAGAACATGGCTGTTGACAATGCACAAAAAAGATTTTAAAAACATTTCCTTGCAAATATTTTGAGGAAGGGAATGCAATGAACACATGGCTGGGCCTCAATGACACACACACACGTTAAGTTAAGGTAGATGCCCTTTTTACCTATGCCCATCAAACTAACCATGTAGCAGGGTTGTTGAGTACTTAAGGTTAAAGTACTAAGCTTTAAGCTCTATACATTTCAGTTTATATTGTGCATTAATTGTTCACATCACCAAACCAATGAATTTAATTACCACAAAATAATTGCCACACAATGAAGCTGAGACCTTTGGGATCCCTAGGGTTGTTGGGCACTGTGACAGTTGCCTGGTTGGGAATCCATCTTTGTTCTATAATCACTAATTACTTTAGTCCAGTGTTATGCATGTACAGTTGGTAAACTATTAGGGCCTTGTAAGGCCAATTTTAATTCAGCATAATTTTTAGTCATATGCTGGAATACTTCATTACATTTTGCTGCATGCTTTTTTTTGTGTGTTTTTTAAAATTCACTTCAAGTTTTGATTTATTTGTATTAAGCTCAGGGCTCAGAGACAAGGTGGACCCAAATGCACGACACGAGACACTCAGAGGCAGATGAACAAACTTTAATTTAATAGGATACTTACAGAGACGAGATACTTACTACGAACAAGGCATGGAAAACTACGGCTTGGCTTAGAATACAAGAGACCATTGACACTCGGACAAGACAAGACAATCTGGCAGAAGACAAAGGGAGACGCAGACTATTTATACACCAGGTAATGGGGAATAGGTGGAAACGATCAGGGCGGGGCAGACAATCACCAAGGCGGGAAGTGTTAACCCTAACCCTGAAACGAGAGGAGAGTTTAGGGTTTCAATAGGAATTCAATAGGAAGTGGGAGACAAGACTAGACACAAGTGAAGACAAATTAACACACACGACGAGACATGACAATTTGCTTCATTCCCAGAAACAGTGGGACATTTTGATGATATATAACATGCCTGGCCTCACCAAACGCACCACCACAAAACTTTTACTACTTTACATGTTTTTATTTTACTTTACTTTCCTCTTCTGCAAGTTCTATGGTGCATGTTACAGCAGCATGTTCAATTAAAAATTACTCTAACACTGAAGTGAATCAACCTGTCCAGTAGGTCTAAAGTAATGGGTCGGAACTGTTTATTATCCCTTATTTCATTATTTAATCTACATTTTTAGAACTAGCCCCTGTCTCTACCTGTAAAAACCAGGATTTTGTCTAAATCTAGTATTCTAAAGAAGATAAGTTAAGTCAGGCAATGCAAAAAAGTGATTATGAATGATATGAATAATACAGGATGACAATCTAAAAACGCACTGCCACATTACAACTGCCACTTGTATTAACTGTAAAACTGTAGCAGACCAGTGAAATGCATGCAGTAGTTTTGAGCTCCATTAAACATAGGCTGTTACAGGTGCTCGCATGTAATGGACAGATAAATTATCACACACACAGACATAGAACATATCCATTATTTTAAATGCTTTCTGGTATTGCAGAGATAGATATGTACCATGCATCTCAGTTTTGATGTCACAGTCACACACCCACACATACTCTGCAGTGCAAAATATTGTGTACTGATGCAAACATGCCACACTGTAGTGCCTTGATATTGTGAAGAAGCACCCATACATTCATCTGGTGAATGCATAATCAGACATTCTGGATGGTGTGTTACAGTGATAAACATGCAGCACTTTACTGTTAAAGAACTGACTCTCTCTGTGATGAAATGATTTTTAGCACAGTAAATATTGTGCTGTCTCCTCTTTCCAAGTCAATTATCTTACAGTTTTTGTGACTTTCTCTCTTTTCTGTTGTTAAGAAGAAAACAAGAAGCTCGCATTTACTTCTGCTTAACACATTTTCTCTCCTTTCTCACCTGCTATGACGACTTAAGAGATGTACAGATGGAGTATTTTGGCTTCAGTTGTTTTGGTGTTTGAATCTTCTCTAATTCAATCAAACTCCAGTCAAACCTTCTTTTGTGTCCCTCCCTCCGTCTGAATGTGATGAGAGTAGTGACCTTGAAATTGACTTGATCTTCAACACTAATCGTCTGTCGTCACCCCTTGTTGCCTCTGAGCATCCCGCAGTTAAGCTTTGCTGTGTGTGTGTGTGTGTGTGTGTGTGCGTCTGAGTCTATGTCTGTGTGTTTCATGGATAATTAGAATACCAGAATGGTGTGTTTGAATAGCATGTTTGTGTGTTTAGTGACATTTAGAGAAAGAGAAAGTGGAGGAAACACAGAAAGAGAGAAAGAGAGAGAGGGAGAGAGAGAAAACAAAAGATGACAAGGTGATCCTGCCAACTCAGCGCCATGGTAACGGTTACTGTGACAGCCAGAGAGATGGGAACAAAGGGATGGAAGCCATGAGATTCCTGAGAGGAGTGGAGAAACCCTCCCTCTGGTGATCTTTCTGCCTCTCTGTCTCTCCCTCCAGGGAAGTAAACCTCAGATTGCTTAAGCCCCCCCCCCCCCCCCCCCCCCTAACTACCCCTCCCCTCCCTTTCCCCCTTTGGGAATTGCTGATAATGGGTAGTTGCCAAGGTCACCAATCCTCCCACCAACCAGGCTACTAGTGTGCATCTCCTTCTTCCTGGTTCTTAGTAATTTGACCTCCATGTTGCTCAGGGCAGCCAGCTCACAGCGGCTCTTGTTATCTCTCCAGTGACATGAAAGTCAGGTCACGAATTGAAATTGGCCATTAGTGATACTTGAGGTTGTGTAGTTGATCCCTGGATGCTGCTGGCATCTATCTACACACCACAAACACAGACAATTAGAGCTGGAAAACACACATACAGTGACATATGAAACGGCTGTGGCACAACATGAAATTACACCACGCTTGTAGAGTTCCCCTCAGCACAGACATTGGATTTACTGATGTGCAATTAATACTCAGATACGCAGATCTGGGCATCTGTTTTGTATTTTTATCGCAATGTTAGCTATGTTGACATCACCACATCAAATAAGTAGCGCCTTCAATTAACAAAGGTCATTATCAGGCCTTACGGACCTATCGGACTCCATTGATGCAATTCAAATGCCACATTAAGCTGATGCATACAAATAGCTTGTGATAACACAAATGTGTCACCACAGTTTTTGCAGCTCAAATGAAGCAAACTGATCAATTATTATGTATTATCATACAGCTGATGTTTACAACACCACATACTCATAAAAGAATTGTCTACAATGTTCAAGAAGTTTTGTGGAAAGAACTTAATAATTTGGTACTAATAATAGGGGAAATAGATGCACCAAAAACACCAATAATTATCTGCAAGCAAGTGCACAGCAAGTCTGCCTTAAATGCAAATATGGTAAACTTATTTCTAAATTCATGGAACATACATTTGTAAGAATAATAATAATTTAGTATCTATTTTTTCTTTAATTATTATCACACATTTCTTTCCAGAAAAATGGAATTTAGAAATCAGTATGTTTTACACAAGACAAATGTGTAATGTCCAGTGTAATTTTTTATATTTGCTGGTTTAAGTCTTGACTTAATGTGTGAATTATTCAGCCACACACAGTAACATCGTGTTTCTGTAACTCTGCTTGTTCCAGGTATTTTGACCACAATAGTCAAACCTCTCAACATTAGTGGACCTATGTTAAAGACTTACAGCTTGACCTCCATGTTTCTTAAACAGACTGGAAATGCACATGTAGACATTTTCAAGGGTATTTTATTTTGGCCTTGTTTGCCCTTATTGGACAGCTGGCATTAGTGGGATGACTATGGGAGGGGGAGACGGGGTATGCAATTTGACTGAAGCATTCAAAGGACATTTATATTATTTATTGCTAACATTTTATATGTTGATATTTGAACTGGCTTGGCCTATGTACTGCGCCTTTATATATTTTTACTGGGCTGTTACTGTGGATAATTAAGACATATTTATCTCCAGCTATTCCCATCTCTGACTATCTGCCTTCAGAGACCTGCGGGTTTAACCTTGATGTATATCTTGATTCAGTGGGAACAGGTATTGTAGACTATATTGACTTTCCCCATTGGATTCCTAGGGTCAAAGGCTATCTAATGACCTGTCCTCTTCAATATAACTGGTCGATACCACATAATTCCTGAATGCCAGGTTGTCCAACAGCATCTCACGGTTAGCTTCAAATGAATGTTAAGGACCTTTTGAATACACCTGGACCTATCTACAAGCCCACAACTATTTAAAGGTACATTGCAATATAAAAGGACAGCTAATTAGAGAGGTGGGTTGGAGAATTATGTGAAACTAAAATCATGTTGGAGGAAATCCAAGAAGTCTGAACCCTGCTCATAGCATGTTACCATCATTTCCAGTAGCCTATAAACTGTTTCCTTTCTATATAGTACATACTAAAGATGTGTATTCTTATGCCAGTCAAGATAAAAATGTCAGCCAACTGTCATTGGCAGAAACAAAAGGAATACAGTAATCTGTTCTTATGGATTGAGAGGAGGCACAAAACCCACATCTGCAGTGCCGGAGGTTTAAATCTGTCTCATAACATCCCATTGTCTCTCATTTCCCTCCCTTCTACTGTACACCAGCCAATAAAGCAAAATCATCATAAAAAAAAAAAAATCCCAAATGAAGTGCACAGAATCGAGACCATTAATTTTCCCTCTGTAATGTCTCTGTTGATTACACTCCCGGTTCTCAATCCTTCTCTAACAGCGTGGATAGTCCTTTACACATGAGCGCTTTAATTTAATTGCATTATTTCAGCATCTCCGTATTATGCTGTTGTATTAGTGGTGTATGATTGTACTCATTCATTGTCCTGGTTCTGCTCCCAAGTGACAAACCGCAAGGTTGACCTTGGGAGGGTGTACTTTGGTTCAGTGGATTGTTGCCCATACTGCAGGAGGATGTGTGGATGAGCCTGTGTTATATAGCAACCCCCATTCATTTTTTGCTAAGAAAGCAAAGATCCTTGATCAGATCCTTGATGTTTGTTCCAACTTGTGATCCAAAAAGAATACATTTATATTTTATTCATTTTTCTGCCTTTCAGAGATCTTTTCTGATTCGGTCATTTTTATCCCCTCTACAGCGTGCCACATTTCTGGTGTCTACCACTGATCTTAGATGACTGACGCATTATCATTGTTTTGAGTCATTAATGTCAATAGTGACAACATTTTCCTGGCATCCTGACTGGGAGATCCAACTTTTGGGATGTTACATTTTTTTTGTTTCCTAGTGGAAAGTAGATAATTATCAATCAAAGCATTGTGCGTCAAAGTCTTGTTTCACACAACTATTACTGTCTGAATGAATTAACCCATTGAAGGTTATGCTACAGAAGGAAACCCAAACATTTGACTTTATAACAACACAATATTCTCTCTCCACAGTATCATCACTGTGAAATACATCTTGTTACAGTTAACATGTCATAAGCACCAGCACCAAAGCAGTGGAATCATCATTAGAAGAATTTGCCAAATTGCTTTAAAAAATCCATAACTGATAAGTTCAGTCCTTGTCGTATGCAATTATTGCGCCTATTTGCAGGTTGTGTGAGAGAGACAAAGAGAGGGAGATCTGATATCTGACATACAATATATGAAACAAATGGAGAAATAATGAAGTCAACTCACCAAATTTCTTCTGTCTCATTGGTGCAGGAAACACATTTAGAGAAATCTCATCTTCATAAGTGAGAACATAAAAGGTAAATAGCTGCAAAAGTATAACTGTTGTTTATCCCTTTAAAGATTCAGATACACACGTGTGCACTTTACTCATGCAGACTAATACACAGATGTATAGAGTTGCCCTCCCTGTGGTGCTGTAACAGAAGAAAAATGTAGGATCAAACACAAACAACACACACACGCTTAGCGGATAAGTTTACTGTAACACTGCAACACAAGAAGAACATAATAATGAATGCTTTACTTGTAAAACACCTTCAAAAGCAAGTTCCAAAACTTAGACTATAGATAAGATACTATAAAACACTATTAAACGTTGCAAGAGTTACAAACAGTTTAGAAAAAGCCACAAGATAAAAGTGATGTTATGTAGAGATTTAAAAGAGGATATTGAGGTTGCCTGCCTGAGATCACCAGGCAGAGATTTCCACAGCTGCGGAGCCTGAACGGCAAAGGCCCGGTCACCTTTAGTGACAAGTGGAGATTTAATAACTATTGGCAGAGCCCTGCTGGAGGATCTCAGGCAGCAATCGTAGTGAGTCAGCAGATCACAGCTATGCGTAAGTGGAAGCCTAAAAACAAGCAGTAAAATCTTAAAATAAATTGTAAACTTCACATGTGGTCGCTTTTCTTAGTATATGTTAAAAGCCTGCCAGCAGCGTTTTGTATCAACTGCAGTCTTCGGATGTTTTCACCTGCTGTTTCCAGAATAAAGTGCATTGCAAGAGTCAAGTCTGGAAGAGATCAAAGCATGGATGAGCTTTTCTAAGTCTGCGGAGCAGAGGACTGACGTGATCTTGGTTAGCTGTCGAAGCTGGACTAATGATGGCACGTCAGCACCAAAAGCCAATTCTGATTTGAAAGTAAAACCTTGGTTGTGGGCCTCCTTTTGAACATTATTACATTAGATTATTAGATGCTTTTATTGTTATCAGATGTTTAAAAGAAACAATTAGTGGTTTTACCTGACATGTAAATGGTCACAGTGATTTGTTGTTATCCTTACATCACATCACCTTGCCATCTTTACCACAGCTGGTGGGTGAATTTCTTAAAAAAAAAACAAAAAAAAACATAGAAGTTAAATAGATAAGAAGATTAAAATGAAATAATTCATGAGTTGCTCTAAGGTTTCAGCAAAACATGTTTTCCCTGTTGATCTCTCACTTTTTTTTGTCTCTGTGTGTCTCCTTCTAGCATCCTGTGTAGTTCCAATAATTGTCAAGGTGATTAAATTGCAAATATGAACCAATTTAATACCACAGACACAACTATATTTGACCAATTTGATTCCATATGCTGGATTGTTCAGTGTACAGTGGGCAGATTGAAGTAGACATGTGAAAAGTAGATGAAAAGGAGGCGTAAAGAGAATTTTTGATCAATGATGAATTCTCATGAGCATTTTTGACAGGCATTTTTTACTTTCCTTTCCTTAGAGGAGGATATTTGCATTCCTGGAAGTATTTAAGAGAATTTAGAAACTCTGTCATGCTGCTTTACTGTGGTAATTAATGTGCCGTTCTTGTGGCAGTTCCTGTAGTTTGAAAAGGATTTTGTCACATTTCTTTATTTTGACTCATTATTATTCAGTCAAATGGAAGACAAGTACATAAGTACAATAAGTACAAGTACAAAATCCATATTTATGTCATCATTTTCACATTGTAGTGATACAATAGATGTGAACTGTGGCCAGTGAAGGCAAAATACACTGTTTCTGGATAATAAGGAAATCACACCCACACACACTCTTCTGATTCTTGCTAGAATATATCCCATACAGACACAGTCACACTATCCTTTACACACACACACACACACTCAACTTTTCTCTCTAGCACAAAGTCTCTCAGATACACTCTAACACAAGCACACTTTCAGCAGACACGTGCAGTACTGTACAGCCGACTGTCTGTGATAATGAGCTACACCTTCTGTCTGTCATGTTCACTTATATCTCTCGACTCCATGCCAGGGTGTTAGAGTGTGTGTGTTTGTGAGAGTGTGTGTGTGTGTGTGTGTGTGTGTGTGTGTATCTTCTTCCCTTGCAGATAGACCTTCTACACTCCACTCAAATTTTATTCAGTCACCTGTTTCTCCTGGTGAATGACAGAAGATTTCAGATTTCAGGGTAGTAAGGCTCTGCAGTTTGAGACTTGTAGTTGAGGTTTACAGTGTATCTCACAGAAATTGACAGCAAATTTACTTCACAGTAGAAAACGAAGTAACGAGGCTGCCCATGCCAGTTTATTTCTGAACGGGCAAAGCATAGAAACTGATTATCAGTAGATTATTTGAGAATTTCTTTACCGACACTATGTCCACCTTCGCTGTTGCTGCAGAGAAGCGGTCAGCCTCCCACACAACGTGAAACATTTCCTTCATTCTTGTTTGGCAGGGACAAAAGTGGTTCAGACCTTTTCTGAAAAGTCCAACCTTCCAGACCTTTTGAAAGCACTCTGCTCTGCTGAAACAGCTGCCTTCTGCAAAGTGGTGGCTATTTTTGAAGTATAATTCGATGTATGAAGAGAGCTAGACTGTGCTGAACACTAAAAGGGCAGAAGGAAATAAACCTGTCATAACATGGTGGAAAAATAGCAGCTATGGCAGCGAATAAATTAATTTTAAACTACAATGTGCAGCTGATTTGGACTGATTTTCATGTAAAGTTGATGGTCTTCTGCATCAAAATGAATGGCATGTGCATTTGTTGGAAATTATCAAAGTAAACATTATATTTTCCATCACTGAAAACTGAGCTGTTTCAAACATCCGTAGATGTAGCATGTAGATTTGTAGCATCATTAAAGCTGCTATGTGCAGGATTTTTACATCACTCAAATTATGACACATGGCACAAGATTTTGTCATAAGATTCATTTATCATTTTATTGCAGAAAAGAGTGTGAGTGTTTCAAGGTCTTACATTTTAATTTACAGGATCCTTTAAGAAAACAGGAGAAGGGGAAGTGGGCGGAAAAGAAAAAAATGAAAAATGGCACCATTCGCCTATTCTTTCCAACCACTTAATCTCTGCTGTAATGGAGGGTAATTACTGAGGCTTACAGACATATGTAAACTCTACATGCTGACAAATGGAGGAGATGAGAGAGGGGAGAAAAGAAATTAAATGAAAAATGATAAATGAAATGAAAAAATAAGAAAATTTGACAGTAGGAACACAGGAAAAGGGAGAAAGGAAATAATATGGGTGAAACTGTCACATATCCTTTTTTAAAACTGAATGAATTAAATCTGTCTTTACCACTTTTTTCTCTCTTTACTTTACATAATGATTTACCAAATACATCTGGGTAGAGGCTCAGGTGGTGAGTACATTGCCAGCCTTAATGTCATTTCTAACTTAAATAAAAATGGCATGAATGTTGGCAGTATACAAAATCAAAGCTGGCATATTAATGGTGGGTTAGCATAAAAAATGAAAACATGGTTGTGTGTGTTTTGTCAAATGACAAAAGGCTGGCTTTTTGTTTTTATAAGTTTTTTGTTTTATGCATTTTTTTTTACATGTTTTAGGTGCTGCAGACACACAAAATGTTTCAGAAAGTTTCAGAAGCTCAGTGTGTCTATCTTAACATGTCATTGGCTGACTGACTGACATTTTCTCAAGGCATCAGTATGCATTTCATGGGGTCGAACAGCATCTGAAACCCCTTCCCACCACACCTCTCCAATGTTAAAATTGGCGTGACTGCATCTGACAACTAGTTCCAACTTTCTGAAACTCAAGAGTTTCACTGACTTAAAGACTGCCAGGCTCTCTGCTGGCCTGGTTGGCTGATTGTTTGACTGTCTGGCTGTTTGCTCTCCTGCCTGGCAGACTCTTTTATATTCTACCTGCCAATTTCTTTTTCTTGCCTGTCTGCCTACCTACCATCTGTCTTCCTCACTGTTTTCTATTGAAGGAAAAAGGAGAAATATCACCAGTATCACCAACACTCCACACTATTCCTCAAAAGTGCTGTAATGTTGCCGCACCAATCATTAATAAAACCTAGCTCTGGTAAATGATTAGTTTGGATTATGTAGACTGACAGATTCATCACAGTGTCAAACAGCTGACTGTCCTCCACAGAAAAATAACAGCACTGGTGCACTTTATGGAATAGAAAGCACAACGCTTCATTCTCTAAAAAACACTCTCACCAAATGGGAAAACAATTGGTGCCATTATATACAACAAAGGGCTGAAACACTAACAAAAAAACATCAGATTTCAGCAAGTCAAAAGGATTATTTTTTCATCCTACATCTACCAGAGATGAAAAGGTGTATCAACAAACTCAATATTATCGCTGTCTCAGTGTCACTTCTCCTTACCTTTATCTCCGAGAAGAGATTCCACTGTTTTTTGTTCTCTCTGAACTCTAATTTATTATGGCCTAAGGTCTGGATAAACCTACATTAAACATCTGCCTTGTAAAATCTCACGCACACTTGAATTTCCCTAAACCACAAAGTGACTGCTTTGTATACACTTCCCAAAACAAACTCTGCTCTTGAGTCAACTTCACAATGAGGACAGGATGTGCTGTGTATGCCAAGGGGGAAGTTTGTTGGCATGAAAAAAGATGATCTCTGGATCTGTTTTCTTTTTGGACATTATTTATCCAGTAATGCAGGGTCATGCACCTCTAACATCTGATACCTGCTACTACAGTCTAAAATGGTACATTTAAATGCATATAATAGTTAAAAGTTTGATCCCCTGTTAATAGCATTGACATTTGGATGAGCTTTAGTTGTTTACCTTCAACAATGGGGACCTTAGTTTGGCTCCCAACTCAGTGTCTTCCTCTAGCAGGTTAGTAGACTGTGGAAGTGGGAGGAGATGTTAGTAGTGGTATATTCTACCCCTGTAAAGTATTGATATCCTCAGCGTTCATCAACGTAGAATCATAAGAGTCGTGTGGTTAATTTGATTATATGAAGGGTTTGTTGTTATGATTCATTTTTGAACTGCTTTTCTGACAAAGCAGACAATTAAAAAGACATCTGCCATACCGTCATGGCAGATGTCTCTTAATACTGTGATACGATGCTTAAGCCAATGTTACTTTGGAAAAGAAGCCAGTCAGAGGAATGAATCACAGCAGTAGCAAATTCAGAACACTTCGTTGTTGCAATTTTGAACAAAACATGGTGCCATAGTTTAATCCAGAATTGACCAGCATCAGAAAGTGAGTAGATTTCTGTGATTAGATGTTTCTCATTGAAAAACTATGTGGTTGGGTTTAGGAAAAGATGATGATGATGATGATGATGATGATAAAATAGCAATTTAGTTAGGAAAGTAAAGTTTTGTATGTGACACATCTTCACATGCATAACTAAGCATATTTTTCTAATAATAACCAAGCAGTGGTCTCCTGAGTGAAAGTCTGTCATTTGTCCCACATACGTGAAATTACGTTAAAAGTTACATGCTTGATGTAACTTTACTTCTGTAACTAATGGACTTATTTTTTCCTTTCGAAAATATAAATACATAGTTTAAAAGAAACAAACAAGACTTTGAGTAAATCCAACCACCCAGGCCTGCTCCCTACGCACACCTTGTTGCTCTTCATACTACATCACCTGACTTCAGGTTTGGGTGATAATTTACCACGTTTGGTAGGCCCCTACAAGCCCACATTTTTTTGCTGGAATGATAGCACCAGTTGAAAGGGTGATCTTTTGCACAGATGATTCAATCAGCGCTCATCTTTGGGTGCCCAACATAGCTTCTCCTAATTCTGTGCTCAATTAAAACAATAATTCAACAGCAGAGGTGCTTTATCCTTTCATGTGTGTCCATCGTATATGACATACTGTCTATACAGAATGAATGATGGCAAAATGGATGGATATTGTTTGAGATGTTTGACACAAGGGTCACAGTGTGTTGTTAACACTCCCTGTTGTTTAATAACTCCATTGACTCCTGTGTGTCAGCTGGTCATCTCTCTCGATCTCTTTCTCCGTCTGTCTGAGGACTGACAGCCGGATCATGAAGAGTAATTGCTGCTCTCCTCATAACTTCATACCAAATCACTTCAACAGCCTGTCTCATCTGATATCATCCTTCTTGTAATGTAATGACATTTAGGACTTTGTCATCAAGCAGCACTGCCCAGCAAATTAACTGGCTGACGTCTTAATCCTGGCAACAATACAAAGGCAAACCATCAGAGGAAATGGTCAAATGGTTTAATGGTCAAACTGCGATTTGAGAAATACAGGGAGACTAATAACAAAATTCATTAATGGGTGGAAGGTCAGTCATAGTCAAGCAATTTCCTCAAAATCCAGGGGATGCATTGAAGTTTGGCTGAAAAAAAAAATCTGTCTCGCAGTATAACGTGCAGTGCTCACAGCCTGAATGTGTGTGTGTGCGTGTGTAAATGAGTGCAAGAGACAAAGAAAAATCTCTTTCAATGTGCACTGATGCTGCTCGAAGTTGTAGTGAGTAGCTATGCCATAACATGTAACATGCTGAATTGTGAATGAGTGTGGTTGGCAAATTATGTGAACACAGGCACACGCATGAACATGAACCCGCAGAAACAGCAGGCGCCAGGGGCAGCGAATAGAGCATATCAGTGATTGCTGATCACTGGTAAGCACACAGCCAGACACAAGCAAATACACAGACGCTGAATGCACATGCTCACATACACAAGCACAGACATACAGGGTCAGACTGGGAACAAAATTTGGCCCTAGCAAGTTTTGTCTGGTATAACCCCATTTTTCCCTAACATACGTACTGTCACATACCACCCCCTCTGCCAAAAAGTGGAATTTAGGCTATAAACGTATGGTTTCTATGGTGTTGAAAAGTACCATAGGGTGCATTATGTGTGATTTAAATGCAACCAAGCAAAAGGGAGCAAAAAAACCCCACAAAGCTGCTAAATTTGAAATTTTGTCTTTTGCTGCATCAGCTTTGAATTTTTTTTTTTTTTCATTTTCCCCCTGGCCTTTTCCACTCCACATTTTCTCTTTTATGGACCTTTTGGGATGGCAGACAAGACTGCAACAATGTTCTTATCTTTCTCCTTCTCTTTTCTTTTGGATTGGCCTCACCTGGCATTTGCCAGATGGTGAGTTCTAACCTGCACGTGCATACTGTACATGGTCACCTGAAGCCTGTCACATTGCAGATGGATTCCTGTTATGTCATGCTGGTTGGACACAGGCTTGTCCTTTATTCCTTCATTTAAGCACTGTGTCAGTCATGCCCCTTACTTTTCAAATTATGTTGAAATAACAGATTATTACATCAGGTCAGGCAGGGTGCCCACATTGTGCTTGTATTGCCTTTTAATTGATGCTCTGCATCATCTAGTCCAATACCAGCTGACAAGTAACATACAGAGATCATGGTTACAACCAGTCACTGACATTCTTTGCATAATATTTCCTGCTGTCACTTTCACTTACTAATTGGTCTTCTTCACAGAGACATTTTGACATGTCAAAGATGGAAAAACATTCCATTTAGCTGCATTTGGTTGCTTCAGGGTCCTGGTGATACAGTAGTGTGTTTTGATTTGCCTACGATATATGAGGATTTCTAAACCCATTATTACTTGATAGCTTGTGAATCATTGAATTTGGAGATATGTAGTTTTCAACCTCATTTATATAGCACCTTTAATACAAACATGCAGCCCAACATGCTTTCCATAGCATGATTACACCAATAAAACAATAGAATGAAAAACCTCAATACATAAGAGTCAATAGGATAAAATACTAAAGAAAAATAAAATAAACATCAGCAACAAAAATAAGTTGAAATCCATTGATTAGTACTTTTAATTTGGAGTAATAACATTACTGCCAAATTAAAAGCCACATTTAAAAAGATATTTCTTTAATTTCATTTTAAAAATACAAAGAGTTTGCTGGTCTAATACCTATAGGTAGCGAGTTCCAGGGTTGAGAGGGTTGAGACTCTCTCTGGTGCTTTTATGGGCCACACAAGGAACATTTAAAAGAAAAACAGCGGAGGACCTTAGTGATCTGCTGCAACATAAAATGCAAGAAAATATCTGATGTGGGGAGGATGATGAAGGTCATTGCAATGTCTGTGCTTGCCCTACTATGACAAGGCCGTGAGGAAGGTCTTATCCCTCTTTGTCCTGCAGTAGTCTGCAGCGTTTCCTGCTTTCAGTCCTTCTGTTTACCTGTTACCAATCCGATCAGATCCCCCGCATATATACCTGCCACTGTGTCTCAGTTCCCTGCCAGATTGTCTGAGCGTTCTTACCTCACATCCAGCCTTTTTGTTATTTGCTCCTGCGTGCCTGTTATGACTCTTGGGCTGACTTTTTGGGGTGTTTACCCAGCTTTGAAGCCTTTATCTGCCTTGCATGTGAGTATATATATATCTATCAACCGTTATTTTATCTTTGTCAGAGGACAGACAGAGGGAAAGTGAGAGATGAAAAGAAAGGAACCGAGAAGAGGAAGCGTCTGTTAACAGGTAGAAACCTGAGAGACAGAGAGGCCTATTGGGATTTCCAGTCTTCAGCCATGAAGAACAAAACCTCCAATAAACACAAGCCCAACAGCTGGGCTAATCACTGTTCTCACTCTGTGTGTGTGTGTGTGTGTGTGTGTGTGTGTGTGTGTGTATGTGTTTATGTCTTTATGACTGAGTATGTATTGCTTCAACTGCTTTATTATTTATGCACATAATTTCAGATGTCAGTTTGTGTGTAAACCTGTTTGTTTACCTACCGAGTGTGTCCTCTTCGCTCTTGTTATGTACCCTACACATCTGTGGGCATTCATGTGTGTCTCCATGCTTATGAAAATACCTTATTTGTATGTCAAGTAAGCTACCAGGTTGTCTCTGTTGAAGCTGTATCCATTGGGCATGTATTGCTTATATTTGTGTGCATAACTTCTTTTATTTCTAGTTTAACAGGAGTGTTCGCATTGGAAACAGTTGTGAAAATTTTGTCATACTGTCAAATTGCTGATTAGACTTGTGTGTGTATGTGTGTATGTCAGTGTGAGAGTATAATGTGTCTTTTGAGTGTGTGTGATGACACTGTTTATCCCTTCCAGACTAAATAATATAGCAAAACGTTGCAAACAGTGTTATATGTTTGCAGTATGTGAGAGAGAATAAAATGACTTATATTCTTCATTAGAAAACATAATTTATCAGGTATCATTCAGTCTGGAGCAGTGAGCTCAAACAGTCAGATATCAGTCAGATTTTTTTTCTTTTTTTTCTTACTGTCATAATTGGAAGAAGCTATTGACAGTAGTTTTCAGTAGTTGCATGTTAACATGAGCATTGGTTGCTTTCCAAAATTTACATGCTGTTTTACTGTCTAACCACATATACTAAATTCTTTATGCAAACTCTTTGCTTTGTCTTGATTTGTTGAAATGTATCATCTGAAATCCGTGGTATGTCACCTTTTTAGCTATGGTAAAAGAGGAAGGTCAAATTTGTTTTATGAGCATCTTGTAGGTGTGGTTTTGATGGTTGTGTGACTGATCAAAGTTCCCTACTGAAACTTATGCAGCATATCAGCCCTGCTGCCCGGGTCAAACTGATTTGGGTTTAAATGTAACTTGAATTATATTTCCCTATGCTTTACGTCTTCAGTAACATTTATTGTCAGGACAATCTAACCTCAGCACTCCTCACTGATTCTCAATATTAGTTCAACAGTGAAATATTCTCTGTTAAGCCTCAAACCTCTATTGCCCTGCCTGGTACACTCGTACACATATAGGTGCTACATAGAACCATTTTCCACCTGGAACACTTTGGGAGGGTTTTACCTAGAACCCAACATAAAAGGTGTTTTATGTACTTTTATGTATGTTCTATGGACACCCTTTTATGGTGTAATGCATCCATGCAGACCCCTCTCTGTTGGATCTATCCAGGTCCTTTCCACCTTCAAAGGGCACTAACAAGAACCTACCCAGGGGTTTCTACCTATATCTAGATGAAGAAGAGGTGAGAAGGGCAATTTTATATAAAAATCTCCTTGTTGGTGTGTCTTCCTCAAGCTCAGGTCTTCTAACATAAGCCTGGGAGTTTGAGGGTTCTGCGCAGTATCTTAGCTGTTCCTGGGATTATGCTCTTCTGGACAGAGACTTCGGATAGAATGCTATATAATGTGCTGAGGAACTGTAATCACTAACCCTTTATCTCTACTGATCTGGAAGCGTGACAGTGCCCCCTTCCTCTCTGTTTTTCCGCACTGCCTGATTTTTTTGTATCCCTCCATCTGTCTATATTTGTGACAAATGACAAATATGAGCTCTTGTCGCTGCCTGCTTGGCTCAGAGGTCATAGACAGACAAGTGGTCAGAAAACATAGGCGCAATACACACTCCAGACATGGATTGCCATGTACTCAACTGAACAAAACAATCACAGAGAAAGCAGCAACTATTCCTTCTGTTATTTTTCTCTCTCTGGGCAAATTGTCTGTCTAATAGCTGATGTGTTGTTGCTCAGACAACAGTTCAAAGCAAAAACACAAACTTAAAATAACAGCGGACCCAAAATATTGTATAGAATGTTTGAGAAACAGAACCACTGACATGAGGTTAATAATTATTTTTGGACCTAAATGCAATAGTGCTTTGCTTGTTTTAAAACCTTACAGGATAGTCAGCATAATGTGGTACATGGACACACTTCTATCTACACCACACCCTACTATAATAATACTATTTTATGCTATTATCAAATGATGATGAATGATGAATGGAATAAATGCTAGTTTTTTGTTTGGAGGATTTCTGGAATAATAAAAATCAGATTTAGCTGTTTTAATGAAACACCTGAAGGTGACAAGATGCATATTACAGCTTTTTACAACTACTATCTGAAACCAAGCTGATGCCTCCATTAAGAGCGGCACAAAGAACCCAAGAAATCATTTCCTGGGCAGGAAATAAAATAATGAAAAAACAGGGTGTCACTGGTCATTCTGATCTTTTTAGGTGTTTGTAAGCCAAGCAGGAAACAAGGGGAGAGAGGAAGACAGTAGGAGCATTTTCTAATTTACAACGACGCAGGGATTCCAGTTAAATTGGGGATGGGTGAGGACACACACACATCCACACATCCATGCTGAGAAACAGACATCTTGACCTCATAATTTCACAGGAAGCATAGAAATTGAAGTGTGGATTGCTTGTCATATTTCACACTGAGCTGATGTTTGTTAACGTAAATAAACACACACATACGACAGCCAGTGTTTACCTTTTTCATCAAATTTAAAAGATCCCTTTTATTCTTTTATATTGCCACAAATTGTTCCTCTGACATCACCTAACGGCTCTTCCTCATGTTTTTCTCCTCATATCTTTCTCTGTTTGCTGCAGAGGTGCATCTGCATTTGACAGACACAGCTGGAAATGAAGTCGTACACACACACACACACACACACACACATACACCCTAATTTCTGTCCCTTCATGCAAACTGTGGATAACACCACAAGAATTGCACTGACAGCTCTGTGATGTTACACACACCTCATCTCGTTTAAATGAGCCGTGGGGAAATGCAAAAAATCACTGCCAACTGTCACCCTATGAATAAATGCACCTAAACACACATTCATTACACACATATAAACACATGTAGTCTGTAGGCATATGTCAACACCTTTTTGCACAATTATTAACAGAATTGTTTTAATTTATGTGTATGAGCTGTAAAATTTTACTCCTTCAGGATGCATGTGCGCACCTCTTTGTGCTTATTCGTACTTCATGATGTGTTTATTATTGGGGTTCATGATGAGGGCATGCTCACATGTTCATTTATTCATGTGTGTTTGTGTGCAAGATCAGCTAGACTGAAGACCATTAATTAAGAAAGCCATTGCTGCCAAAGTCTGTTTGGCAATTAATATTGGATTATCTGACTCCAGGGGAGGAGGCTGCCCTCCTGCAGAAATAAACACAAGCAAACACGACCCAAAAGTCACCCAGAATGTTCTATATAGATCCACTTTATTTTTTATGAGGTTTATGAGTTCCATATTGTAGAGTCACTGTTTACCATCTGCTGTGTTAGGAATACACTATGCAAAGGGTCAGAGCTGCACCTAGAGCACTGACTAAAGGAGGTGTTTTCAAATATAACAGGTAACATGGTAAAACTCAGACTGGCTCTCGCAAGGTTAAAAGTGCATGAACACATACATCCAGATATGTGACAGCCACTGCAGGCGAAGCCCTTAGCACTGAGGGTTGGTGACAGTTTTGCCCGATGCAAGTCAAGTCTTCTTCAGATCTGCTCTCTCTCTCTCTCTCTCTCTCTCTCTCACTCACACACATAGACACACGCACACATACATATATTGAGAGGTGATTAGAGTCAGTGACAGGGTGCAAGCAAAGCCCTTTCCCTTTCTTCCTTCATCTCTGTCTCCCATTGTCTCCTTCTGTCCTACACCATCACCCCAAGGTGCTCAGGGCCAGTGACAAGGGCCCCCGAGGGCCAAAAGTCTGTCGGACAGTGACAACTGACCGTTGACAGCCCGTCTCAAAGGCACCAATGCACTCAGATACACACCACCCCCATGTTTTTTCCTCCTTCCCTACACTTGCCATCTTTCTCTTCTTTTTTATGCCTCTTTTGTCTTTGTTTCGTTCTCTCTCTCACGTTGCTTTTGTCGTCTCTCCCTCTACGTCCTTCCTCATTTTCTGACTTAAACTGCTGACACAGGCAGTTCTCCTAGAGTTCAGCCCTTACCTCCTCACTAAGCCCACGGCTGGTAGTTTACACTGGGGAGCTAAACGGTTCTGACCGCCCCAAAAGCCCCGCAGGATTGGAAGGCCCCAGGGCTGTTGTGTTGGTGGGTTGAGTTGTTGAAGTCCAGCTGGAGGGTTGGAGGCCTGAGAACTGCAGGGTCTGACATGTGAATATATTAGCCTTGGTACAGAATTTTTGTAACTGTCTAAACATGGCCTGAAGGCCCAGTTGGTCAGAGGCTAGAATGACTGAAAATAACAAGCACTTCAATACTTCATCAAAAACTTAACTAACTAAATCACCACTGCAAAGGTTGATCACACTGGACTAAGTGATAGTTTGCACCTTTTGTTAATTTAGGGAAAAAAAGTATTAATCCTTGACTCCGTTTGTAAACAAAATTGCAGTTCCTTGTTGCAGCGATATATTGATTGCCAACTCTCAGTGCTTGTCTTTCCCTTGGTACTCCAACTGTACATTGTCATGATTTTCAAGAAATATTACCACAGCTGCCTGTTCCAACCTTGAATCTATTCGCTCTCTATCTCACAAACCTACAAATACACTACAAGAATATAATGAAATTTGATACAAGAAAGTTCCGAATGTGCAGATATAACTTAGTCTATAAACTAACAAATAACTTATTTTAGATTTGAATGAAGATCCAAAAGTTTCCACTGGACATATATGAATTTTAGGGTAAAATAAAAGGTAATCCTTTACAATAAGGTACGCAAAATTGTCGTAGACACTAAGGAATGAGTGCGGAACGAATCAGGAGTGACCTGAATCATTAATATGTAGTTCCTGAGTAAGTCTGAATTGATGGCGATAATGCTGACCTACTTGCGAACAGACAGGGAGATAATATATCACTGAATCACTGGATAATGATTGATAAATGATCATAAGTACTCCCTCATTGCTTCATGAATTCCTCTACTTACTTACTTCATTCCACATGACTCAGTAAGTAATCAGTATGATGGACCACTTTACTTGTGGATGTAAAAAAAGAGTAATGATTAACTCATAAATAATTAATGAGGTGTTACAAGGTTTTTGCTGCTCAGTGACTGATTCATAGTTAATCAGGAACTACTGATGAAGACGATGGCCAGTATGTCTGTCAACAGATATTTATTCAAGGTTCATTATCTAATGATTTATTAATATAATCATCTTCCAAGTAAACTAATTCACAACACATATTGAATATGCCAATTTTTTCACTCAGTGTAAACATCATATAACTCCACTCTTGTTTGATATCCATTTTTTATTTCTCCTTGCTATTTGGGCTTATTGGACCCTGATAAGTATAAAACCTAAGCATCATTTTTTTACATGGTGTAGTTTTAGAGAAAAATTATGTCCACATATGTGGACAATCGGTCTTAATTTCCAGAAAACACAATAAAGTCACCTTTGTGCAAAACTCTTTATTTCCACCCTGAACATAGCAGGTTTTTTTCCTGACTGCTTTTGCATGTATTTATAACACATACAAAACATATTTTGAACATGTTTTGAAAATCACGGTGCAAAAAACGATATGAAATATCAACAGTTTTGCCCACATACATGGCCCCAGCTAAGCAGAATTAACTACTATGGTAATATAACCCAAAATGTGATGTCCACACATGTGTACGCCAGGTCTTTAGAGGTTAAATATATTATGTTGCATTTTTTCCAGTCCCTCAGACTGGTGGACAAAGATGCTTTTCCAACTTATTTACCGAGGAAAATTAAAGAAAACTGGATGTTAGATGGTTAAATAAAGGACGATCCTGGAAAAACCCCAAAGAAGAAAGACTCAGCTCCGAGAGACATACCTGTGCTGCTTACAGCAGCTTCTATATCTAATAAAAGATAGAATCCCATTAAACAGATCAGCAATGATAAAACCTCAGCACAATCTTTTTCCATCTCCATTATTTAATGGGATGTAAATATTAGAGAATCTCACAGTAAGCAACCTCCTGATCTCTCTTGATCTACAACTGCTCTCCGAATGGATTATAAATAATTAATGGTTGGCTACTTTTAGACAAGGGCTGTCAAAACATCTATTGATGTAGTATAATTTAACATACCCGTGTATGTGCACACACTCTACAAGTCGAAACACACAGATACAAAACAAACACTGCTATTGATAAGTGCAAGACAGCAGTTTCAAACAGCTCTGTTTATAAATCAGAAAATTACTTGCTTACAGCATCAATAACAAAGAACTTACAAAGCTTTACATCACACACACACACACACCCACACACACACACACACAAAGGTTTGTAGTTTCTTCCTCACTTCCTTAGGTGTAGAACAATTTCAAAAGGTTTTGTACTTCCTGTTATTTTTGGATGAAATCAGCTTGCCCTCTGAACCACTGATTCATTTCATTTAATTATATTCAACAATTTTTGCATTTGTTTCACGGCCAAAAAATGGTTTAATTTTGGAATGAAGCACTTCAATTGAACTGAACACAAACACAATACTACACAAAACTGCATTGGGAAGTAGCAAAATTGTTTCTCAATTATTGGTGTTATATCTATTCTCTATCTATTTGCAGACAGATGTACAGTACATAATACATGCTGAACTGTTAGAAAGTGTCCTGTCAGAACGAAACTCTTAATCTGGCCGCAGCTGCTTGAGAAAGCTAAAGCACAACACTGATAGTCAGACTTACCGAATGAAAAATCAAACTTGATGACATCAGCGTTAAAGCTGGTTGACTGCAAAGGGACTCGAGGGAGGATTTTACACATACAAATGTGTCTTACGAATACAATTATTAGCTTAGTGAATCCTTACATGAACAAGGCATGAACTGACAGCTAGACTGTAGTATCAGTGTTTTAGCTCTGCTTCTTAAACCCCTTGCTGTGCCATTCCAGCTGAAGCCAGCAGTAATAAGAATATCTGATCTGATCTGGAGACAAAGGCTGCATCCAGACTGCATGTCTTTATTCCTGAATAGCTGCTTATATTTGATTTTCTGGATGAATGTATCTATTCTTGGATGCAACTCAGATCTGATAGCAATATGAACTGACAGCAATACTGAATAGTCCACAGAAGAGCAATGACAAAACATATCACCTGTTTGTGTACCTGTGCCCCATTGTTTCCACACATTTTATTCACAGTATTTGTCTTTCAGCTTTGACTGAATCAGGAGTATCCACAAATGCCGGTCAAGTGTTTCACTTTCTTTTTATTTTTTTGGCTTGTTATCCTGCCTGGCTCAGTCAAACTGCCAAACTGCCACTTGACAATGATTGTCATAGTAACAGCCACCAATTCAGATTTAAGCCGTCATGTACAGACCTGTAACTTACCTCCCTTAGAAAACATACTGCCTACAAGTGGGCTTGTGTTTTCTTCACAAGAGGTGTTTGTTTGAATCTCTAGGCCAGCTTTGTAGCTGTACATTTTCTGAAAGCTTAGTAAGTTGTACGATTTGCCTGATGCGCCAGAAAATGGAAATGAAGTTATTTATTTACAGTGGGGCAAAAAAGTATTTAGTCAGCCACCAATTGTGCAAGTTCTCCCACTTAAAAAGACGAGAGAGGCCTGTAATTTTCATCATAGGTACACTTCAACTATGAGAGACAGAATGGGGGGAAAGAATCCAGGAAATCACATTGTAGGATTTTTAATGAATTAATTGGTAAATTCCTCGGTAAAATAAGTATTTGGTCACCTACAAACAAGCAAGATTTCTGGCTCTCACAGACCTGTAACTTCTTCTTTAAGAGGCTCCTCTGTCCTCCACTCGTTACCTGTATTAATGGCACCTGTTTGAACTCGTTATCAGTATAAAAGACACCTGTCCACAACCTCAAACAGTCACACTCCAAACTCCACTATGGCCAAGACCAAAGAGCTGTCAAAGGACACCAGAAACAAAATTGCAGACCTGCACCAGGCTGGGAAGACTGAATCTGCAATAGGTAAGCAGCTTGGTGTGAAGAAATCAACTGTGCGAGCAATTATTAGAAAATGGAAGACATACAAGACCACTGATAATCTCCCTCGATCTGGGGCTCCACGCAAGATCTCCCCCTGTGGGGTCAAAATGATCACAAGAACGGTGAGCAAAAATCCCAGAACCACACGGAGGGACCTAGTGAATGACCTGCAGAGAGCTGGGACCAAAGTAACAAAGGCTACCATCAGTAACACACTACGCCACCAGGGACTCAAATCCTGCAGTGCCAGACGTGTCCCCCTGCTTAAGCCAGTACATGTCCAGGCCCGTCTGAAGTTTGCTAGAGAGCATTTGGATGATCCAGAAGAAGATTGGGAGAATGTCAGATGAAACCAAAATAGAACTTTTTGGTAAAAACTCAACTTGTCGTGTTTGGAGGAGAAAGAATGCTGAGTTGCATCCAAAGAACACCATACCTACTGTGAAGCATGGGGGTGGAAACATCATGCTTTGGGGCTGTTTTTCTGCAAAGGGACCAGGACGACTGATCCATGTAAAAGAGAAAAGAATGAATGGGGCCATGTATCGTGAGATTTTGAGTGAAAACCTCCTTCCATCAGCAAGGGCATTGAAGATGAAACGTGGCTGGGTCTTTCAGCATGACAATGATCCCAAACACACCGCCCGGGCAACGAAGGAGTGGCTTCGTAAGAAGCATTTCAAGGTCCTGGAGTTGGCTAGCCGGTCTCCAGATCTCAACCCCATAGAAAATCTTTGGAGGGAGTTGAAAGTCCGTGTTGCCCAGCGACAGCCCCAAAACATCACTGCTCTAGAGGAGATCTGCATGGAGGAATGGGCCAAAATACCAGCAACAGTGTGTGAAAACCTTGTGAAGACTTACAGAAAACATTTGACCTCTGTCATTGCCAACAAAGGGTATATAACAAAGTATTGAGATGAACTTTTGTTATTGACCAAATACTTATTTTCCACCATAATTTGCAAATAAATTCTTTAAAAATCAGACAATGTGATTTTCTGGATTTGTTTTCCTCATTTTGTCGCTCATAGTTAGGTATAGGTATAGGTATACCTATGATGAAAATTACAGGCCTCTCTCATCTTTTTAAGTGGGAGAACTTGTACAATTGGTGGCTGACTAAATACTTTTTTGCCCCACTGTATCTTTTTTATTAGTTTTGATGATCACTCGTTTCTTGTTCCTAACGTGACAGTGTATTGTAGAAAATGGAACAAGGTGATGTCTGTTTTTATTCAACTAGTCACCTAGCAACAGTGTTGTTCCAACTTAAACCACACACATCAAGCATATTGTGCACAGAGAGTGGCAGCCTGGCTATTCACAGCAGAAGTATAATATAATCACACGTAGGGCATTATCAATATATCCATGAATTTACAATGTAAAGCACCTTCCCCACCTCCCTATGTCTCTACCCGTCGGTGAGTGTGTGTGTGTTTTATCTCATTTGCTCTCTGTTCAGGCTGTTCTTTTCTTTGCTTTCTTTCAGCCAGCAGCCGACAGGAGCCTTGAGGTACAGGGAAATCACAAAGGTGCCTGCTGCTGAGGGCTTCCAAAGTGGACTGGCTGGCAATCTCTCTGAAGTCCAGAGCAGCTTTGTCGCTCCTGCCTACAACCTGGAGCTCTATGCAACTTCAGTTCCTCAACTTCAATCGCTGTGTTTAGCCAGCACACATTAAGTTGTACTCAAATTCTAACGCTGAGTCCACTTTCTTCTCAATTTTTTCAATTGCTGCTTTAAGAAAAAAAAGACTTAAAACTTGTCTTAAATCAGTAGTAATTAATTTGTGGCCACTCGGGGCAGGTTCTACTGAACCTGTGAGCTGACCACAGCTCAGCAGAACCTGTGAGTACAGCATCAATATATTATCATCTTAAATATTATCACCTACGCCCCTCTTGTTTCAAGAACAATCAGCATCGCAGTGTTTATTTGTCAAGTTCAATGGAAATGCCTGATATGCAAGGAAAGAGTTGTCATTCTAAAGAAATATGATCTAAAGAGTCATTATTTGACTAAACACAGAACAGTGTAAGAATCACAGAGAGGAAAAAAACAAGTCGTGCAGCTAAAGAGGGAGCTAATGTCTCAGCCAAGTCTTTCCATAAAGAATGCTGATGCTGCTGTTGAAGCAAGTTATGTGGTCAGTGAGTTAATCGCAAAGACGGGAAAGCCATTCACTTCAAGGGCAGTCTCTGAGGAGCTGCATGTTGAAATTATTTGTCCAGAAATAAAAGAGCTTGTTCAACATCTCCCTATTGGCAAACAGAGTGGCAGTGAGGATTAGTGAGTTATCAGTGACATTTATGATCAGATCAATATATTGCAGCTGTGCAATGCGATTGAGCGAGCTGGTTTGCCATGAAACAAAATGGGAGGCATTGCCACTGATTGAACCCTGACCATGACCCTTGACAGACAAAAAAAAAGGAGCGCTGGTATACAGACAGAGGGGAAAAATGCAGATCCAGCAGTTGTTATGTACTAGGGCACAGCATTCAGGCACAGCATTCAGTGGTGATGAATATGCCTCTGCCATTGGAAACCTACTGTTGGAATTTGATCAGTGTTTGGCTGACTTCAGTGCTGTGCAAATGGCACTTTCCAGCCATTTGCAGACCTCTTCTCAGATGATGTGGAGAGTGTCCCAAGTGTGATGCAAATGGAACTTATTGACTTGCAATGCAGTAGGAATCTACAGAGACACAAGGAGAACAGCAGACATGACTGGACAGTTTCTGAGAAAATTACCTTTATCCTTACCGGAGCTGTCCAAAATGTTCAATCAGGTAATGTGCCTTCTTAGAAGCACTTATCTGTGTGACAAACCTTTCTCCACTATGAACTTTAATAAATGTAAGTACAGGTCCAGGCCTATCTTGAAGCTGTACTCAGGGTATCAACTGTAACCTCCACCAGGGCAAATGTGGCTCAGCTGTGTGAGCAGAAATGCTGCCAGGTGTCTGGCCAGAAACAGAATAAAGTACAAATTGCATTTCTTAGCTCCGTGCAAGGCTTCAGCAAGTTATTCAAGAAAAAAATGCGATAACTGTTAACAACTAATGAATATGAAAATGTACAGAACTGAGGTTTGTATTTTTTGTTAAGTAGTTATGAGGAAAATATATCAGTAAAGGAAAAAATATCATGATGGTGAATCCAGTTCATTCTCGTTTTAGCTCTGCTTGGGTCTCCAGCAACACTTGATGGAAATAGTTGGATCCTTTGTCTGTCTGCCATTTGGTGCTGAGCAGATAGCGTACATTGCACTACGAACAAAATCTTTTACATTGTATTTTCACCCATTGCTTGACCTAAACAACTCACGTCAAAAAGTAAATTTTATGCCACAATTGATTCATTCATGTGGCTACCTCAAGGAGCAATTTTTGGACCAATTCTGTTTTCCCTGTATATGCTACCATTAGGTTACATCATTTGTCACCTTAACATCACATATCACTATTATGCAGATGATACACAGTTATATTGCTCAATTAAACCCTCTGAATGCAACAAGCCAGCAACACTGCAGAGCTGCTAAGCTGATGTGGGAGACTGGACATCACAAAACCTTTTGCAGTTTGATGACAAATCTGAGGTGTTTATCATTGTTCCTGGGCACTTCAACAATCAAGTCCAGCCACTGCTCAGTTACTTCATCTCAAATATTAAGGGCACTGCTGAGAACTTGGGTGTTATTCGATCTGCTGACACATTTTTACAGACTTGCCTTTTTGCCTGACTGGTCATAACCACCCAGTTATTTCACCACCACCCCAGTTTATCTGAAAAGGTTTCACTTGTTTTACCCTTTAAATTTTAATTTATATGGTCTTTAATTGTGTTCTTTCATTTGCTGTTCTTGTGATTGTTTTCTTCTTATTATTATTGTTGTTGTTGTTATTATTATTGTGCAGCTTTTAAGATTCCCCAGCAAAAGTTCTGGTCCTCCCTGGTGCTTTCCAGAGCTAGCTTCCTAGATGAAAAGAACATACAATCTGATGGTTTCTAAGATAACAGATAAATATGAATTAGACAACAGTAATCTGTGACGGCCTTGTGATGTTTCCTTCCCTGTTCTCCAGCCGGACTCTGGAGAAGTGGGCGTCGACTTGCCTGGCCACACCTGTAGGTGTGGTCCAGGCTTATAAAAGGCCGTCTGTGCTGTCTCTCTCTCTCTCTTGCTCTCGCCCTCTCTCTTTGTCTGAGCTGGGTTGCTGGCTGGCCACATGGCCAGAGCCCTTTGTTGGTTGAATGGGCATATTTCTATTAAACTATTTGGTAGAAATAAATATCTTTGTTGGAACTTTGGTGTGTGAACTCTCTCACTTGTTGCAACCTGTGAGCCAGGGTTGTAACAAATCTTTTCTGCTGAAACTGAAAGTCCTTGATGTCTTTGAAAATGTGGATTGGGAAAGTGAAAGAGCACCATTTTCCTCTTCCTCAATACATTTTTACAAAAGTGTTCTTGAGCATGACATTGAACTTCCAGCTGTTCCAGTGGAGCTCTTCAATGTCCATTAGCAGGAGACAGTATGAAGTTAAACTATATGGATGATGAGCAGGAAGTCTCCGGAAAAGCAAGTATCTCAAATGAGTTTCCATAAATAAACAAAAATATAAAACATCAAATTTGAAAAAGTACTTAACACCTACACTCTCTTAGCATCCTGTTCTCGTTCAGCAAACCAATTCAGCTGAGACATAAAGCAGCTCTAGCCAAGAGGAACAGCTAGTATGCTCTGCTGGAGCTTTCATTTATGAAAAGGGATTATAGCTTCTCATGTTAAGTGGTTGGGAGACCCGCAATAGCTATTAATTTCTACATTCCCTTTCTCTCTGTCTTTGATAACATGAACGTTAGCTCTTAAATTTTGAAACCTTTTTTCAGAATTTAGCCCTAAGCAAAATCAAGCAGATATTCTTTTTTGCCGTTATGTCAGTTATCTATCCCTCTGTATTCATTTCTGTCTCTCACCTCTGTTTATCTTCCAATCCCTTTCTCACAGCCAGAGCTTTCAGTTATTTTGTTTGTTCAGGTTTCTGTCTGGATGTTTTTTTTTTTCTTTTCCCTGGGAGTAAATTTCATGTTTGTCAAGCAAGAAGAGACTTCAAGATATGACTTCAAACTGGAATCTTATGCATCTTATAGCTTACCATTTGCATTTACACTCACAGTTTGATGCACTTACAGTGGCAGCTAAACAAGGTTGATTATTTGAAACTGTAGACTAGCCCTAACATAAGGATCATTACAAGAAAAAAAAAGTGATTAATATTAATACATTCCTCTAACTGGACCAGTTTGACTGGTGGACGACCTGCGTGAAAAAACACAGCCTTCTCCTGTGTTAGTATGGAGCCAGTCTGGTGGCACAGAGGTGTTGCCAACACAGGAGGCTCCGGCAAAAAAACACCAGGATGTCCAGCAAAAATGTTGAATCTGGCTCAACTTTTGCCACTTCACAATACAACATCATCCTGCAATGCCCCTGCACTGGCCAATCACATACATGTGTTCGCACATTCCTGGTGGATTACTTTGTAACATGAATGCCGTTTCTATCGTTTAATTTGCAAACATTGTGATAAAAGATAAAATCTTTGACACTGTGATATCTTTCCAGAGTTGTAAAATCTTGCTAGTGAGTATAACAAACCATTGTGCAGTTTTTTTCATCTTCTAAGCCTTTACTCACATTAATCTGGCACTCCAGCTGGACTTCTTGGATTGTTTTTCATTGTCTCATTGGCACATTAAATAACAAAATGGTGATGTCAATTTGAAATTTATTCCGAGACTTTTACCACCTTTTACATGAGTGTCTGGCCTTTCAAAACTTTCCATTTCGGAAACACTTATGTCAAGGTGGAAAAGGCTCTGCTGTTTTGATAGGCATCAAAAATAATCCAGATAAGACTGGACATCTCAAATCAGCTGATAGCCGCTCAGCTCGGCTAAGAGCCAGTGATTGAAAAGCATGAATGACTCAGCTAGTGCAGGTGAAACTTCAGCACTCTGCCTGAACTTGTCCTATATTCCACCAAAAGATTTTTTGGTAAAATCGGAGAATGTTTGTGACCAAGCAGCTTTTTGTTGCCCAGTCTGAAAATCTGGGATGGGTTCAGTTGTGTTTGCTGATTGGCTTTAATAGGGTTGCCCCACTTAATTCTTCTCTTCTTATTTGACTGTGTGCATAGTAAAAAAGAGTAGAAATAAAGATACTGAAGACCTAAAAGTTATTGTCATATCTAATTTGTAATTATTCATATTATTTGTACTGGAGGTTGAATCAAATTTGGTGGTTGTTACATGACTGGGCGAAGCAAAAAATTGACTCTGCTGGTTGCTTTGAGCACAGTGTAAACCAATCACAACAACCTAAAACAGTTAGTAGCACCACTGACTCTTGAGTTATGTAGTCATGAATGCTGTGGACCAAGGCGCTTTAACCAGGTCTCTGTTTCTAAGAACACTGGTGTGTTCTTATCAGTGTATACCTACTTTAGTTTTTGAAATGCATTTTAGCTCAAGGCCTTTCATTCTTGATGAATAAAGTGTCTATCCACTGTGTAGAAATTGGCTGAAAGTAGGTGTTTTTTTGCATTTAAAGATTTTAAACATTAGAAACTGAAGCATTGTTGCCCACCCAAATTTAAAGGTGTAGCAGTTGCTTCATATGCTTAGTTTCTCAAGCATTTACACCAAGTACCTCTGAGGCCCTTAAGATTTCAGGAAAACCAGCAACCCAGAAACGCCAAGATTACATGCACCTTGCAAGATTTATTTTTCTATTTTCTGTTTTCATAAGATTTCATGCTGGTGTTTGTGACCCCAGACTGAAAACCGCTGGCAGCTTAAGCCACAAGCTTGTGGGTGATGAGCTCCCTAAGTGCTCCTCTAGTCTGCCAGCTCAGTGCAGTATGGAGGAGGTCCGAGCCAACAGTAGCAGTTAGCTGAGCCTTTATTTATGAAAGGGGATTTGCGCTCCTCATGTTAAGTAGCTGGCAGAACAGCAGCCAAAGCAAATCGCTAATACTTCCTTACCCTTCCTTCCTCCTCCTCCTCCCCACTCTGTTTCAGGAACTTGAAACTAAGGGATGTTGGGTACAAGCTCAGCAGGGTTTTTGGCTGCTGTCTTTATACTCTTTATATTATTGACCACATTCATATTCTGACTCATACTGTAAGAACGAAGCAGAAACAAGCTGCAGACAAGTGTGGTGGTAAAACTTTCCATTCCAGCCTTAAATTTTAATCTGACTCCCCTCTTATCGTCTCTCTCACCCACTCTGCTCATAGTATTGCAAGTGGTTACTAATGTGGCTGTTCTGTTACAACTAACTTAATCTGTTTACTTTACTCACTTTGAGGTGCATGGTCATTTTAAGAGTCACAGGAAGTACCTGTATCCTCACGCCTCTCATTTCGGCGGGACATGGGAGAGGATGATCAGTCTGGCAATGAGAATTCTGGACTCCATGTTCCTCCAACTAAAAGACAAACTTACCCATGAAGTTCTGGTGACTTTCATGGCAGAAGTCGCAGCCATTATCAATGCCAGGCCTCTAGTTCCTGTGACAATGGATTCTGACAATTCATTCATACTCACACCATCACACAGAGGGTCAACATCGTTCCAGCTTCTGCGGGCGAGTTTGGAGTTTCAGACCTTTACAAATGCCAGTGGTGTCAAGTTCAGTATCTGTCCAACACATTCTGGGACAGATGGCGAAAGCAGTTCCTCCCAACGCTACAGCCACGCAAGAAGTGGCAGTCTACTTATCCAAACATCGAGCCAGGAAGTGTTGTCCTGCTTAAGGACAGCCAAGTGCCATGAAATGAATGGCCTCTTGGACTGGTAACACAGACCTTCCCAAGCAAAGACGGGAAGGTGCGCCAGATCGAGGTGAAGGTCGTTAAACCAGGAGGGACTGTACTTTTCCTTAGGCCTGTCACAGAGACAGTACTTCTTCTCTCCCCAGATGTTTGTTGTTAGGAATTTGTGGAGTGACATGTAACCACGTCAGACGGGGAGTGTTCTGTTAATCTGTTTACTTTACTCACTTTAAGGTGCATGGCCGTTTTAAGAGTCACAGGAAGTGCTCACTTTAAGGTGCATGGTCATTTTAAGAGTCACAGGAAGTGCTCACTTTAAGGTGCATGGTCATTTTAAGAGTCACAGGAAGTGCTCACTTCAAGGTGTGTGGTCACAGGAAGTAAGCAACAGGATGTTAATGTCATGTGACTAGTAATGAGGAAGTAAATGATTATGGCTCTGAATGTTGTTTGATTCATGCTGTCGGAGTTAATCCAGGGACATCTGCATACGTCTTGTGCCTGTAGTAGCATCGTGGGTATGTACATGCTTGGTTTATTGTTACTTACAATTCCAAATCATTATATGTTGCATACTTGTGTGTTCTGTGAAGTTTGATGCTAAGAATGCACTGAGTTACTAGGGTTAGTGATTGCACTGCTCTCAAACAATAGGAAGTTTGTTAAAAGACTGTATGGATGTGTGAATGAACGGATAATTGGTCGGATGTGTGAATGAACGGATAATTGATTGGATGTCAAATTTGATGCCAAGTGTTGCATTTTCTGGTTGGGAGATACGTGGAAGCTGTTACAGCTAAAACATGTTCCCATTATTCATGTGAGAGTTAATTGATATGTTTACATTCCATATATTTGCACATGTTGAAAGTAAGTAAAGCATTAATTATGCATTTTTGTATGTTTTAGTTTCACCTTTCCTTGCAACGTCAATAAAGCTGTGGACTGTGGCCTTCAGAGTCTTGATGTTAGGAAAGCGTTTAACTGACTGCCAAGTTATATACAGCGCATATAGCGAGGGCAGTACAGTGGCATCCAAAGCAACCTGGCAATCATATAGTCCCTCAAACTTCTTTTCACTGTGCACTCAAAGTCTAATCTCTCTTTCATTGCTTCGTATTTGCTTATATGTTTTTTCTGTGTCTCCTTTCATTTCTAATTGTGTCTCTGTTTCTGCGTCTGGAAACAAATGCTCTTATTTCTCCTCATAAAGGAGGTTATCAAGCTCTTTATGAACAAGCTGAGTAAGAATGGCTTCTTATTAGAAACTGCATCATGGGGAAATAGTTGCAGGGAAGCTGGGTTGCACATATCCACTCGCCCTCTCCTTGGAAGTGCCATGGCTTGCTCCACTGATCATTGAGCTACCAGGGTTTCAGTGCTTGGCTGAAGGGCAGGTCAGTGGTAGATATTGACTGCGGGGTTACTGTGCGTTCACTCCTCCAACTCATGGTGTCCCTGAATGGTTCATGAAACAGGCAAGACTGTCACAGGCCTTATGAATGAGCATATGTGAGTGTATATTTATTGTGTGTGTGAATCTCGGACACTACTTAAAAAATAGCTAGATTGACAGTTAAAATCCACATTCAACATTTATACATGAAGGTATCCATTACAAAAGAAGACAGATGAATTTCTGTGGTAATCATATGAAAAAGCCAATTTCTGTTGTTTTTTGCTTTATTTACTGTGGAACAGTACAGTCACTCAATCTGTGAAAGACGTCTACTTTAACTAACTTTTCTAAATCCAGGTGATTTGCTTAAACCATTCTGTTTTTACTTTTTTTAGTATTATTCACTGATATAGGGGTGATGATCGGGGCGGTAGGGTGAATCTATTACATTACCCTCTCCGTTGATATGTACAAAGAAGCAGTTGTAAAAGTGGTACACTTATTATGGAAGACTGATTGCAGGTGTTCTGTGGCAAATTAATTATTTATTTCTCATCCTGACCCCTTTTTTGACCTGTTTCACTCTATAGACAGGAGTGTGAAGTAAGAGGTTATGACCTCAGGCGGTCGCTGACAGACAGGATAGTTCTCCAGATCCCCATGAGCATACAGAGGGTCAAGAAACCATCGATGAAAATCATTAATTCTACAAATAGCTTACACTACAATAGCATGACGGCCCTAATGATGAATTTAATCATGTATGCAGCCCTAAAACAGTCCAAGTTGAAAAAGACAAAATACTAAAACCCTTTTTTTTCTGTTTGTTCCATTCACCAAACTATATATTTCTCTAGTTATAAATTAACTCAGTTTAGTCTTGTGCAAACCGTACACTCATGTTTTAATTTCAGTTAACGAATTACATGCAGCTCTGTTGCTAGAAAGCTCTGTTTTTTGTTGAGGTGCTCTGATTTGTGGCAGTAACAAAAGTTGACAATGAATCCAAAACACAAAAAGATTGGAAACCCAAACAGACAAACCCACTGTAACACATTTTTTTTAACCCATCATAAATATTTATCTTCATCAGCTCTGGCTCTTAGAGATTCTCTGAAAGTTAACCCCATCCACTGAAAGGTCACGGCTCAGACTAAGAGGCAGACAGCAGTGTTGTAGCTATAGATAACTCTAGGCATTCGCTTTTGTTGGCATTTGTTGTACATGTTACATGAATTAACACACACAATGATGAACTAGTGACCCAAATATGTTTATAAGCATGTGTGTGACTGCGTGTTTTTGTGTATACAGAGAGAAATATGCTTGTGTTCCTTTTTCTTTACTGAGTGTTTAATCTTACACAAACATTACCGTTCAGGAACACAACAAAGATTGGTTACATAACTGCGATCTGTGGGTTTGACTATTTCATGATTGTTGATGTTGCCAGCAGAGAACTCAAAGCGTACCATTGCAGATTCATTGAAAATTGCTTTATTTAAAACCGTCATTGTAGTGTAGGTGTGTGTGGGGAACCAAATTCTATTTATGTGACTGCTTTTGTATGTTGACGTCATAAAATAGGATACGTACCACTGCTGTATTTGTCTTGGACACAGTGTCGAAGCATTTCTTTCACTGGCCCCTCCAGGCTCTGGCAGGCATTTCTAAGGCCTGTTTGGCTTTTGTAAAAGTTGACATGCAGGTGAAACTCCTCCTCCTTGTAAGTTTGGCGTACAATGAGGCATTATAATTCCATTTCCACATTTACAGTTTGCTAAGCCCATCCCAAAACAGTAATTGGTATGCAAATTTCTAGCTTTTATGAGACAAACTGTCAAGCTTTGGATTTCTCTACACGGAAAAGTGATTAAAATGGGGTTGTTATGAGAGCAATACTCTACATTCAGGGAGTTTGGAGGGTGTCTTTTTTTTATCACCTCTCCAAACCCAAAATTATAGGAAAGGGAAAAAGTGAAAGAAATGGATTAAACAGTGTTTGTCTGCTCGAATTTGACCCTGCGGTAGCTTAGCATTCCTTCCATGGCATGCAGTTAGCATATCATTAGCTAAAACATTATGCAGGGTTAAAAGAGGGGATACGAAGGTTTTGCATATATTGAGCATATTAATAATAGTCACTTTTTCTGCAATTTATGGCTCCCCTTTCCTTATTCTGTATGTTTTTGTGAGAGTAAATAACTGATGTTACATTTTGTCTCATAACATTTCACAGTAATACCAGAGCTAACTTATACCCTGCAATACAATCCTTTATTTCCATGCCTTCTACATTTTTCATCAACCTCCAAGGATGCTGACTTTTTGCTGAGTTGACAGTTTTGCTTTGAATGAAATGTAAGTGCTGGAGTAGATTAGACTAGAGAAGTCAAATAGTTATCACAGGTATGAATTCTGGTGTCCTCTATCACAAAGAAAAAAAAAAAGCAACAGAAAAAAAAACAACAATGGTGGATTTTCAGAGACACAGGAGTGCTGCACAAAAGGTAAAGGTCCAAAAGGAAAAAGAAAGGCAAAACCAGGAGTTATTTAAAAAATACTCAAAGCAACGAAGCGGCAGGTGCAAGTTGTGCCACTCAGCAACCCAACAACTTTGCAGTGGCTAGTGCTAATGTGCTTCAAAAGAAAGGCAATAGTCAAGAGGATGACAACGTCGAAGATAACACTGAGGGTACCGCAGCTGCTGTAAGACCAGATGATAGATACAACATCAACCTGGGTGAATGGGGAGACTCCACTGATTACAATGACACATCGTCAAAACAGAAATGCTGACACGTCTACGTTGGAGTGCCGCTATAAAGCGTACATACTTCAAACTTATTTCAGTGGCAAATCAAGCAGTTTCAAGGGAGTGGCTATGTTAGTCTCTGTCCAAGGGAAGTGTGTTGTATTTTGCGTGTGAAATATTTGGAGATGAGTAATGTTGTTCACATCACTGTGGTTGCTGACATTTGTGCTCATGTGTGGTCTTCCTCTGTGGGGTCACAGACAGATGTTTGCTGAGCCTGATAAAATCTCATATTGTCAAATATGCAAATACTGCTCTGGTCTGAAATTGTGAGCGAGGAGTTTTTGCACATAAAAGGGCAGAAAGTGCTTTATGAAGTTGTGGGCCGAGTTTGAATAGCCAGCTACTTTTCAATAAGTGTGGACACTTGATGTAAAACATGTGGACCAATTTACTTTTATCTTCCATTATGTATCCCCAGAGGGCTGTGTTGAAGAGCATTTTCTGAAATTCTTGCCCATTACAAGTCCTGTCCTGTTTAATTAATTTTTGAGTAATTTGCAAGAATTGGGCATTGATATAAGCAACTGCCACAGACAAGGTTATGATAATGGTAGTAGCATGACACCTAAAAGGTCTGCAGGCATATATTAAAGAGATAAATCCTCTATCTGAGTGGGTTCCATGTGCAGTAAATACATATAGCCTGCTTGGGCTAACAGTGTAAGAAAGTTTCAAACTACTTTTCTTTGTAATATGTAGATTTATCAAGAGTGAATAAACACTATAGGTGACTGAAATTCACCTGTGTAATACAGTGGACATTGTCTGGTCACTGAGAGATTATGTGTCAGGTTTTTGCTGTGAATTTGACTCTTTTGAGGAAGCCGCAAAGAACATGCCTCAGACAGTTTGTCAGTTCTACAAACAAAACAAAGCAGACACAAGCGAGAAGACGAAAGCGGCTGTCTGGACTCACAGAAAGAGTGTGAACTGTCAGGCCAGGCCAAGTTTTCTGCATCAGTTTTAAAACTTATAATTGACCGACTGGTGGCGGAGCTGGACCAAGGATACAGCTGATATCAAGATGTTCAGGAGTGGTTTGTTTTTCTGAACACATTCCCCTCCACCTCTGTCAGAGATCTGCATCTCAACAGTGAGGCTGCAGATTAAATATTCAATGGACTTGGAGGAAAGTTTTGTTGAAGGTGTGTAATTCTGAGAGTTAATGCGCAGCCAAGAAACAAATACATCTTTCCACCACTCAAGCTAATGTAAAGATAAAATTTACAACTTGTTTTCCTGGATGTAGATTGCATTCAAACATGAATCAAGAGAGACTGGGCCATCGCACACTAATGACCATTGAGAATGACATTCTTCAGGCATTGGTCGTCTGTTGTATCGATAGTGTAGTGTTTGCACTGGAGCACAAATGCATTGGATTCATGTACTGTATGTTTGCTGTGGTGAGGCGTGGCTTTAGCAGTGGAACTATGTGCAGACGTAAATTGGTTCGTTGTGGTGGTCGATATGTGTGCTTGTTAGCACAACTTAAGTGTTGATCCCACAAATCTCTGATGCTACAGTGAAAGTCTTCCGATATCTTTACATGCTGAAATGGCTGCTACAAAGCAATAGCACACACTCCTTTGTTTTTCTCTTCCAAATCAGGTAAAAGCTGCGGCGAAAAGTCCAAAATCCTGCTTTGTTGTTTGTGTGGACACAACATAGTGGTTATTATGTAGAAACAGTGTGGGTGAAGGAAGGTGGGAGGTATGCCTCAGACATGGAACTGCCTGCCAATGGTAGACACACAAGCACAACGCCGTTCTGCATAATGTTTGTACACGTTTAGGTTTATGCATATGCCAAAAGTCGAAGCAGGGATTCAAACATATGTAAAAGCACTTCAAGTTCACATACAAACACACACTATCACTCAATTGTCACCACGGTGATGATGCTCATTTGGACCAGTTGATTTCATGGCCTTCTAATGCCTGAAACCTAAAACAGTTCTTGCAGCAACTCGCTGCTAAATGTGGCGCTCTCTTCACAGTAAAAATCACTGTTCGTGTGCTCACATTTACAATTTATGTGATTGTACGTGAAGTTTATACCTGTGTGTTGTCTGTCTGTGTGTTTGGGTTAACACTTTTCTTGTATACACATTGTGTGTGCATTGCTTTTACAGCAGAAAATCATATTCATAGGAGTTTAATGTAGTGTGAGCAGTCCTCTTGTGCCTATATTCATGGTAAAGCCTGGGCCAATATGATAACATGCTTGGCTTTTTTATAAGATAGAAATAGAGAGCTGGAGGGTGAATATGATTTAAAGTAAGTAGATAAAAATCTGAAATGTCTAATAAGGTATAAATAAACAAATAAATCAAAAATGTTCATCTTAACTGCTGCTATTACTTTTTCCTCTATAGACTACTGGGACAATTATGAAGGACAACACACACCTAGCACAACTAGTTTTTCTTCCATCTCATTATGCCATTTGGATCAACAAAGATTGCTGATTTGGACAGCTGAGGATTTAAACTCTCCAAGTGCAGTCTTCTTGAAAGCCTTGGAATGCAATTTCAGCCAGTGGTGGCCATTTTATTACAGCAGACACATTCCATCTCACACTCACTGCTGTGATTCATAGAAGAAACACGTTGGTCTTTTATGACAAGAAGAGACAGACATTGCAATGTATCCATCTATGATTCCCTGCTCCTGAATGTCTTTTATAAATCACAACTCTAACTGACTTAAAAATGCAGCTCTTACAAACCACAGCAGCACCAATGAGTTACGGGTTCCACACAAATATGATCGTGTTGAAGGCGGAAATCGTTATATAAACAATTTCTCAGAGGTAGAGGTGCCTCTGAGAAATGTCTTCATCTTATAATATCCAACAACTCTGACTGAGCCAGAAACTGTACTACATGCAGTAAACACAAAAGGCTTTGTTCATGTCCTTTTAATGTTTTCAGCAGTGTGCGTGCTATATTGGCAGCAATTTGTCATAGAATTGTAATAATGTCACTAAACTGTAACATTAATCAGTGAAAATGGACAGTCAAATCTTCTACAGGTTGGCATTTAGTTGTCAAGCCTTTTAGCAGTTGTTGCTAATGAACTGTATTCTAGTCACCTAGTTAGCCAACTGGCTGACCTTTGAAAGCCATTAATTCAATGAAAGACTTTAATTGCAGTGCTCTTTAATGCATCTTTTCCTTTTGTTTCTGACCAGAGTTCCTTCTTTTTACCATTCATCAGTAAGCAGTGACAAACCTGATAAACCATGTTGCTCACACACATTTCGCGTATGTTTACATAAAAGAAAAACGAACAGAAACACTTACTGCTACCTGTGTCTTCTGATGAATCAGCGAGCACGACTGTGTGCTCTCCAAATAAGCCGACTGTCAGTAATCACTGACATACAGCGGTGCCTCGAAAATACAATAACAGAATCCTAGTCACACATGTTACTCTCTCTAAGATATTGCAGTGACACACTTCCCACCAGCACAAAGGCTTACACAGAGAGCTACACACACACACACACACACACACACATCATCTTTCATTGTCTGGATATGTTTTTACAAACAGATCAGTTTCATGATATAAGCATATCTGACTGAACCACGCTTCTTCCTTGTCCTCATCCTGTCTTCCCTTTAGTCACTTTCTCTCATTCTCTTTTCCCTCTCATGCTGTTTTCATTTTGATATTTTGTCTTTGCTCACTTTATCACACACATTATCTCTCTCTCCCCGCTCTTCCTTTCACCTCCCTGTCTTTCTTTCTCTAGAGCTCATATCAGCCCTTGTTCACTTGCGGGAACAAGTTTGGTAGAAAGGCAGCGCTCTATCTTGCTGGCTCACTCACTGTGAAGTGTTTTCTGTTGCCTGTGGATGTAACAACATGGGACTGATGCAGCAGTCGACTGCTTTCTGCTTCCTCAGCAACATCACAGAAGCCGCACGCCGAGAAGCATTGGTCTGACTGGAGAGTGTGTATTTGTATTTGTGTATACAGTATTTGTGTATACAGTGTGTGTGAGTGAGAGAGAGAGAGAGAAAATTGTGATGGATGAATGGAAAGAGGAAATTGAGGGAGAGAAGAGAAAAATAGGCTTAAGCTTAAATAAATTAGCCTGATAGCAAAATGTCTTAGATTCCAGAAAAACAGTCAGAAAGAATTGGCAAAAACAGCAGATGTGTGTGGTTCAGAGAGGGGTGGCAGTCTGCCTGGCTTTGATAAAATAATGAAATAAAAAATAAAATGTTGCAGTCAAGAGTGAAAATAAGTCCTGCATGTCCAAGCCAGTTTGTTCTCTACCACTATCTGTACCAATCCATATCCTCTCTTTATGTGACCCCATATATACACACACACACACACACACACACACACACACACACACACACACACACACACACACACACACACACACACACTCACACACACACACACTTTTTTTGCTGCTTGGTCTTTATCTTGCAACCACACCTGCAACCTGCTGATATTCAGCAGAGAAGAGGAAAAGTGCAGCATGTTGTTTTGAAATTAACAGTTTTAGAATCAGAGCTGAAGATTAAAAAACATGAATAGATGCTCTTTATTTCATTATGGATTTCTCTCTCTCTCTCTTTCTCTCTCTCTCTCTTTCAATAGGTACAAGAAAAGTATAATAAATAGTTAATTTTTTTTGCTGTGCTTTCTTTTTTCTTCTCTTCTCCGGCTTTAAAAAGTGGGGCAACTCCACAGAAATACTGCAAAACAGAGAGGGAGGGACGTTTCGTGGGGGGTGGCTGGAAGAAATGAAAAAAGTGAACGAGAGGAACAGATGAACAAGAAACAATGGAGATACGGAGCGAACAAAGGACTAGCTAAGTCTACCTCATCTGATCAGCTCATTTCCAGTTAGCATGTTGGTTAACCCCACAGTCATACGGGTTGTTTATTAATAATAATAATAATAATAATAATAATGTCTTCTCAGTCTCCGTACAAGCTGTGGGGGGCAAATGCACACATGCGGAGCACTGCAATGCAGCCTGCTGCAGTTTGGTGGTACCCTGGTGCCTCAACAGGATGTTATGTAAACACCACTGAAGTGGACTGGAGGGTTTGTACAATGCTTTTATCCAAAGTGCTTTACAATTTGCCTCATTCCCACACTCACACACTGACACCAACCTATAGCCTAACCATCAGGAGCAAATTGGGCTTCAAGGACCAAGGACACTTGTATATGTGAACAGGAGGAGCTATGGATGGAACCTTACTGTAATAAACACACGACTAGCTCTACTGCTCATCTCTACTTCTCAGACACAGCCACCCTATTAAGATGGAAATTATGTTTTCAGCTTCTAGTTAATGTGCTGCGCCATATAACCCCATTCCCATTAAAAATCCTGGGGAAATGGCTACGCACTGCTCTTCAGTCGAGGCGGCAATCATAAGGATGGAGAAGTGGTTGATTTTTTTTTTTTATGTGACTATCATTTTACTGTCTAATGTGTTTCATTTGTTGTCTTTGAGCACGCTATCTGGAAGAAATATGAATTAAACAAATATGGGTTTATATTCAAATTGGTGTGGCCAAGAAATGAGCTGAATGTTATGGGAGAATGTTGCGTTGTGTTTCTTAAAGCGCTGTGCTCAAGGTTACATTAACAGATACAATTGGATTCCTGTATCAGTCTCTGAAATCCATATGTTGTGCACTGGACTTTGTGTGGAAAAAAGCCTTAGCCACAGATCCAAGTCAGACACAACGTGAGCAAAGAGTTTACAATACCTTCATTTCAAACACGTTCACAGTCACTTTGTAAATGGCACTTAAGGTAAGTGTTTAAATAAAACATTGGGTAGGTTGAATACTTGGCTCTTCAATAAAGCTCAGCCCATGGCAGCCACTCCTTAAATGAAAAAAATCAGTAATAAAGTATATCTCATGTACAGGTTTATCACAAAGTGCTTACAGGAAAAGATATATCATGTAAATATAAAGTATACAATGATCAATCTAGCTTCTCAGTGTCTATGCAGCTATCTTGAATGAACAGGCCCTTGTGTGACATTTTTAAGCAAAATATTCAATAATTTAGTGTGCCTTGCAATTCTGTTGTGCCAAAATGTGCTGCACACCTAAAAAGGTTAAGGACTAGTTGAAATGTGGCAGACAAATGGCCCTCTGTGAGCTTCCGATTTCTTTCTGCTCCATCACGGGTTGTTCTTAGGCCCAAAAGAAATGTGTCAGCTGTGTGCCAGAGAGCTGTTAAAAGGGACGTAATATGCAAAATGCACCTTTAAATGCCTTCTCAACATGTGTTCCCAGTGTGTCGAGAGAGTATGTTAAAAGACCATCACCTCTCTTTTTCTCCTGCTCAGTCTTTCAATAAATGTGAAGGTACGAGTAAAGCATGCAATTTATTCTTCTGTTGGCTGCAAAAACCAACACACAACAATCTTCATATTTTCTGTAGAAATCAAGACCCAGCAGTTTTATTTCTTTTTGGACAGAAATTTGACAGAAATATCACTGCAACAACTGCAAAACTGGAGTGTGTGTGTGTTATTTTATGTTCTTAAAGACTGCTGTTAATGGTACAAGCTCAAAGATGGATCAATACGGGCTTTTTTGACTTGAAGCTACTGTATGTGTTTTACTGTTATTTTGCCATTTATTCAGCAGGTTTGTCTGTAAAATTTGGGGTTAGCATGCTGCCCGGCTTAAATGGTGCCTGCCCAGGCTTGTGGGAGCAGAACAGACTGGGCTTTTCAGGAAAGGGCTGTTTAAAGAGACAGGAACTGAAACTGAGCATTCGGAAGAAGGTGAAAGAGCAATATGGAGTATTCACAGTATGATACGAATAATGTGTTTTTGGAATATTACAGCAAGCATACTCTAGTAGAAGCCCCAAATGTAAGTATTAACCTGAAAATGAGCATAATATGTCTCCTTTAAGTACAGCAGTGGCTCACAACTTGTGCTGATGCTGGTGGGGACTACTAAAGAGCCACTTATGGTCCATAGTACTGATTGCCAGAGTCATATGTAAGATCATGTAAAATCCCTGTAAACACTACATAACAACCTTTCTCACGGTGCCTAACAACACGTCTGAGTGCTTCTATTACTGTAAATGACGATGCGTTATGGCTCATTTCTTCACGTTTGGATGGACATAATGGGAGGATGCAGATATTGTAAAAGGCCAGTAAAATTAAAGGAGCCATATTAAAGAGAAATAAAGAATAAAGTGGGCTCTGTTGTGTTAAAGATAAACTCATACAGCATTTTCATGATTATTTATTGTTGTAAAAAATGTAAATTGTATGCTTTTCTAGTCTCCCGATCAGACCTCAAAGTCTCTCTTAAAAGAAGCAAGATGAAAATACAAGGTTTAGAAATGTGTTTGTTATCAACAAATGTTTAATGGTTGAATGGACGCTTTTGGTGACAACAAGCCTCAACTACTGACGAGCAGATTATTGACACTCTTTCGTGAGATGATGCACTTTAAAATTAATAAAACGGAACTATCGAGAACTGAGGACTGTAATGTGAAAATGCATGTAAAAATGCTGCACACATTCATGGGGTGTGCACACAGCCCTGTACTCCTTCTGTTTCATCCCTAGAAAGAAAAAGCAATGTTCTTATTGAATACAACTCAGAGTTTTGCCTGAGTTCTGTCTCATAATGTGTCAAAAGCATAATGTGCTCATGTTGTCAGTGTCAAAAAGTGCAAAGTATGTGTGTCGTTTCATTAAATCCAACCATGACGGAAATCTTTCACTAACATCAATCAACAACTTTATGCCATTTAGTTATAACAGCTTCCTGAAGTTATTCACTTCACTTTATCGTATATGGGAAACCAATTTACTGTCCCTTTTGTACGGAGACCACAGCATCATGGACTACTCCACTAATGAAATTCAAGTAAAAACAAGCTGCCACACAGGAAGCACTGCAGCTGTTACACAAGATGTGAAATTTCATCATATCTCATTACTCCTTTGTTCACCGCTCTATTATAAGTGGACTCTTATTCCCTCTCTAATGTATACTATTAGATGTATATGAAGACACAAGGGTTTCTCAGCCAATGGCCTGTGAATAAATCCATTTAGAGCAGCACAAGTACATACTTGAGAGGTAAGGACCCATATACAGAGTACCTCTTATTATGTAACAGTTCTTATCAGCAGCTTGGGGAAGTACTGATTCTCACAGTTTCCATTCCAACTTTTTGAAAACCACTTTACAGACCAGCATCCTTTTTGCTAAAGAAGAAAAGAAATGTTTTGAAATACCTTTTTTCAGCAGTTTTTTCATTACCCACTGCAGTCACTACCATTGGAAATGATAAAAGTAGCCCCAAGTTGTTTCAAAAATGAAACAATTCTTGTTTTCACAAAATTGTCATTCTTAGACAAATCACCATTATTTTACACTACAATTCAGCTATGAGTTCTCATTCTCTCACTGCTGAGATCATCAGCGACAGTCATCCAAGCACATTGTTTTCCATTTGTATACACACAGAACCTTTTATTTTTTTAAGACTACAAAATGTTTTATGGAAGATGACTTATTCAGGCTATGAAAGCCTGGCAAGAAAAGTGACTGTGTGGATCTTTCTTCTCAGAAACTAAACCCTGGTACCTCTTCGAGTAAAGCAGTTTATTCCCAATTATTTTAATGGACGTGCTCAGTGGCCAACAGTAGGAGGTTGTGGTTTTCCTCTCCAGCAAGCAGGTGTGAATGAGTGTAACTGTGATGAGGAAAAGCCTCTTGGATGCTCAGTTAACCATCCCTGGATACATTTTAATTAGTCTTTTTCTCCTGAGACAAAAGTGGACACATATTTTGAGCACTGATGAGCTAAAATAGTTCAAAATACAATTTGATTGCCAACTCCTCAAGCAAAACTAATCTTAAATTATTTCTTCTGCTCTGTGACACTTAAATACCAAGTCAGGGCCCTGCCTCCCAAACCGTCCCATACTGTTTATCAAATTATTCCTATTGTGAGCAGTAATGGACTGAACATAGTTAACAAGGCCTCTGGATTTAACAATGGTGAGCTTTTTCTGTGAATATTCTGAGTTAATATTTGAGTTAATGCAAAAACTAGGTTTGACTGTCTGTTTGCATGTGTACTTTAAGTTCAACGAGGAAGAAGCATTACACTCAGCTAACACCTATACCATGGGAGAGACAGTGCACTATTTCATGCACACATAGGAAGTTTCTCTTCAAAGAAATATGCCAAGTCAGTACTTAGGAGGTCTGTAATCAATTAATGTACATCACATTGAGAGCTGCGGGTCCTTTTCAAGCTGACATTGGAGCAGCTGCTAGAGTATAAGTGCCTAGCATGATCAATATCTGGAAAGACAAAATACCACAGATATTATTCATTGAGCAAGAATGAGCTTTAGTCACACTGTCTCGAAAACTTTCTAAGTCATCAATGTTATTAAAGTTTAGACAGACTAGATTTCCAGAGGACGGCTCTAAAGAGACAGGAACTAAAACAGAGAATTATGAAAGAGGGTGAAAAGAGTATGCAGCCATCAGAGTATGAGAAAAGTAATATGTTTGTTGAAGATTACAGCATGTAAAAATATTATAATGGCACCTCCAAATAAAAGTATGAACCAGACTGGGACCATGATACGTCTCCTTTTATGCCACTATTAAGAACAACAAATTCTAATGCTAGCTCAAGACAGTAATCCACAATCTGCCAAACAGCTCGGCCCAGTAGGTCTCAAGATGTAATGAACATGTACACAGAGATTAACAACACAGACCCAATTACATTAGACACACAAGAACAGCGGGAAATGCAGGTTGTTATTAAGACCTTTTAAGTACTAAATACGGTGCATGTTCTTATAGATCAGTTTATGTGTTTGTTTCCTTGTTGATAACTGAATGCTTCTGTAAGACCAGCGTCCAAACACAGATATCACAATATACAGGCTCTAAATTACACTTCATTCATAGATATTAACAAATTGCTAGTATAGTTTACATCAGCAGCTGTAGGGGCTTATAATTCGTGCCAAGACAGAACATTTTGCAGCCACATTTGTGCAGCGCTGAAAAAATAGATAAATTCTACTTTGTGGTTCACTCTCTCACAGAGACAGACGCAACCAATTTAGGTCCAATAATAATTAATAGTAATCTACGGAGAAGTTGTTCTCATTTACTGATTCTGTCTGTTCAGACGATGGTTCCATTAACTCCAAACAACAAACCGTGACTAACGGTTCTCATTACTAATGACTTTTCATTTACAAATCCACAGGATTTTGGGAATGCCTTGGTTGGATTACTTTCCAATCCAACTTGATGCTTGTTTCAGTAAACATACTCTTATAAGAATTCATGGTTTACCTTTGTATTCCTCGCATGAGGCTGCCTGGCAGAAGCAATTATAGAGAAATATGAGTCTGTTGATAATTTTGGCTTCACTTTTCTTCGCACTTTTGTGCACCAGATATTTTATTCTACTATGTCAAATGCCACTGGAATCTGAATATTTTACAGCTACTTTTCATGAACCAGAAGATAAATTTATAATTGTAATGCTTTAGATTTATGGTCCAAATTCTATAATTCAGAATATTACAGTGCAATTTTTCACAAAGTGTTTGGCAGTTCAGCTTTAAAGACAGACGATGACACACAGACACATGTTTTGTGTGACAAGTGTATTCAGAGCAGTTGCTATAAAATACATAGAAAGCTGGAGGCTTTATAGGGAACTCTTTCTATCAGCCGTTGATCCCGTGTATGCGCGCGTGTGTGTGTGTGTGTGTGTGTATTGTGTGTGTTTTCAGATTGACCGGAAACATCACAGAGACATGTCCACTGTGATTAGGACTTGTGTAAATGTCAACCTTGTTTGTAGTCCAGGTAATGAACAAAGCCCTGGATCTTAAGGGGATATAAAGACAGCGTGAGAGAGAGAAAGCAAATAGAAAAAAAGAGGAGTGGAAAAGGTGGAAATGGAGAGAGGGAAGTGAAGAGAGAAAACAAAGTGTAGAAAGTGAAGGCAGGGGGAAGGAGGGGGTTGAACGTTTGGAGCAGGGGAAAATGTAGGGGAGGAAAGGGAGAGAATAGGTGCACAAAAGAAGGAAGGAGAGGAGGTTAGAAAAGGACAAAGTGATGAAAGCAATATGAAGGGGAAACAGTGGAAGAGGGCAGGAGGAGGAGAAGAATGCAGAAGAGGAAATGTAAAGGGGGAGGAGATGTAAAAGGTTAGATAAAGAAGAGAGAGAGTGATGACTGGAGAGGAGGATGAAAAAAGCCGGACAGGAGACTAATGTTCTTAAAAATATGCTACAACAGTGAAAATCTTTTTTTTGTGATTTTTAATCTCATTCTAGGAAACATCTGTCATCAATGGAGACACATTTGATTGTTATAAATGATAAAGTCAATTGCAACAACACTAGCGTGAATGCTGATTCAGGAGCATCTTGCTTTTTCATCCTTTTATTTCATCCTTCTTTTCTTTTCTTCTTCTGTCAAGTTCTCATTTCATCTCTGGTCTGCCCTACATTTCCTCCAGTTCTGCATCAGCCTCTTTTTTTTTCTTTTCATCAATCTCACACTTTCATTACTTTCTTCCTTTCAGTCCTTTCACTCGTTCTTTCTTTCACCACACAGTTCCCCCTTTTATCGACAGTAAATTATACATTTGAGTTCCAGCAACCTTCCCCTGTAGCTGAAGCATGTTTCATTTCTTCCTGCCCTCCCTTATCAGCTCTGTTGTTAACTGGGCTGCACTGCACCTGCACTACATCAATCTTTTCTCTCCTCCTATGCTGTCCCATCTGTTCTTTTCTGCTCTGCTCTGCTCCGCTCTGTTCATTTTGCATCATCACTCCGGTGGTTTTTATCCCACTGCCACTTTTCTTGTGATTGGTTTCATTGAAATACACAGAGAAGCTATAGGTTGGTCGTGATCTATAAGTTTATTTTTCTTTTTTCCCATCACACTGATTTGATTTTGAGAACACTGTAGGTGTCGTTTGTCTGTTCTAGTGGTATCGGTTTTCAGGCAAAACACAACAACTACTGCACCATATAATGAATTGTCCATGTCATACGCTGAGCCGTGTTTCTCACGCTATGTGCAGACAGTTTTACACACTTCTTTCACATTTACAGGAAAATTAGATATATCAAAGATTTCCATAGTTCATGCATATAGTGGAAAGTTAGAAAATCTCAATCAAAACTGCAATTTGATATGAACCAGTTCATTAAATAGGATGCTTAAAAATGATTCCTATTATTGATAAACTCCAACATCACTGTTCCTTCAGTCACAATTTCACTGATCCCTCTCATATATGGTGTAGTTCTCAATGAAGGAATTGCAGTGTTCACCTGCTGTGTCATTTTCCTTCATATGTCATGTTTTGGTGAAGCTGTTCTGCTTCTCCTGCAGAATAGCCACCTATTTGTTACTGTCACTGGAGCAGAGTACTTCTAACTCTCTGAATTGCAGCATTCTTCCTTTTTTCATCTTTAGTGTCACTTCAGACAATTGTGAAAGGTTGTGTTTCCAAGCTGACACCTTGATATGAATTGAAATAAATACATAGTATGGATACAATGGAAACTACAAATGTTCAAATGTTTTGTTTTGTTTTTTGATAATGTAGCACTTGTTAGTTTGTAAAATAGTACAAGGAATGTATTTGTAAAACAAATGTCTTGGACACCAACCATCATATTTTTTACTTTGCTCTCTTCTTCTTCAGTTAATTCTTCTCATCTATTCATGCATACGATCATTTATGTTGTGATGGCATTTAAATTAATTTTAAAATCGGCTTAGCTTGGCTTGGGTTTATTGTAAAGCGATGTATGTAATGTTCTGCTCTGTGTCATCCCGCTCCACTGAGTACTATTTTATTTTGCACTGCTCTGTTTTTACTGAAGCCCAAGGCTACTGGAGAGGAGAAGAGAGGAGAAAGGAGGGAGGAGGAGAGGAAAAAGAGAGGAGCCCAGGGCTATTTTTTTTAGCTCAACCCCCCCAAAATAGTTCCCTTATTTTAGGCTGTCCCCAATAACAGTGGAGTGGCTGCAGGTGAGATACAGAGACAGAGAGAGAGAGAGAGAGAGAGAGAGAGAGAGAGAGATTGTTCTTCCCTGGCATGAGCACAGTTCAAATTCATGTAATACAAATATGAAAAGCAAAGATATGGGATGTATTCTGTATATACATTTGATGTTGATGATGTTCATGTTTGTTTAATGTGTCACAAGTTCCCAATGTTCAATATCTGATATTAGTTTATGATAATTACATTTATTACAATACTAGTACTCATTCAAGACCACATTTCCCATAAGACCTGCTGATTTCTATGGCACAGCGGATTTGTTTTATGAAACAAAAGTAATTCCAGTGATGCAATCACTAATAGTCATCAAATAGTTGTATAGGAGAGCTACAGATATAGAAATACAACAGTGTTAGTAAACCCTGCCCTCTGCATTTGGTCGCAAGTTCTCATCCACATCACACCAGATGTCCTCGCTTTTACACCTGGGAGGTATGTCCAAACATCCAGAATTCACTGCATCCAAGGGGGACATCTGATCGTTTGGACAGTAATAATAATCTTTGCAATGAAAAGTGATGGACAGTTCGGCCCACATTGACCTCTGTTGTGCTGACTGTGAGAAGATCTTTGAAAAAGTGAAAAAATCATGAAGAGAAATGTGATGTAGCAATAGTAAAAAAAAAAAAATGTAAATGTGCAGAAAGTTGAGGATTGTTGCCCAAACACACAAACAACATAAAACATCACACACATGATTCAGTTTCTTTCACTTTGTTGGTCAAACCTACAATATCAGCTGTGGTAGACACCAAGGAAGGAGAATGAACATGTTTGTGTGTGTGTGTGTATTGCATAACAGATGTCTTCTCCCTGAGGTCTACTATACCCATTAAAAGTTTAATCATCAAAAGGTCGAGGTTCATGTTGTCTGAAACAACACACACTGTGTTTCAATGCACTTAAATGACCTGATTACTGCACCATGAGTCCAAAGTCTCTGACCAAAGACAGAAGTCAAGACATATGTCTCTAATATGCTCTTATATATGTAAGTCAGATATAAGGTTGGATGTCTGCTGACCAGTTGCGTGTCTTTTCTCAGATTTTCTGCCTCAGAGGCAAAGAGAAGAGGATGAGTGCATTCTGTAGACACATGTGAGGTGTGTGTGAGTGTATATGTGCGGTCTCTGTCAGTATTTAAGGGCACAGCGGACTGCAGGCTGGTCTCCTGTCGCAGCTGAAGTCTGATACTCTCCCCTCTTTCATTTCACCTCTGTTACAGTTTTTTCTCTCCTGACATTTCAGACTAATCCAGTTCGGCAGACTAATCATCGTTGCCCTGCAGAAACCTCACCACTCAGCAAGGACAACCTTTCAGCAAACCTGCTCATTTTTCTCATGGATTCCCATGAATTTCTTTTATTTTTGCAGGTTTTTTTCCCCCTTTTTTTGTTTTTAATATTATGCAGTGGGAGCTTGTCAGAGAGTTATCCTATTAAACCATGCCACATAATTGCATCTAAAATAAATGAATAAAAACATGTAGCGGTAATTGCTCATCTAAAGTGCACCCATGTACAAATTTGAAAATAATAGTCACAGGAATCTTTGGTAGAATAGTGAAACATCCTAACTCAAAATTCATTTCTTAGTGTCTGACATTCTCCAGACATTGTTGGTGGGATATTTTTTCTTTTTCTTATGGCTAAGCTCAGAGAACACGACACCCCTGCCACAGTGTCAGTGAGTGGGCATGTTTCCCACCTGTCCTGATCCAATCAGCTCACAACAAGTGTGGCAACCGACACAGCAGGAGGGAACCAAAATCACGTCTGCTCATGTCACACAAGAAAAAATCCCTACAAGTGGCTTATTGGGATCAAATCACCACAAAGGGAGCCCTGGTTAAAATTGCAGTGTCTGAATTTCAGATCTTCAGTATCTTGGCTGCTGTGAGCACTGATACCAGATTTAAAATTCATTCTTTATTCTTTATTTAGGGTCCTGGGGTTCACACATAAAAACGTATAGAACGAGACATACAATTTCAGTTTCAACAAAAACATGTTCAAGTAAAAAAATGAATTAATAACAGTTTGATTTTGAATCTTTTTTGCAGCAATCTTTTGCAGCAAATTTTTAATCTGACAGTATTAATCTTTGGCAGTGCCAAAAACAATGTCACACTGCGTACTTTCACAATTGTTCATCGCAGACATGAGTCATAATTTGCATGCTGTCCATGTCAGGTAAAAGTAATTATGAGATGGATATCCTTGACTGGGTAAATGCTGGTTGTTAGGTACGTTTTCACCTGCGCACTTGCTTCTGTTCATGGGTTCATGTCATCACGTTTTTACTGGGGACATGCACACACACTTTGAGGGGCATCACCATTCTATGTTATTGGTAAATGTGTATAAATGTGCAAAGATGCCACAAACACTTGTGATGAACTAGTGCAAGAGAGGAGAAGTGTAGGCAGGGTCAAAGTTGAATAAACATGTCAAACACGTTACACACTCTGTCTTAGACAACCAACTCCTGACACTGTCTGGACTGAAAGAGAGAGAGACAGACAGAGAGAAAGAGAGAGAGTGAGACATATATGCTGAATGACTCAGCTCTGCGTTTGTAGATGTCCCCTTTGGCAAGATTACTCACCTCCAGCCTGCTCCAGCCAACCTGTGTATATTTGTGTCTATGTGCATGTGTGTTTGCGTATAAATGTGATTGTTTCGGTGCAAATACGAGTTGACATCCAGAACAACTCTGCAGCATTTAAAGAGTTTCCCATGAACGTATATGGTGCTAGGTTGGCTGGTATGGCCTTGGGACGTATATACATGGAGATCACATGACATATCTGTCTCCAGTAGATGCATCTACATGGCCACTCATTCCCAGCTCCATCGACTCTAACTGGTTGCATATATATGCTTACTGGTGGCACCTTGGCAAAGACAGCTCCCCCTAAAATAACAACACATGATTGGACAATATTCATATTCTCTCATAATAAATAATTCACTTCTCTTTTGGAATTTTTAAACTCAAAACAAAAGTAGATTTTGTTAAATAAACTGGAAACATCTCAGGCATGGATTCAGCAAACAATCTACAAACGTTGAAGATAGATTGTTCATTCTTTACCTAAGGTCAATGTTATGCAAATGTGATGTGAATTTATAGTATAATGTGAATTTTAAAATCAACATGCTTCAGCATGCTTGTAGACCCACTCAATACATTCAATAAAACAACCAAGAAGAGAACAATAAGTAGGACAGACTTCAGTCTGAGTGACAATTAAACAATATCGACATCTTCAAACTGATATTTAATGCATAGGTTCGCTGTCTTTAAATATAATATTTTTAAATAAAAGAAATTTAAATTATTCAGACTTTCCTCTAGACTGTGGAAACTGAGACAGCATTTATAACATACAGGGGCAGTAAATGGCCTATACTAGGGAAGCTCTCGCTTGAAAGGTAAAGTGGTGAAAACACTTAGATATGGCTTGTTGGAGAGGAGCAAGGGCACTGCCCTCAATTTTTTCAGATTCACAAAGTCATGCTGACTTTTCATAGTAATGGGCCAGGTTGCTGAGGTGATACAATGGAGAGTTCCTGGCAAATGTTCTACTCTTTCTTAACTTTCGCATTTTCTGTCTTCCACTGTGTGTTTGCTGTCGAACTGCAGCACTAACTGCAGATTTGGATCAAGAATTTTGATCAAGCTCCAAACAATAGCCAGGACAGATCTCAAAGTTTCACAGTGCTTATGGAAGGACTCTCCAATGGATTGGCCAATCTGTACAGCCTTGTTTTTGAGTATTAGCAATAAAACTCTTCAGTAAACTAAACAGCACGGTGTACAGTACAGGAGTTCCTTCAACCGAAGAATTAAAAGATGATGAAACAATAGTTTTAAGAAAAAGTATTGCCACCCTTCTCACATAGTTTAATGAAGCTATATACTCTTGCTGTTATGGTAATATAACTAACTGTCCACCTTTAAACATGTTATGAAACATGTTATGCAGTAGTTGTCTATTTTGGTACTGTAGTTTGGGTAACAAGTCCATTAGTGGCTTTTTAGCTCAGCTGTAGGTGTCCAGCAGAATCACAGCACACAGGTCTAATCTGACCCATAAGATGCTCCTGGAGGACAATGATTTAACACTGCAGAATATTTCCCCTGTGGCTTTTTATGCATCATTGTGCACCATTGTGATGTTAAAATTGTGTGTTTGCGTGCACACAGGTATGAGTGGAAGAGTGTTTGTTAGTGAGAGAGCAAGACCTAAAAAGAATTATATAGAATGTAGGTTTTCTTTATAACATGCACATGACTTTCCTATTCCTCATTCTCATTCCTGTGTGTGTGTGTGTGTGTGTGTGTGTGTGCACGCATGTGTGTGTCTGTGTGTGCGTGCGTGTGTGTGCTCTCTTTGTAACTGCATGATAAATTGCCATCTTTAGCAGAAGGTCTTTCCCATATTTTACACTGCCACCACCAAATTATAATAAAATGTAAATTATCCTATTTCAAAACAGCAGTCTACCATTATCATAATCATGGTGACAGTCTAATAAAATGCATCCCTGCAGAGATGCAGCAGGCTTCTCAGCCTGTATTCACACAGGAGCGTACACCAATATTACTAATGATCATTCTTATTCCAACCCGTGATATCAGTTGTGACAGAAGTGTTTCTTAAAAAAGTACAAAAAGTGACAGTTGCATTAACAGGACTTTTACTCTGTAAATACTTGTTTTAATTAGGAAATTATTTTGTGTGTGTGTGTGTGTGTGTGTGACAACATGACAAAATAAAATACATTTTCCTAATTAATTTGAAATCACCTTACTTAGATTTTTTGTATTGCATCGTTCTACTGAATTTTAGACATTAAACATTCAGCTCATGTCATGTCTGTATCTCTTGCTGAGCTTGTAGTGTTTACAGGACTGTTTGATTGACAGGTGTGAGAATGGCTGTGCGCTAAGAAGGCACCCCAAGGTGCACCACCTTTGAATTATGAATGAACTCTTACCTCCCTCCCATCTGCAGGGCCCACCCTCCACCCCGCCCCCTCCACTCCGCCCCTCCACTCTCAGTTCAAAAGGGGCATGGAAGATTTTTAGAAACAATGTTGCCAAAGAATCAAATTATTAACATGAAATATTAGTATGAACAATAACACAAAAACAATAACAACAGACTCTCTCTCTCTCTCTCTCTCTCTCTCTCCCCCCACAGTTCATCCAGTTTTATGGAAATAAGAAATTAAGCCATTACCTCAGTTAAATTATTATTCAGTAAAAGCCTTACTCAAGTGAAAATTCCATTCATGAAAAAATTGAAAAATGTACATTAGGTGATTTACTACTTTGAATCTTATTTATAGATTTATTTAGTGAATGAATGAAATCAGAACTATTTATTCAAGGATTTTACAGACTTTCTAGTTTTCTCTCTGCCCCTCTATGAATCAGTTCCAAGTTCCGCTCCTCTGGCTGAGTCCGTCTGTCTGACTGAACCTGAATCTGTCTGTGTCTCAACATGAGCTTATAGCTGCCTCTTAGCCCCTGTCTTTTTGAGAGGTTGTTTTTCTGTTCCAATGCCTAAGCTTTTATCTATCAGGCTTGAATCTATCTGTTGTTTAGAGTCTGCTCTGGTATCCCTGAGAGAGCCATTTTTCCCAACAAAGTCTCTATTCTCAATCTATCCTCTGTATCTGTTGATTCTCCTTTTTTTAAAGCTTCAATTCCAGTTTGTGTCTCAAGCCAAACTCAGTGTGTCACTCAAGTCTCCTTCAAATCACTGCCCCAGTCAAATGTCTTTTCATTATCAGCCTGCACCCTTTGGTCTCTCCTACTGCATTCTGTCTTGTCTGCTTACCTTAATAGCTGCCCAGGACCTACTCCCAAGCAGCTCATTACACCCACTCTGTGCTCAGGAAGTCCACTAAACTACAGTCACTGCACCTGTGCTTGTTACAACCTTAGGCAATGACATTGGTTGCCCATCTGCTACCTGTCTTTTTAAGTTAACTCACACAGGCTGACATGCAAGTTTTGGGGCTCTTCGCCACTGCCAGCGTGGTCAACTGTGCACATCATTTCTCTTTGGTCAACCTTTTACTGAACCATCCTCAGTTTCCTGCTCGGTAGTGGCTGGCTTGTCTGTGTAACCTCGGCATCTTGATTAGCTTGAGGGGACATTGTGAGGCATCCCAGCAGAGGGTTCTTTACTGGTGACGCCTCCCTCTTCCCTCTTTAGTCTCAGACTCTTTCTCCTCCCATTCCCAGTGTGTCTGGTCTGGAATTTCCCACACCCTTTCCTGTTTTACCTGCCCTCTAGTTGCCCTCACTGAGTTTCCCTCCTTTTGAGGTCACCTGACCCAGTCACCTGGTTACCCAGCAGCTCCTCATACACAGTTAACCCCAGTGAATGTGCAGAGGCCAGTTATCAGACAGGTTTTGCTAGATTGTCTGTGTTGCCTTTGCCTGCCTGTTTCTGGCCTATAATATGAACCGTTAAGATTTTTTGGTTGCAAACTTTGGCTTGCCTGCTCTTTTTTTCCGCTGTCTGACTGCCTGCCTGTTTCCAACTATGTGACCATCAGTACTTAACAAGCTGCCCTTGACTTTACCAGGTAGGTCTCAACGTCTGCATTTGGGTCCTCATAACCGTTACCAGTAACCTGAATTCTGACAGCATGACCTTTTGTGCTGAAACCCTGACTCATTTGACACCGCTTATAAATGCTAGACATACTTCATCACTGTTCAAATGCACTTCAGTATGTATGTCAGTCAGGGAATTCATTACTCTTCATGCAGGTGGTGTTGTGTGTTCAGGCTCTTGCAAGCACAAGCTGTCACGTTCAGTTCAATACAGTACAAAATCTGCCTACAAACTGCACATAAGGTTAATAACTTAAAAGCCTTTTATTTATGACTGAGTTAACAGATTCTGATTGTTTCTGTGGCTTTTGCTGTCTATTAATAAACGAGTCACAGCTCAGCCAGTAGGTGGAGTTCCACTGCTAAAAGCTACTTATTCCGCCAGAGATAATGTTGATTCAGTATAATTATTTCGCTTTGAACATTTATTGATAAAGATTTGTTTTTACACGTACTGGACACTTCTTCCGTTAAGTAATTTCCTTTGGTACCCAGAACCAGTAAACTTAAATCTTGTCTAATGATAGCCCGCTGATACTGAAAAATGCAGTATTCTGCAAGAGCTGCACTGTGGCAGTGTTGTGTTTTGTGTAAAGGTACTTTAGTCATTTCAGATTGTCTTACAAAAAGGCTGCTGTAATTTCTGATTCTCTTACATTATAAAATACACATGTGAAAGCTTCCTTTTCATCGGAAGCACAAATGAAAATTTTTTTTAAAGGCAGGTTATTTGTACCTGGGTGTCTGTGGTGAATGTCGAAAAGTACACTGCCTTATATATTTTCTTACATCTGTAAAAAAAATATATAAATACATTTAAAAAACACACGTGGAATGAATATACTTAGAATATTTTAAAGATAAAACACTCCATGATTCATGGTTCAGTGATTCATGATTCAAATAAAAACGTAATCAGATAGTATTTAACAGTCGCTGTATACTTAATATACTGTATATATACTTGAGAGGCAACCAGGCATGTCTGTGTGCCTGATGCGATGGACATTCATGCCAATAGTTTCACCCCGGTGCACTGATAGACAGGTGGCAGTAATGCCCCAAGAAACTCTACAATGATCAGTAGAGATTTAATGAGGAGGGAAATACGTCGAGCATGTTTGTTAGACCTCAAGGATGCACACGACATTATGGTAGCCACGCATTATGGTACTCTGTCGAATTTCCAAATACTAAATCCAATATGTTTAAAAGTTTCTCCTTTTTCACTCGCGGTTCACATTCTGTCCCTCGCCCTCTGCTGTCCCTCACATTGTCTTTCTGCAATAATCCAAAATTAGAAGAAGTTATGCTGATGTAAAAGCACACATAGACATAATGGTTGAGGTGGGCGGATAATTAGAAAATTCATTGACCAATTATTCTAAACTAGTTCATTAATTTCAATATTGGTTCAGCTCTGGGTGCATTGTTGCACTATTACCATGGCTGCTCACCAAAAGAAAAAAAAAGCAGGCTGTGCAGTTGAACTTTATTGTATCGAGTTAAGTCTCACTGTTTCATATGTCATCAAACTCCTTCCACATTTCAACACTTTAAAAAGCCACTTCCTCTTGTGGCTTTGGTTTGTTAGAGTCTATTCTCAAGGTAGCTTAAATAAGTGACTGTACTCATGAGTTAATACTTTATTTCAGAGAGAGAGAGAGACAGACAGAGAGAGACAGAGAGAGAGACAGAGAGAGAGACAGAGAGAGAGACAGAGAGAGAGAGAGACAGACAGAGAGAGAGACAGACAGAGAGAGAGACAGAGAGACAGAAGTTTTTACTAAGTTTTCTTAGAGATACTTTAGGATTCAGGTGAGGTTTTGTTGACTTGCCTGGAGGTATCCCACTTTGAGATTTGAATGGACACTTGACAACCAATCAGAATCAAGCTTGTTTTCAAGGAGGAAAAAAAATGTAGTAAATAATATAATTGAATTCAAAGGCTATGTCTCCCTTCACAGAGGGAGAGAGAGAGAGAGAGGGAGGGAGAGGAGGAGAGAGAGAGACAGGCTGACACAGAGAGACAAAGATAACGGGATGTGACTTGCTTCTAGACTCACTACTTGTTCTCACTTGGATATTGATATTAACCCCAAAGAGTGGGTAAAGCCTGTATGTGGGTAAGTAGAGGGGGAAGATAGGGGCGAGATAATGTGCGAGTGTGTGTGTGGGAGAGACTGACGGGGAAGATAAATGTGTAAGACGCACACACAACTACAGAGAAGTGTGACACACACACACACACACACACACACACACAGCACAAAGAGAAGGAGGAGGGCGAACTGATCCTCAGTCGGTGTGTGAGAGAACAGACGAAGTACAGACCTGCTCACACACAGCCACACTCGCTCTCTTTCTCTCTCACACACTCTCTCTCTCTCTCTCTCTCTCTCTCTCTCTCTCTCTCTCTTGCGCTCGCAGCGAGAGGGGGAACAGGAAGGGAAGAATGAGGAAGAAGTCCGCTGTACTGCGCGCCTCGTCCCAGCAAATGCGGGTTTGCTGATGAAGCGCCGCTTCATACAGGTCATACAGGTCGCCCTGAATGGAAACGAGGAGTAGGCAACAACAGAAATCAACAGCAACAAATAAAAAACTGTCAGTGCATGGGAATCCGGACTCCTCTCCCCTTCTTTTGTGCGTCTCGGTCGGTGGATACGCCGCCTTGGCTGGTGTATAAGAGCTCCCTGCGTCTCCATTGCCATTCCTCACCACTGGCTTACCTCTACTACTACTCCTCCTCCTCCTCTTACTCCCAGTGCTGCTACTGTTATCATTAGTAGAGATATAGTGCTGCTTTTACTACTGAGTGTCTTCTCCGGATTGTGGACACTCTCTGGATTAAAAGGTAAGACATTCTGCAGTTGTCTGGACGCGTTTTCAGCGGGGACAACAATGTTAATGATGATGGATGCTGGGGGGTCTTAGCCTTTATTTCGCCGCATTGTCTGGGGAAAGCAAGTTTTTTATTTTTTTTTTAGGGAGGGAGGTGGAGTGAATGGGATGTAAAGGGGACAGCGTCGCTTCACGGAGCCCCGATTGGAGATTTAAAGGCACCGTGCGTCGGAGGGGTTTGGATGCGATGTGGAGACGATGTTTCCTCACCTCATCCACGCAGCTCCACACTGCGCCTTTCCTCCACTGTGATACGGAGATTTATGGAGAGAGGAGCGCGGGTTTAGAAAAGACTGGGTGCGGTAGAAGAATTTGTCATTTGTGGTTTCATTGAAATTAGCCGCAGGTTTAGAATCCAGGGGCAGCTTCCTTTCGCCTCAGGGGCTGTATTTTTTTTTTTTTTCTGCCCCTTCACTCCCAGCCTCACATCTCCTTTCCTCCCATGTTTAAGTCCGACCGCCTGCCTCGCTTATTTCTACAGGAGTAATAATTAGGGATGCAGAGCACGTTCAGATAACCACGCTCGCACCTTTTATAGTCTTTCAATGTGGAAGTTGGGTGACAAACATGCGCAGTCCAGGCTAAATTTCCCCATACAGATGGTAATCCTTGCAGAGGATGAATGATCCAGTACCTTAAAAACGCTTTGAAATCCACATTTGCGCAATTCTGCACGTCCCCCGTCCATTGCGCCAACCAGTGCTGTGATGTTGGGGCTGATGGAGAGCTTTTGCACATCAGTGCAGAGCAGATTGGGGAGAAATCGGGGTCCGGACCTCGTGCTTGAGTTTGAATGGGTTTAATTCAGCGGAGAGCAGTTGGATTTTTTTACTCTTACACGTGAAATCCACGGAAAAGGCTTATTTTACCCTCCTCATGTTGTTTTTTCTCTCTCTCTCTGTGTGTGTGTGTATGTGTGTGTGTGTGTGTGTGTGTGTGTGTGTGTGTGTGTGGGGGGGGGGGGTTATAAAAGAGAAACAGTGGCAGAGCTCCACACATCAGTTAACTGTTCCTGTAAAACTGACATACACAATATTAGAGGAGGCAGCAGACAGCGGCTCTTTATTCTCCTCCTAATATGACACTACAAACGCTTCATCTTGTGAGGAGTGCTTGGCACACCAGGCAGGTACCAACAAGCCCTCCCAGGCAATCTTTTCCAGCTGACTTTAGTCGGGGCTTATGGGCAGCAGGGCACAGAGGAACTATTGCTCATCCACTGTGGATGGTATGCAATATTTATTGATGACAATGAGAAACTGAAATGCAGCCAGTGGTCTTTGCTGCTTTATTTACCTTCCAGCAGTGGTGCAGTTGGTTATTGATGAAATATACGCTCCTGTGGTGATGCACTTCATTTTAGGCATCACAACGGAACAAATTCAGATTAGCATAAGTGATGTATTTCCCGATTTAAAAAAATGACTTTTTTCCTTATCTAACACCAGATTCAGACCGCCTCTCAGTGGGTCTCAGTGATTAGGTTTGCTCTTAAACTGGTTGATTTAATAATATATAACACACACACACACACACACACACACACACACACACACACAGAGAGAGGCACACAACCTTCTCTAGACATGTATCTGCCACAGTGTAACAACTGCTGGGTCACTATGTTGTAAATAAGTCAGTGGTAAATGGATGTGAGGAGGCAGAGCTTCATTTGAGCTGGGAAAAGCAGCTTTAGCATGCCATAGTGTTTGTAACGTGAACATACAGTATGATCATGCCACTCTTCCAGTGCTCCAGTTACAGATTTCTTTTGTCTTTTTCTCTTCAAGTCATTTTTTTGTAACATTACTGGAATCTTCTGTGTAGAGCACAATGTTGAGATTGCTGTCTGGCCTATTTAGTTGAATGCTGGCATCCTTTTTGGAAGGTTGTCGTGATGTTATCTTAAACTTGTTTAACTGCGGTTAGGGGAAGGGTCTTTAATAAGAGAGACTGACCTGATTGACTAGTTATTCAAATATAGTGATGAAAAAAAGTTGCTTTTACATTCTCATATAAAAGAGTAAGACTTAACAACACTGTATCAAATAGTCCCCAAAAACGTGTTTTAATTTCACTTCGGCACTTTTTTTTTTTTCAAGAGCGAGATCAGTCTAAGACTTTTCAACCAGATTTTATGTTCTCATGCATGATAATGTTCTTCTGCTTTTCTTGCAGAAGGGACCCTGTTCCCTGTAGTTTACAGTAAACAGGGTCTCCTCGTGGCAAGGACAGGTCAGGTAATGCTTCTGCTAATGTAAAGTGAAGTGAAAGAAAGAAAATGCAAAAGAGCTACATGGTGAATTCTCTCCATGTACAGCCAAAGCAGATAATGCTGATAGATGAGGGTGTGACCTCTATCATATAATTCAGTAGCAAATAGGTAGCTGCCGGTGTCAAACCATGAGGAAGAGTTAATCTAGAAATCAATATGCAAGTTGATGGGCGGTGTGTGCAAACTTACCATCCATCATAGGTCAACTGTAGTTATGCTGATTAGTTCATATATGTGACCCCGCTGTCAATTGTCTTTTGGTCATAATGCACGTGTAGTGCTACATTAACATGCATACTGACCGGTGTCAGGTTCAGTTCAGTCACAAATGCATAGATATTATGATAACATGAACTAGATTTCAGCAAACCTGACTTGCCTGTTTTCCACATGTTGTGTCTTCCGGCAGCATGTGGAGAACAGCTGCTCCCAGACACAGCCGAAATAAAATGCGTTTATTGTAGATTGTTAGCATGGAGGAGAACAGAAACAAACTGCTATCCCTGTCGGACCAACACGTCAGCTCTTATACAGATATCACTTATATCACAGTAGTACTTATCACAAATGAATCACTGTCATCAAAGCATCATAACCAAATGAGTCTCTGGGTAGATCAGCAGCATATATTGGCCAGCACACTGCATTTGACACTGTGCAGTTCTGGTTAAGATTTTGGTGGAAGATATGCCAGACTGTTGTACTGTAGCAAAAACATTTTCTCTGGCTAATTCTGGAAAATAGCAGCACTAGAGTAACACCTCTAGGACTGAGGCAGAGGCTACTAATTGTCTTCATTATGGCTTAAAGAAATGATACATGTACCATTTTTAACAAGAATGTGAACAACTGGACACATATTTTCATGTCCTTGCAGTTAGTGCTTGTGTAGAATAGACTCAACCCCCATAAGCACATAAGCTCAGTGATAAAATATAGATGAATCCAAACAAGGTGACATGCACAGCATAGAGTAGTGTAGCATACTATGACGGAAAACATGTACATGCTTAGGATTAGTATTCAAGTCAAATCAATTTGTTTATATAGCATATAACTATGTTTGCCTTGGAAGGCTTAACAATTTGTGCAACCTGTAAGACTCCGTCTTCGGTGACGCCGGGTGCCTCCTCCTAAGGCACTGAGTGAACCGAAACAACAAAGCTGCATGCTGTAAAAATCTCTTCTATCTGTCAGTGGTAGATGTCGCGAAGGGGCTTGTCTCTCAAGGAGGGTTCATCCTCCTCTTCTGCATTATCAGAGCTCCTGCTGCCTGAGGTATTCACTTAGAAGCTCATCTTCGGGGTCACATTCCTGATGTTGGTTGTTTCGTTTTGGACAAAATAGCTAGAGGCAACAGTGGTGCCAGTGGTGATTGGAGCACTGGGGGCTGTGACCCACAAACTGGGAGAGCGGCTCCAGCAGATTCCACAACACAACATCTGAGGTTCTGTCCAGAAGAGCTCAATCCTTGAAACAGTGAAGGGGGCGATGAGATGATGATATATATGATATATATGATATATATATATATGATACACACAGAGACAGGCAAACACTGGTTCCCAAATACATACATCGACAACAGATAAGCGGACAAAATGGCAGACAGTAGGAAATAGTCCTGTGTATTACAGGGACAACGTGATCATTTCCTCCACTTCTTCACTCCGAGTATTATTATACCGTATGACAAGGCATCTTGGCTTGAGGATTGGCTGTAAGGCAGATCCAGGCTAAAAGAGCTCAACATCACCCTAATGATGGCAAATGCAGGCCATTAATCTTCAATTGTTTGCAGGGGCTATGGCTTGTGAGTGTGTGTGTGTGTGTGTGTGTGTGTGTGGTCTTGCTGTAACACACACACTCACACACAGTGGTGAAATACCCCGTCAGTTGGTTTTTTTTATACTTGGAGAGGTGAATGCGCATTACGTGACCTCTCTTTTTCCTACTTGTACTCCTTTCTTCTTTCCATCTGTCTCTGTTTCATTCCCTTTTGCTCTGTCACCTTACTCAGTTCCCTGTGTTACATCCCTCTCCTTCGGTCTCTCTTGTCTCTTTCCCTCCCTCTCCCCTTTCTATTTTCTTTTCCATATTTCTTTGTCTTTCTTTCACTCACTGCTTTAAATTTTTTATCATCACCCTGTAGCGAGGAAAATGCATCTTGGACAGGCTGCTCCACAGAGCAGTAGGGTGAGGCCCTTTTTTGTGTTTTTCTGGCACACAAAGGTTCATTTTTGTTGGCATGCTTGTGGTCAACATCTAGTCGTCCTTATCTCTACATCACTTCTAAGAACTGTAATTACCCTGCATGATTCAGTCTCTCATTAACATTAACTTTAAGAGTAACAATAGGGTTTTTGTGCAGAAAGTGGGTTCATCTCTTATGCACTCTCCTGTCTTCCTCTTTCGCTTTTCCCTGTTTCCTGTTGGTCTAATCTGCCGCCTTCTTGGCACCTTAGGGTGCTGCCTTCAGAGGCTCCAGAGGAATGACAGTATTAGGGCAGAGAGGGTCAGCCTGCCTCCGTGCAGCACATGGTTTTGGTTTTCTTAACTTTATCTATCGTGCTTTTGTTTTAGCCTCTGGGAAGGAGGATTCAGTGGTCCAGTTCATATCAGTGTGTGCGTGTGCGTGAATATGCGTTTTCCAAAGCTGGGTTGGCTTGTCTCATGTTATATACCTCTTGAAATCAAGCCAAGTTTCTGAGGTCATAACACTAGGGAAAATCATTGTAGGATATTCTGAAACCTGATATTACAATTACAAAATCCAAAGTAGAAGCCACTGTTCAGTGACTAAGCCTCTCTAGTGTTAACAGCATACATAAACAAACATCCTTGAGTTTAGTGCTGATACCGGCCAGGGCATCAGTTTTTTTCAGTCAGCCGGTAATGGTTCTAATGCAGAGAGAACAAAAGTATATTTTGTCATCGTACAACAAAACGGAACTAAAAGCAGAACAGGTAATAATCTGAAATCATCTGATGTGTAATCACTTGATAAAGTGTAAAGCAATCAGGACTGTGTGAGCAAGGTTTATCGAGGATTTGTGTTCGTGAGAATGAATTTTAAGCAAGCCGGTGAAATGAAACAGAGCAGGGAAGAGAAACTAGAGCACAGACATTGGGTTAATAAATTAATTGGGTTTTTATATCAGATACTGTCCAGATATATACAACACAGTGCTATTAAAACAGGCACTTTATTAACTATCTTTTAACCATCACAAAACTGTGGCAAGAACTAGGAGTTCTGATTTTAATTCCCAAACCAGCTTGAAAATAACCAAAATACCCAGCAACTGCTGCTCAGGGGCCCTTTTGCTAAGCAAAAGAAGCAATCTCTGTTTGCTTTTGTGAGCTTCCATGACATTGTCATGTGAAATTACGTATTCGCCCCTTCATTTTCTTTTCCCAATTAACTTGTTCGGGTTCACAGGCCCCTCAAACCAGCACCAATAAAATTAATTAACCTTTTGATTATAGTTTGATTAGATGGTTACAGAGAAAAAAAGGGGATAATGAGCAATAGAGGCTGCATAATTCAAATGCGTCTCCATTATGTCTGCTAAGCCTCAGTGCACCTCTTGATGGGGAAATTTTATACCTGCACGGTACCCAGAGTTCAACATCTTATACATTAAATAGTAATCGACAATTTGTAATGATTAAACAAACTAGATGTAACCGCTTAATAGGTGAGCTTTAGAGGTGCTGGTTGGCAGATTTTGTTTCACCTTTTGGAGAGAGCCAGGCTTCTCATTTCCTGTATTTATGCTAAGCTAAGCTAGGCAGCTCATGGCTGCAGCTTCATATTTGACAGATATGAGAATGGGATCGACCTTCTCTTCTGACTCTTAGCAAATTTATTTGCTTGAAATACAGTGTCTTCATAGTCGTGTAGCATAATGAGTGTTTGCAAAACCTTGAAAGTTGCCTTCTGTGCATTTAGGCCTACAGTCAGAGAGCATCATTCCATTTAAACACCATAAATGGCTTTGAGAACTTAACCAATAACAATATAAAAATCAGTTGACCTCCATGTACTCTTTCATTTTAGCTGCTGTTTGGAGAAGCTGACTCACTAAAAGAACTTCAAATGTGAAGCATAATTTGCCTTGTTTTTCTACCTGTGGTGAATCTATTAGACTCCAACTGGTACCACATCTCTTTTTAACAGCTATCTTTTTTTAATATGTCTTTTTGATATAAAGACATGCAGGTGTTCCCTTCATAAGCAGGGTGGGGTGACAGCAAGGATGACAGATTATGGCACAGTTATAAGGTTATGAAGGATATTATGTTCTTACACACATTTACCTGATGTTGATACAATTCTCACTATTTTTGTAAATGTTCATACATTCATACATTTACATCATACATTTCTGTTAAACTTTACCCTCAAACATTGTATTTACGGCTCCAACAATTCCAGCACTTCACGGGCCTCACCTTTACATACCGTGTAGAGAACAGCTGGCATAGAGTACGCTCTTTAGTCATCAGCCTTCTAGAAGAATGACATCCTTAAGTGAAAACAGCCAAATCCCAAAGCACACTGAATTATTGATCACTTGGAAATGCCACACAAAGCCTTATATGACCACACATGAACACAGTAGAAGGCAAAGAGCTGCTGGATCACATTAGCCAGCAGGGAAATGTTTAGTTATGAACTTCCTGAAATGAAGTTTAATTAAGTAGATGCGTAATTTTGTTTGGAATTGATTTTCTTAACATTAGAGCAGAAAGCTCTCACACCACAGCTGAGCCCACTCAGTAACACCAACACAGCAGCCACACTAAACACTCGTCACACTTGGTTTATTTCACCCAAATATTTAAATTCACCATTGGTGGACTGATTATGCATTACACAGTAACTGGTTTATACAGCAAGTAGCTGTCAACAACATTAGGCATACATACTTTCTACAGTGTGTATAATATCTTGAATGAACATTCACACATTGATTACATCCCCTGCAGAAATGGATTCTGCCTTGTTCATTTAGTGTTAGGGCCCTACGGCTTTCCGAGCCTTGCTGCATGTAATGTGAGAGAAAATGTGATTCATATTGTTAGAGGATTTACAGTTTCATCTATAATGAGTATTGTGGTAGGAAGAAAAGCAGGAAAGTACTGATGTAAGTATTGATGTGGGGGAAATTGTGCTGTGTCTGCATGTAAGAGTGTGAACACTTAATTATTGGGAAATGGATGTTGGCATTCAGGACCGTGGAAGAAGCTTGTTTGAGGAGAGTTCTTAGCCTACCCTTGTTTCAGGTCTTGGTTTTTATTATTGATCCCTGATTAAAAGGATTACTACTATGTGTGTGTGTGTGTGGGTGTGGGTGTTAGTGTGTGTGTGAGTGTGAGAGAGTGAGTGCGCACAGTAGTGCTTCCACTTTCAGTTCTACAAAGTTAGGGTAACTGTCTATACCGATGTCAGAGTGAGTAAAAAAGGGACCAGCATCATGTGTGCTGGCCACACAGATACAGATGAAGTCATTCTGGTTTGTTTGTCCAACTGGAATGTGAGAAATATTGTTGTTGGAAATATAATCTGCACTGACAGACACACCGATGTTGACATGCAGAAGCTCAATGATGTTAGAGTACTGCTCTCATTTTGTCTGCAACCTAGAAAACGGAAAACAACTCAAAACGCAACACTGTTATTGTGCCAGGCGGCAGTAGCTTAGTTACAGTCTTGTTGCAAATTGGTGTCAACAAGTCTCTAAAGCTGTGTACGACTTAAATAAGGAATTCTGCTCCTGAAAATCATGGATACTCTGAGCTCCACCTTCACCATCACTGACTGGGTGATATCCAATAGTTAAAATCAATATTACAACATTGAATATTTGAACACATGCTACTGACATGGCTACAAGGTTGATGGATGAAGGTCTATTGGTTTACCATTTTGGTCCAGATTGAAGTATCTCGACAACTGTTTGATAAATTTTCATGGAACTTTGTACAGCCATTCGTGTCCCCAAATGCAAACATTCAGGTCCCCCTCTGGAGGATTTATAATAACTCTTAAAGTATTTCCTAGTCTTACAAATCTGCGATTTTTTTTATTTTTTGGGCACATACTGATATTTGAGATTTAAAATCTTATAAAATTCATGAAAGCACACATTTTTCCTGAAATTCTTTCAAGCTGTAAATATATACAAATTCATAAATTATATTGGTCCACAATTTTTTACTTGACAATATCAACAATAAGTAAATCTCATGTGATCCATAAAATAATGTATAACCAGAATAACCATGTATACTGTACCACATGGTTTATAAAAAAAAGACAGACACTTTTCTTCATGCTTGTAGACATAGCAGCTCTATAGGGAGTACATAGGCACACATGTTTTGTCTGGACACTTTGTTATTATGTAAGTGTGTGCAGCACTGAAAGTCATATTTGCATTTTTCTTTTTATCCCCTAAAACCTCAGGGGAGGCTGTGTATGCATGTCGTGTTATATTAAATATGGAATCCCCCATGTCCCTTTCCTCCTCTGCTTCCTTTCTCCTATTTAAGACCATCTATGCGTATTGGTTCCCTGTGCATTTTGGAACTGATTTCAGTTCCTGCTCATAACTTTTAAGGTATAGTGCTCCATGGTCAGGCTCAAAGTTTTGTTCATCCCTAATGAACGACAATGCAGCCACTGGTTCTCAGGCAGTGGTTTCCTGGCTGCTGCACACTGAATCAACCCTTCATCCTATAGACTATATTTATATACTACTAATTTGCAACACTGAATATGTTTTGTAAGAAACACAAGAATGCTTTTTTTCCACCTTTTTGTAAGGTTCTTTGTAATCACGTTTGGAACATAGCTATATAAAGCTAAATATACTCTGCCTGAATACATGCACTTGTACACCTTCATACATAGAACAAAGAGTTTCAATTACACAGTAATGTGAGCACTCTGTGCACGGTCTAGTCTCATAACCGTACAAATCACGTACAAATGGATTGTTCTCCCAGTGGAAAATGACCCAACAAAGTGCAATTATCTTGTTAAACATCATAACAGCACTGAATATGTGTTGGGCTACAGGGACACATTTACTTCAGTAAAATTGATTCTCAGCTAATTATATTTTGTCGATATTCAGTTTTGCCTCTTAATGTTTGTGTGGAAGCAATTGCATGGAAAGTGAATGACTGATTTGAAGTCTCAGTGTTGGGATTTTGTGGTCTCTCAGAGAGTCGCCTTTTTAAGGCAAAAATCCTCCTCACATTTTCTTATGTAGTCATAGCTTGCTTGTTAGTGGATAACTAGGCAAGACAATAGAAAATGTTTTAGTGATTCTTCCAGGTTACGCTGTAAAAGAGAATATGTCTACACCCACTCTAACAGACCAGAATCCACACTAGTGCAACAAGGCAAACATCTGAAATCACAAGCTGGAAGACCAGATGATGCGATTTGAAACCTGAATGTTGTGCACTTACGTAATGATTAGTTGAAACATTGATTGACAACGAGATAAAATATATAATATAAAAATATATAATATAGAAATTTACAGTGTTTGTTTGTGATACAACAGATCTGAAATGATTGCCTGTGAGGCTTATAATGTGAGAGACTGATAAGTTTGTGGTGCTAATGTCTAATTGATGTATGAGTACAGTAAACTAATTCACACGCCTGTGTTGTTGACAGAAGTCAACTGGACCATTATCAGTGAAAACCACTCCAGGCCAGGTTGCCTTATTAACAGCAGGGTTTAATTGCTGAAGGAATGTGGCCAGGCGATTTCAGAAGCTACTCCCTGGAAATCTATTCTACTGAGTTCATAAGCTGAAGTTTACTCTTGGTGTGGTTATTTGAACTTCCTGCCTCTGAATCTTTAAGCAAACATAATTTTTGTGGTGTTGCGCTTTCAAGGTTCTTCAGGCCTCTGGATTAACTAGCTTTTTCAGACAGATGCAGATTTGACTTTTCACTGCTTCAGTGTTTACTGAAAGTTAAACAAATATATAAACCAAAGTTGTTACCTAGATGGCCTCTAAACAAAGTTGTCATAATATATTTTTTTCTAAATCACAGAGTCATGTTGTCTGGTACATCTACATTTTTGAGATGAAAGGGAGATAAGAGTAGGTAACTTGCTGTGGATGAGAGATCTAATTTTTTACCACCCACCAAGCAGTCTAATCTGAATAATTTTTTCTTCTTCTCCTCTCTCTTAAGGTTCAACATCCCCATTAATCATCACCCCACGAGACTGTTCTGGACATCAACATGGGCCGCTGGGACCACTCCTCCCCCCTGTCCCCTGCCCTGAGGCTAGCAGTCATCACAGCAATTCTTCTCCTCAAACTCCATCCCTCACTGGCTGGCGCTCCCCCTGAGCAGAGCTTGGGTAGCTCTGTTTCGGCAGTGTCCACAAATAAAACTGAATGCAGCAAAGCTGAGCCGTGCGCAAGGGGGGTGATCTTACCTATTTGGGAGCCCCAAAACCCGTCATTTGGTGACAAGGTAGCCCGAGCAACAGTTTACTTTGTGGCTCTGGTCTACATGTTCTTAGGTGTGTCAATCATTGCAGACCGTTTCATGGCATCAATAGAAGTCATCACATCACAGGAAAAGGAGATCACTATCAAGAAACCCAATGGGGAAACCTCAACCACCACTGTTCGGATCTGGAATGAGACCGTGTCCAATCTCACCCTCATGGCTCTGGGCTCTTCAGCTCCTGAGATCCTGCTGTCTGTCATAGAAGTCGTAGGTCACGGGTTCGAAGCTGGCACGCTGGGCCCCTCCACCATCGTAGGCTCTGCAGCATTCAATATGTTTGTCATCATCGGGCTTTGTGTGTACGTTGTGCCCGACGGTGAGACGAGGAAGGTCAAGCACCTCCGCGTCTTCTTCGTCACGGCCACCTGGAGTATCTTTGCCTACATTTGGCTCTACCTGATCCTGTCTGTGATCTCGCCTGGCGTTGTGCAGGTGTGGGAGGGGCTGCTCACATTCCTCTTCTTCCCCATTTGTGTTGTGTTCGCCTGGGTGGCTGACCGCCGCCTGCTGTTCTACAAGTATGTGTACAAGCGCTACCGCACCGGCAAGCAGCGTGGCATGATCATTGAGACAGAGGGAGACCGTCCACTGCCCTCCAAGGTAGGCTCAGAGGACACATACTACTTCTACTAGCACATCTACCTATTACCACAACTACAATCAACACCAATACTTTGTATTATCATTGCTCCCATCTCTGCTTCAACAGATAAAATGCTACACAGAGTGCCAACCAACAAGGAAATTACATGCACCAGTGCTTCACATGAAATGGATATAAAAAGAATAAAAGAAAACATTTCAAAAACATTAAAATAGAATACATAGAATGCATAATATAAAATGGACTCAATGAACTCATTGAAAATAAAAATAATACAAAAACAGAATTTATAGAAGCATTAAATCAATTAAAATATAACATTCAAAGAAGGGCAGCAGTGCAGAATGCAAAGCAAAGTCAGGAAAGGCATAGCTAAAGTCTAAAGTGGAAAAAGTTTTTAGCTTCGTCTAAAAAAAAAATATATAATGAGCTACAGGTAGGGTGCTCCAAAGTTTGGGGGCATAATTGGAAAAGGCTCCATCCCTGCTTTTTGGCTGTTAATGGAATCATCCAATAAACCAGCTGCATGATTGCAGCGTTCCTAAAGGCACGTAGTTAACAAGGGAATCAGCAATGCAGCTTGGTCCTAGCCAATTAAGGGCTGTGTATAGAGAATGACCTTAAAGTCAATTCTAAATGTTACAGGAAGCCAGTGCAGGGCAGCTGAAACTGCACTAATGTGCTCTCTCCTCATGGTTCTGGTTAGTGGCTGTGCTGCAGAGTTTTGAATGTAAATAGGATTAATTAAAGTTTATGAAAACTTGGGTATTATTTCTGTAGATTTGGTTATCAATAATAATAACATTGCTGAGATGTAGAAATGCAGTAACATCATTTATTTTAAGTCACACGGGGCAAGAAACACAATATGACAATCAGGCAGATTCTGGTTCGTACTTGGAAAAGAAAGTGAAACCAGATTGTAAAATTATTAATTATAATTATGTTTCTATTACTTCTTATACCAATATAATTTCTAGTATTTTTTTTATTGCAATTCAGCCAAATCTAACATGCTTTAGTTATGCAGAATCTCCTTATAACACATATTCTCTCAACAAAGACACTGCCACTCTATATTATCCCCACCAGAAATCACTCCGTGATGATTATGATGTTAACAATGATAACGACAATTGAACTCCTCCAAGTCAATTCCAGCAAACACACTTCTCATCTATTAAACAGTGAGTTGTTAAGACATTTGACATTTAAAATGGAAAAAAAGAATGTTGTAATTATGTCTTACAAAGAATCTAACAGTCATGCTGGGAGCTCTCTCTTTTCCAAAGGCGTACCAGTTTGGGAACCGCCGACCAGTAGAAATTAATTAAGCTGTCCTCATCCAAACATGCTGTAGAAAAAACAAAGGAGCAGATAAGGTGCTCCATGTAGGTTCATGAGTAATGTGTATCTGAAACAATTATCTGTATAACTGAATGAAATTCTGCCAAGGTAAACTCATGCTATGAAGCTTATTACTGCAAACACACACACAAGTACTTTTTAAGTATTGTCATTCATTAATTTCCTGTTTTCACTACTGTGTGATGCTTTGTGTGATTTCTTATGTAGTGTATTACACGTATCTAATTAAATGTCCAGTGTTGTGGTGTTTGGTACATTTAATCAGTTAATGTAGTGTCTCTTTATCCAAATTGGAAAATGTCTTGTGTTATTATTTCTCTCATTTCTTTAATGCGATTATTAAGAGCCAGTGCTTCATTGCTACATGAAGAGCACTTTCATTTCAACTTCTGGCGACAAGAAATCACTGAATCAAACCCAACAGTGTCCCAGAGGGGAAAGCCTAATAATTTAGAAGTTTTAAATTGCCGCCTTGCTTAAAGGGCTAAAAGACATTTCATCAATAAAACTCTACTCAAAGGATTTCAGTGAACAACAAAACAGTCTTTACTCTGAGACACAGATGGCTGACATTGTGTTAACATGTCTAATAAAAGCTGATGTTAGTATCTGCTTGTGTTCACACATGGTACACATCACTTTTTAATTTCAAAACCAGGGATTGTACCTGTTATTGTTGCCTTGAGATTTGACATACTGCTCCAAACCCTCAAATCAACTGCACTGTACTAATTTCAAACGCTATCTTTCCCATAACAAGGTGGACATTGAGATGGATGGGAAGATGCTGAACTCTCATGGTGTGGACTTCCTGGATGGTCCACTGGGTTTGGATCTAGATGAGAAGGATCTGGATGAGGAGGAGACACGGAGGGACATGGCCAAGATCCTGAAGGAGCTCAAACAGAAACACCCTGACAAGGAGGTGGGTACCAATATCAAAAGGACCTCCCATAGAGTGCAATAAAACATCCTGTCAGAGAAACTTGCCGTCACCGAATCTCCTGTCGGTTTGTTTTTCTCTATATTGTTTTTTGTAGAGGAAATGAAATGACAAAATAAGCAGCAGCAGCAGCACCAGATGACGCACTTTCTATTTGTTTCCATGATCACAGTGATTATAGGGATGAGTGCAAGTAAGGTCTCATCACCACCTCTCAAATTAATTTGGTAATGGTATGTCTTAAAAACAAAAATTGCAAAAGAAACTGAGCATCCATTAGACAAACAGACATTGGCAATTCCTATTCTATCTGTCTCTCTGGCTGGCTGCCTGTTCTGGCATGATAAACATATCAGAACTTTGAGTCTTGTTGTCTTACAGTGCATACATGCATGTGTCTCTGTATACAGTACAGCGTAGTTATTGTGTAAAATGTGATATCTGCTTAGTCAGGCAGGTTGACAGGATGGCAGAGCTAAAAAGGAAAATAAAGTGTGTGTATGTGTCCGCTTTTGTTTTCCTACCTCTGAAAAGATAATATATTTTAGCCCTTAGCCCTCAACTATGGTGCGAGGTTTGCTCTACTCTGCTCCTCCTGTTCTTTGGACAGTAAAGAGCATAATGCAGGCTTCAGGCAGGCATCAAGACAAGCTGCTGAAATGGCAACTCTTCTTTCATGCCTGAGAGCCTGCTAATAGAGGTTTTTAAGAAAAAAAAAAAAAGGATTTTTTTGCCTGTTGATTGTTGTAGACCTGGCCAGCAGAGCAGAACATCTGTATCTGATAGGAGTTACATCCCAAAGCTCCAAAGCTGGCATTCCTTCCCCACAGCTTCATTTTGGTTTTGATCAAGAAACCTGGTTTTGACACCAGTAACCAACCATACACATGAAGTGGAAATAGCTGCAGGTAGCTTCGTGGTAAATACACATAAAAGGTATACTGAAACACATTTGGATATTACAGGAGAATGAGGTTACCAGCTTAAACCATGCCAATTGTGACTGTGATCCCAAAGCTGTTACAGGCCAGAGTGTCTGCCATTGAATCAAGCTTTTCTCTGAAGGGACATGTATGCAAATCTGTGTTTGCATAACGACCAGTAGTAGTAGAAAGTAGTAGCCTTTCTGAAGCATTAAAACAAAGTAAATAGAAGTCTAGTTTTCTCTCAGAACACTTGAATTACAATATGCTGAAAATCACAAAAAAAACCCAACTAACAGTGTGTCAAGTAGGCTGACTACCACCTGACAGAAATCACTGACATAAATCCTTATGACTGAAACGGCACTGTGAAATTACCCATGCGATGCAATCCACATGTTTGCATATCACATGTTTACTATAAGAATTGTAGCTGTAGTCAGTGTGCTCTTTAGTTTGTATAATCTGTTTTACGATATTGTTACTGACTGGAGATCAGTAAGATTCGTATTTATTATTAATATCTAAATAAATGTTCACACGAGGCCTCTGGTGTGTTGCAAAGGTTTTTTTTTTTAATTTTATTTATAAGTAAAATCAACAGTGGGCTTTGTTGTTTTTTACATTTCTGCACTTTAGTTTGTGTGATTTGTTACTGTAACTGCAGATTAATAAGATTCCTATTTCTTTCATGACTTGCAAAATTGTCTTTTAAATTGACAGACATGTGTAATTCATGGCACAATTCAAACAGGATCATAAAATTATTCGTCTCTTGCCATCGAAAACTATACATATTTTTACCAAAGTAAGGTCCCAGGGTCTCCTCCAATAGTTTGCTGTTAGGAGAGAAAACCAGTGGAGTGAGGACAGGATGGAATGGAGGAATAGGGAAAAAAAAACCTATTCCTCCATTCCTGAGATCGACCCAGGAATTCAGTGCATTTATCAAACAGGATGGATGCTTGCTGTCATGTGAGCTTGGACCTGGATCCTCTTGTTGACGGAGGACCTCTCTCCTTATGAAATTACCAAGCTGTTCATGTTTCATTTGGCACATCGTGTGCAGCGGTGTAAGACCTCACTAAGACTTTGATAATCCGATGTATATTCCTCAATGCAACCAAAACACAGATATTGCTGATTAAAATTAGAATTTTAGTGTTGTTTATCTTTTGACATATTGTAACAGTATGACCCATTGTAAGATCACGGTTTTCTAACTGTTTCTAATGTTGGATTCATCCACACGATGCACCATTAAATCATGCAGTCAAGCTGGATGAAACTGAGGCAGTAGGGGTGTCTAGATATTTGTTTGATTGATTTTAAAACAACCGCCATGCCTATTGATCATGCTGGAGATGTTTTTTTTTACATTTGTGTTTGTGCCTTTGTGTTTTCCCTCGCAAGGTGGAACAACTCATTGAGCTTGCCAACTACCAAGTACTGAGTCAGCAGCAGAAGAGCCGTGCTTTCTATCGATGCCAGGCCACCCGGCTGATGACAGGTGCGGGCAACATCCTGAAGAAACATGCAGCTGATCAAGCACGAAAGGCGGTCAGCATGCACGAGGTTCGCTCTGATGCAGGTGATAACGACCCCATCTCCAAGATCTTTTTTGAGCCCGGTTCTTACCAGTGCCTTGAGAACTGTGGGACAGTGGCAGTGAATGTGGTGCGACGTGGTGGCGATGTGGGCAAAACGGTTTCTGTGGAGTACCGGACAGAAGACGGCACGGCCAACGCTGGCTCGGACTACGAGTTCACAGAGGGCGTAGTGGTCTTCAAGCCTGGTGAGACAATGAAGGAGATCCGTGTGGGGATCATTGACGATGACATATTTGAAGAGGACGAAAACTTCTTGATTCACCTTTCCGGTGTCAAGGTGTTGACATCAGAAGGTGAGGAGCCCGAGGAAGGCGAGTCAGCTAATCACGTGGACTCAGTGGCATGTCTCGGCTTACCCTCCACAGCAACCGTTACCATCTTCGATGATGACCACGCCGGTATCTTTACGTTTGAGGAGCCTGTATGCCATGTGAGCGAGAGTGTTGGCACCATGGAGGTGAAGGTGCTGAGAACGTCGGGGGCTCGTGGAGTGGTCATGCTGCCGTACAAGACGGTGGAGGGAACAGCCCGAGGTGGCGGAGAGGACTTTGAAGACATTCACGGCACCCTGGAATTTCAGAACGACGAAATCTTGTGAGTAGCAGATATTATTCATTATCTACATGTTTTTCTTGATTATTTTTCACACTGTTTGTCAGTGTGATGTTGCAAATGTTATTGCTGAAGATGTGAGAAAGTGAGGGTGTGAGTGTGATGTGGTGGTTACGATGAGTGGCGAGGTGGACTACTGATTGGGGACTTGGAAAAAACAACAATTCCCCGCGCCCTGATACATTTTACACTGTTTCTAAGAACTACTTTAAGTCATTCCTTCTCCTCTTTCACCTTCATCAGTCTGTTCATTCTTCTTTGCTTTGGATTCAGTCTGGCCGCTGTTTTGGTCTTCTGCGGGTTTTATTGATTTCAGCAATCTGTATTGCTGTACAGTCAGCACAGTGGGTTTGGCTTGAGTGACAGGAGCCAAGAAGTTGGGAAGCTGAGTTATTTGTTGGAGGGTTGATGGTTCGAATTCAAAGTAGACTGAAAGTCAGGACATGGAAATTGAATTAGACATGTTGAAGTTAAGCAAGACACTTAATGGACATCCAGGAGGAGCTGGTTGCTGAAAACAGTGCATGAGTTGAATATGCAGCAGGGAATCAGGGCAATACTAAGAAGGAGCATCCATCTTCTCAACTTAATTTGGATACACTATGGCTTTTGAAAAAAAAATTCCAGCTGCCCTTTGAGGTGGCTTTATACTGTGTGAGAACATCCCAGGGCAACCACTCATGCAGCCAGTTAGAGGCTTTTTTTTGTTGTCTCTCCTGTGTGAAAAGAACTTGAAAACTCCATTTAAGGATCCCTGCTGTGAAATGCCGCAGCCGCAGTTCAAAGCTCTTCTCAGCTAAACGCAGAGGACTTATTATCTGATGGTGACTCACGGTGAGGCGCATGATTACTATTTGATCACGTTTCAGGAGGCCTTTTACCACAGTGGTGACTTTGCTCACAGCCAACTACTGCACTATTCATCTCGACCAACTCACAGTGTGGGGAATTAACTCTAGCTGTCAGCCAAATGTTTGTACAATGTAGAGCAGTTTGGCTTGCAACCAAACCTACTTTCAAAGTCCTCTTTTGTTCTTTAAATCTTTTATTGTAAAAATTATTGCTGTGACTACATTCTTGTGAGTTGTGTTTCTTGCCACATGTTTACTTGATCATTACTGGACATTAGCTGGTAATATGACTGACTCACATGTTGACAGTACTGTAGACTAGATTGCATTTTGTGTTCTAAATAGCAGCATCAGATAAATGTTAAAAGTTAAGCTAATTGCATTTCTAAAAACAATATATTTCTGTGGTTGTAGCCATTTTTAGTATCGGTGGTGATATGTATCCTTGATTTTCTTTGAGGTGACAGTTTCAGATGAATTTATTGTCTTTGTCTTTGTCATATCTCTTTTGATATGACTCTTGTGCTTTTATTGTTTAACATAAAATGGATGCTTGTGTTGAGATACTTGGCCCTGTGTTGTTAACATTGCAACAGTTTTAACTTGTTTTGACACAAACCTATGTATATGCACACACTCCGTATGGCTCACATTGAGAGGTGAAATTGCTATTTTTCAGAAAACACTCAACTGGTTTGTGTGTGAAATGATTGTTTTCTGTAAAACACTATAGAATAAGGTGGGCTAATGGTCTCTCTCCCACTCTGTCTCTCACACACATGGCAGGGTGGGCGTGTTGTCAAGATGTCACCACAAATTATTGTTTGCAGTTAAGCTTTCTCATGGTGGCCTGTAGGCCTGTTGGGCTTGTAGCTTTGGTGAGAATACAATAAACTTCACAGCTTTCAGCAGTTGGCCTTTTTATTGTTTGGGCCATGTGCTAGTTTGTGGAAGTTGTCAGCGGGCTTGGAAAATGCCTTGGACCATTTAGGCCAGTTCATTATCACAGAATATTGGCTAAATGAATATCCTCAGAAACTCCAGCCTCTATTAGTACTAATCACTGACCTCTCACCCTGTCCCATCATAGCAACTTGAATGCTGTCCAAATCAGATATTGGATATTGATGGTCTCATTTCATTGAACTCGCTTGACTGTGCCAGTTTTTGGATTTTTTAAAATTTACTATGCAACCACAATACATGTATACACACACATATATATATATATATATACACACACAATTACAACAAACATGCCCCCTATATACATACATAAAAGTACATAGATGTCAAGTACTATATATAATCAATAAATCACTTCTACACCAGTTAGAATGAAATACCTCATCAGGAACTAAAGAAAAAGCCAGATAATAGTAAACATAGAGTACGCAAAAATTGGTATTACAAATGTTTGATGTTGCCAGGATCTCCCAATAATTTATGCCTGAGCTTTTTAGATTTCTACTTAAGTTTTTGGGACTATAGCTGTTTTTAGGTTATGATTGAATGCCTGTAGTTTGGATGTCTCCAACTTAAAAGTTTCTGTAATTTATTTGTAATTGCTCACTTTCCACTTTTGGCTGCTTTTCCATTCCAACAGTCCAAGGAGAAGGGACTTGTCTTTTTTTTTCCCATTTTTGCCCTTATGCCTTCTGCCAGAACTTTGTCTTCTTGGAAAACTTAAACCAGTTTGGGAATTGCTCTGGCTGTGGACATGTAAAGGTGAATGAGATATTAGATGTGATATGGGACTACAGAAATAAACAAGACTTGACTTGTTTTAGATATGCAGATATAGAGCTTTGTCTGTTTTTTGCTGGCAGGCATCAGTTGTTAGTTGCAATGGATTCCCTTAGAAACCAAAACTTTTGCTCACAGTGCTCGTTTGAAAATATTCAGATTGCTTGTGAGTTGAAGGGTTGTAATGACATGAAACAATGTGTGCTGTCACGATGAATGAATGCGAGAGGTGCTGTCTTAGTAACAGTTGTCTAAAACTCTCTCCCTTTCTTCTGTTTTTGGTCAGATTTGAAGCAGATGTCTGCAGGGCTGGTTTGTCAGCCTGTGGCAGACTACATAGTTTCCATAGCTTAAAGCTCTTACAGCCAGGACTAAGTGGGTTTTAATAACACTTTGTCCAAATCAAATGATGGACTGTCCTTCCGGCTAACATGGTTACTGTGTGTATACTCTCATGTGTATGTGTGTGTGTTTCCTAGGGAAAAGACCCAGAGGTGGAGCAGTATGACTGTAAACTATAGTACTAGTGCCTGAAGGGAAAAGCGGTTCAACCATGGCTACAGATGTGTAGGAGTTGGCCATTTTGTAACCAGAAAATTCCAATTTTCAATCCGGCATAAAGTCCTTCAACCGCTTAATCTTTAATTGCCCTTCTAAATCATATCTGGTATTTTTTTGTATTGTCTTTAATAGCTCAAAATAGTAGATATCACATAAATAGTAGCCTTGCAGACAGCCCTAAATCGTCTGCCCTTTTCACTCTAAATTTTAGAGACATAGATGCCCTTATGTCCACAACACCTATACATATTTTATGCATTTATCTGTAATTGTTTATTGTATAAAATGACACTGGGAAATTTATATTAAAAAGAAAATTATCCAACTTGTTGGGTGCTAGCTACACTAGCTAGGTTCTGCTGGCAACCTAAGGTGAGTGAAATTTAGCTGCCCTAAATGTCAGCCAGTTTCCTTCTGAATTTAAGAGACATTCAGATTTTTTTATGCATTTATCTTTATTGTTTAATATGTCAAATGATACACATTGGCTTCCAAGCTTTAGACGCATACAGTAGGTAAACACTGATGATATGGTGCATCTTCCGGCTAAAGTTTCACACCTTTTCAGTATGATGCGAGTTAAAAATAGCTGCTGTGGACATAGGGCCATACACATGGCTGTAAACCAAACCAGTAAACAAACTGTGTAACATGTAGGGCAGGTACGAGGTAAAGAATATTTACTTAATAAACTGCCACATGCCACAGCATCTATAGCCTAAATTAATTAGCAGTCCTTTTCCCAAGATAGGCTCTTGTAGAAAATGTGCATTCCAATAGAAATACACAGTGTAAGTCATCAATGAGCCACTGGGGGCCCAAGTATGTCCCTACAGGGAAAAGCAGAGGACGTTTTTGCTGCAGAAAAAAAAAAGAATTACAATATAGCCAATCTAAATAGGACTACCTCCAGGCTAATTCTACCCTGATTCTGTTTCTCAGAGTGAGAGTAAGAGATAGAGGAAGTTAGAGATGGAGGGAGGGTAGAGTTAGATAAATGAGCCAGAGAATGATAGAGTGGACAGAATGGAGAGGTAGAAAGAGAAAAGTTTTTAGACTCTTTAAAAGTTTTGGACTTTTCTTTATTTACTGCTCTTACTGTTTTTCCTCCCATTTTATTTCCTCTCATACCCCCGTATATTTCTCTTTCTCTTTGTCTGCAAGAGGCCCTGTGCAATTTGTCCTCGGAATAGCTTGTGAGGGCTTGCCTGCTGTTGTCTTAACGATGGAAAGGTGTATGTGTGGGATAGGGTGGGAAAGATGGATGGAGTGAGACCAATAGGGAAGGCAAACAGACAGCTCCACAGCACCATCACCAATCATCTCTGTATCTGTTTCAGTGCAGTGTGTATGTCAGAAGCAAACCAGCTCAGCCCTGATACTGAGACACATGGCAGATTTTGACAGACCTATTAAACAACTGTTTTTCCTTTCATTTTAAGTACTGTTTTAGTACCACCGCTACTGCTAATGCAATTGTTGCTGCGACTGCAACCATTTCCATAATGAATCTACTGCAAGTTCTTACCACCACTATTCCTACTGCCACAACTTCTACTACAGTGTAATTCACTTACTACAACCATTACAAGTGTTAATGTTACTATAAGCACTACTGCTACCTCAACTACTCCTTATGTGTACACTTGTAAGAGTATTAACACTGCAAATATCTCCTCCCAGAAGTCATTTAGCTGAAACAAGGAAAACTGCTTTGGAAAAAGTAAAATTACTTTACTCCACTGGCATGTACCTTTGTGCTTCTTTCAAAAAAGTTTTAAGGCTAATTATTATACTAATTAACTTGTTAACATGAACAATCTTTGCACTGGTACTACTGCTCATACCTGTCACGCAATGAGCACTTTTATCCAGAACACCTTCCAGCACCCTAAGTAGCTCTATTTTTATTGTGGATGGTCCTGATGGAATTACCAGACCACTTAATACAAAATAGGTCACCAAATCAACTTTTTTTCCGTTGAAACTGTATTTTTAGATGGAAGAAAGGATAGAATATGTCCAGTGTCGTGTGGGTTTGTGTTATGTCCAGATAATGACATACGGTATATCACACATTTTCTGTTAATTCAAAAGCACACAGGACATGACCTGTCACACTCATGCCACCACAAACAGACAGGTTTAGAAATTAACACCTTTCAATAAGAAAGTATGTGAGACTTGTCAGAAAAAGTCAGAAGTGATACCTCTTGTGTGGCTGGATGGTAAAATTACATAAATGATAGACTTTTTGCTTAATTGCCACACATATGCATACTGACACAGGTACTTGCACACGACACACACATATACATGCACTGGGTCTGCCCACTTATACTCACTTTTAGACCCCGCGAGGTAGCGAATACATGGATCACACTGACATACACATACACACACTAACACAGAGCCAATTATGCAATTTCCATAAACAGGCAGCCAGTGGAGAAACATGGAACAGTTGAGAATCAAATTAGGCTCCCTCCTACACACACACACACACACACACACACACACACACACACACACACACACACACACACACACACACACACACACACACATATACACACACACAGCAGACTGGGACTTCACACTCCAATAACCAGCACAGATTGGCCTTTTTAGATGCATGCTTAGAAGGTATAGGAATGTGGGTTGCATGTACATGATGTACGCGTAATCCTGCATATTTTTGCATATGAGCGTGCATGTGTGTGCAAAAACATAGTGCAGGTACAGGTGGAATTTGCTTTATTTGAATTCATGTTCAGGGTTAATTTTAATCAGGCGTCCCTCTTCCCAGTAAAATCCCTGTAGAGCTCGTGGTTGCCTTGGTTGAGTTGTTTGGAAGATTATTACCCTGTATGTCTCGTTTGTCAGAGACTGAAAACGCAAAACTGACAGTTGTAAGAATCGAATATGTTTGATATAATTGTGTGGACCTCTAATATGCACAAAAAAAATCCTCTCAGCCAGCACACACACATCAGTGAGGCATTAGATGGTAACGAGCCCTGATGAGGTTGTAGGTCACACAAATGCACACGCATACACACTTCATCCTTCTGTTACAGCAGTATCATTAGTAAAAAAAAAAAAAAAACACAGAATTAATTATCAGAGGAAGAAAACAAGTGTTGTGGGAGATCCACATTTATAAAGGACAGATGATTAAAACTGCGTGAGTGGGTCGTGGTGTGTATGTGTTTTGCATTGATTTGAATTTGTTTTAATGAATTCTTTCCGGCACTAAGCAACGAAACAAACTGTGAAATGATATCTGCTTAAAGCTTTTTCCTCTACATTTACCCACAATCAACACACAAACACACACACACACACAGATGACGTTTGAAGGTTGCGCTCTCATGTTACAGAGTACATGGTAATAACTCCTCTCTTGACAGGGCACCCACACCTGTCAATGTGTTTGTATATATGCCTGTGTGTGTCTGCACGAGTATGTAGATAACACTTTATACTAAGGTCATTGTAATAATCCTTAGTTTAAAGGAAATAAGGCTCTTCTTGGTATGTTTATAACATTATGTGTTAATAAAACCATGAAAGTGTCTTTCAGCAGTCTATAAATATATTCCTATGAGTGCTTATTAATGTCTTATAACCACCAATTAATACCTTTGTGATATTACTATTGACACTTGCATAGTGCATATTAACACATAATAATGTTAATAAGAATCTTATTAACCTTAACCTCTTTTAACCTCTTATTAAGACCTTAATATAAAGCACTACCAGCATATGTTTGACTGACAGCATGAAAGCAATTGTACATGTGCATCACTGCTTAAATGATTGATTACTTAAACTAACAGAAAACAAATAATTCTGATGATTAAACAATCATTACTAGTGATCTAGTAACATTTCATGGTAGCAGCTTGACAAATGCTTAGATGTTCTTGCTTTAAACAGGCTTCACAAACTTTTTTAGATTTCATTCATATTAATTAAATGATTCAAAATATCAAAAGCGTAAATGGTTGATAAGAATAAGAACTTCAGTCATGTGAAGGAGATTGAGCAAAAGAGAAAGTCTAGTAAACATTGTGCTAGCATGTGAGATTGGAAAAAAAGTATAGAGAGTGACATCATGTCTTGGCATTTTCTCACCCAGCATTTATCTCAGGCAGGCTGCCACAATGTTTCTCATGAAGGAGAGCGCAGTCAATGTTTCAGAATCCCTTGTCAAGATCATTAAGTAGTTGTTTGTGCTTTGTTTATTTATTTTTTCACTCTATACAGCACTAAATTGCTGCTGGCCTATTGCTCAAACAGAAAAAAAAGATTACTTTTAAAGGGACACGTTCATAAAAATAATGAGAGAAGTGGACAAAGGTGCCGTTTCCAGATGTACCGAATGATGTAGGAGCAAAGAAATTAGCCTATTCAGTCTTTTTTACTTCTGTGAGTAACAGAAAAAAGTGCAGAGAGAGAGGGAGAGAGAGAGAGAGAGAGAGAAAGAAAAGAAGGGAGGGCAGGTCAACAGCTTGACAAATGAGCCCTAACCAGCTGCCTCCACAAAACACCATCGCCTTGACAACCACTGGGATGGAGAAAGAGAGAGTGAGAGAAAAAGGAAACGTAGAGAAGGGATGCAGAGCGAGAGAGTGATGAAAGACTTGAGAGAGAGAAAGAAGGGACAGAGGGTGGTCTGGTGCAGAGGGATATAGACGAGGAGAGACATATAAAGACAGAGAGACAAGATGGTAAACTATATTTTCTCGTTATTTGTTGTAATTGCTGCCAGATGTGTCCTCTGATGGAAATTGTCCGTATTTACTGATTCTAATCTGCCATTGTAGACTAGAAGACATGAGTCACTGTGTCATATTAACATAAAGATGCTTACTGGTGCTGAACAACTACTTGATGCACTATTAAAGTTATACCACGTGACATTTCGATAGCAGTGAAGATCTTAGTAGTTTTCAATGGAAAGTTAGTGACAGGAACGCCCACCCTCTTTGATTTAATGATGACTAAACATCAGACTAACCATCCCTCTGGCCAACATTCACTGATTTCACTGACTGCGTCACACCTCCTATTCATGACTGTGCCTTCCAGCCCATTCAGCTGCTTGAAAAAAGGGTCATCCCATTATACAGCCACACCCATTTCTGTGTGACGGCTCAGTTTACAATTCCTCAGCACAGCCTGGGAATTCAGGCCCTGAAACAGGCATGGGCAGTTGAACCAGCTCAGGGGTGGTTTTCTTTTTATTTCTGACATCTGACTTTGTAGCTGTGAGCTATGGCTCTCGCTCACTAAGGCTTCCAGAGAGGAAGGACGGACTACCAAAAGCAAAGCAGAGGGTATAAATCTCTGGCAGGTTTTCAAAGGGAGGACAAAAGGCTTACAGGCCTGTGTGTGCTCACACAAACATACACTGCATGTCAGTGCTGTTTTTACAGCCAAGGCTTTTATTCTGAAAAGCCAAAAGATAAGGCTTTATCTCATATCAGAGGATGTTAGTCCTAAAGGATTATTCCCTAAAACAATGGGGCAAGAGGACTCTTACTGTGAGGCTCAGACTTCAAGGACTGACTCTGCTTTGCTTCACGTTACGTGAGCAGAATAAACAATTACTCGCCTTGACGCAGTGTCCAATCTCTTTTCATTAAACCAAGTAATGCCCACATTTAGGGATCTTTTATTGCCAAGTATTAAATCCTCTTGCTAGATATCATGTTAAAAATGAACTTGGTGCATGTATGGTTGATTAGGAACAATTTGATGAGGACGATGATGAGAGAAACATGAGCCAGATTTAAACCTGTAGCATCTCCACATCTGCAGTGTTGCTCTTTGCTCGGTGCAAAAGAAGCGCTATAATGAGAGTGCTGGTGTATTCCCTTGCCTGTCTGCCTGTCTGCTCTAAGTAGTTTTAATGGATGACTATGTGGAGACTAATACTATTATGCTCATGTAAATTTTTTGGCGAGCAGGGCTGATATTGGAACTGAATCTCTCCGGGTTATTTATCCTTCACGTTAGTCACAGAGACACCGCAGAGGCAGGAACGCGGCCAGATATATATATTTGGGTATGTGTGTGTGAAATTGGCTGGTCAAGTGAAACAGATGTATCATCAGTGTTATGTCCTGGATTATTTCAGTTCAATTTCTTGTGTTAGAGTTCTGCTACCTGAAACCAGACACTTCCCTTTAGACTCAGGTTGAGCGCAGGCTGTAAAGGTCGTGTTCGTGTTTGGTTATTTTTGGCTTGTGAAGTCTTTATGTGTCATGTCTTTCAACTAAGACAGAGAGAGTGAGAGCATGGCCTGTATGTGAGCTTGGCGATGATCAGTAATGGGTGTTAAGGAAACAAAAACTTCCTTAAGGGGACCTTTCCAACATGCCCAATCATTCAGGGAAAGTTTCTTCATTCTGGGAGCCTGTATGACCACTTATCAAAAAAGAGTTCAGGGTTTACCAGATATGTTTATCTGGACAATTTGGGGGGGAAAGTTGAGTTATTTTGTTTAATAGTTAAAGCAAAGGGATTATTATTATGAGATGTTACAGTGTCATGAGAGAAAACCAAAGCACGCATATATCTTTCTTTTTTCTGAGGTAAAAGATGAAATATTACATTGGGTGAAGTCAGATCTCAGTTTTGGCAGTACAGGGGAGTAGAAAGGATGTTGATAAAGGATGGGTTCTCGTCTCAGTTTAATATTAGTGCAGACTAATAGCATGTTTGTATGTGTGTATTTGTATCTTAAAAGAGTGAGGAATATGAATAAAGTCAGGAGTGTGTGTATATGTCTATGTGTGTTACTGCATGTTTTCAATTGCCCATTAACACCTACTCCGCATGCAGCACACACTAAAGTGGCTATAGTTGTTCTTTTTTCTTCCTCTTTTTTTTTCTCAGCATACCGTTCTATCAGTGCAGTGTTGCTGCGGGTAACCGCGGCAATGGCTGATGCAGTATGCGGTCAAACGCTGCCAGTTGTAGTAAAAGCTTAGACCATTTCTCGCTCTGCTGGGCCTCTCTTTTCTATTTCTCTGTCGCTCATTGTACTGCACTGACAGATACCGTGAGAGAGACAGAGAGGGAGAGAGAGAGATAAATTGATAAATATAAAGAAAAAGTAGAATGATAAAGGATGAAGGAAGTGTGGAGCAATGAATGGAGGGGAAGCAGAGTGAGAGAGGGAGAAAGAGAAACAGAGGCGGAAAACAAATACACTTTAACTAGACCACAGAGCCACAACATACTGTATTGTCCTGATTTTTGTAAGATCAAACCCAGCTCCCCTCTCCTTCTCATCCTCATCGCCACTCTGTCTCCATCTACAATCTCTTGCACTTCCCATTCCTCTCTACATCTATTATCCATTCATCTTTAGCATCTATATAAATATTAATATAAAACTGTCAAGTTGATTATAACACACTGATATATTTTGAATAAATTAGGCTATGATAAAGACAATTTGTGGTCTCTTTTGTGCTGTAGAGTGCAGCACCTAAAACGTCACAGGTCTTCTTATTTACTCGAGAATGCTAATTATGCTAATTATCTATTATGCTAATGAGTGAACAATAATAATTTGGGTTTGCGTTAAATAGCACTGATGTGACTCTTTGGATAGTCAGAAGGTTGGTCCACCATTTAGGTCAAGACTTGAACACTGGATCAACTACTGGACAGATTGCCATGTCATGTAGAGACATTGATGGTCCCCACATAGAATCGTGATGATTAGATTTCTGCAAAACTAATAATATTCCCATAAGCCTTAGCACTCAGTGTTAAGTGCTAACGGGCAAATGTTAGTATGCTGATTTTCTTCCCCATTCTGTACTGTTTTCATGTTTATATCTTGGGAGAGAGAGACACATTAACTCAGCTATGCAATTTAAATCAGCTACTGTTCATCTCTTCTCTCTCTGCCTCCCTCCTCACTTCACTCCATCCTCTTCTGTCACAGTTTTAAACAGAGACGTCAGCTTGAAGTGAGATCCAGGAGCACCAATAAGTCTCCTACAATATAATCACACATGATAACTGATGGATTGGGTCTCTTAGCTGGAATTCTGCTGTCTGTCTTTGTGCACTTTCCCTCACTTTTCCTGTGAAGATTCTCAAGTCATAGAGTATCCAGAATCACTTTTCATCGGTTTTCTTTTCCTTCCCTTCCTCCTTCATGCACCTTGTGAGACCATATAATCTTAACAGCATGTTAACATAGCCAGCATAGTTTTGGTCAGTTAGCAACAAGGAGAACGTTTTCCAAAAAGGACGAGACTACTTTTGCCCACGTTGGATTAATGATGGTGCAGATGTAGTAGATGATGTAAAAAGGCCAGTGTTTGGCTGCGGTCCTGACCCACAGCTGTAGAGGGGTTGTTGCAGGTGTATTTTAGGGTATGTGGGGGGAAAGTAAAGGTAAGTATAGCCATTTTTTTGCAGTTATGGAGGGTAGGTAGAGGGAAATTGCATCAGCACATTTAAAGAAAGATCATTAAGCATACAAAATGATCTCAACTAGAGATACCGTGGAAATGTGGTTATAAACAAGATCTGTGGATATTCTCTAAAATTCAAGAGAAAATGTAAAATGTTTCAGTCAATTAGTGCTCGAGTTAGTCTTTGTTGATCATGTATTTTAACACTTTGAAGCGAGCAGTCTTATTTGGAAGCAAGCCCCTTCTTGCTACTCCCCTGTGGCCAATAAGTAATAACTTTAGTTTTTGTTTAACAGTTTAATCTGTTGGCTTGTTGGGATAGAGTTTTTTTTATTGGACTAGGACCAATCGGTGGATTACTGGAGAATTGCATGTAAATCCCCATCCCTAAAGGCCTGTTAATCATATGGTTGTTGGTTTGATTCCTGGGTTGAATGAGAAAAAAATCTGGCTGGGAAAGTTTGTAATGACACCATGATGAAATGTATTACCAAGGGCCTAAAGGTTTAGAGAAGTGGCTTTGTGTCTGGAAGATTTCCAGGTCAAATCCTCAAATGAGCTGAGACAATGTGGGCGGGTGAGTTGTCGACAACAATTGTTGAAGTGCCCTTTTACTAGTTAATATCTCATGCTTCCAGTAGCAGAGCCCTTCAGTTGTCCTGGGCAGCTCCACATGTGAATTTGCAAGAGTGTAAATTAGGTAGTTGCTGGGAAAAAGCAACCTTGTCCTGTTTGTCCTTGAATCCGCAAAGTTGAGGAAATCTGTTACAAGAAATGCTCCAGTACATTTAGTTTATGTACATACATAATTTTCTTCTCTTAAACATGCATTACAAGATCATTACTGTACTTTTCAGCTTTCCTCTCTTAGCTCTCAGTGAACCAAACCTTTGTCTCTGATTCACTCAGGCTACTGAGGGAATATTCTGTTAATGAGAGCAGCAGAGAAATACAGAGCAGTGCTAATGAGCTACAGACCAGTGGAAACTGAAGAAAAAAAGTCACTCAAAACTAATAGCCAATATTGTATATGGACCCATTAGTCATGCTAACAGCTTCAACCTTGCGACATGGAACTTTTACTTTTATTTTTCTAATGAATAATTCAGCTGAACCTCATGCTCTTTAGCTCGTCATGTAGATGTTTTCTCACTTAAGTGGAATATCTCTCATTATTCTGCTCTAGAATCTGCGTGTTTGATTTTATTTTCTGGATCAAACCTTTTTAAGATTTCATTCAAGTATAATTTAATAAGTGATTTGTGTGTGGCTGTACAGTGTAGGTGAAAGTTACTGTGAGATAATACAGCAAGGCTTTCAATGCAAACCTGGATATCCTTAATTCTGATGGATGCGGTATTTTGTATGCAAATCTCATGAAGCCCACATGCTGATAAATCTCTATTCTCAGTGTAGAGCTGTTGGCATTTCCACTTCTGATCCAGTGTTGCACCTAGGCAACATTATAATCATAAAAACTTGAAAACCCTGACATTTCTTTGGAAACATTACTTATTAATTAAAAAAAAAATCGGGAAATCTACTGTGATTCAGGTGCAAAGGTAGGAAAGTGACATGTCATGATGAAGTGTGAGCTGAGAGCTGTGATAACCAAGTGGAAGTTGAACTGATTTGTGGTGCTTAGTGGCCCGAACAACTGCAATGGATTTGATGCAAGAGAGTGAGCCTTGCTCGGAGCTTTGCTGGGACATATATGTGAATGCAGCCACACTGAGTGATCATCTCAAACACACACAGACACAATCCCTGCACTTCTGATAGCTGCATTGTTTGCTGCATGTAGGACACACACAACAATTGCTGTGCTCCCTGGTTAGGTACAGTGCAGGACAGTGAAAACACACACACGCACAAACACACACACACACTCTTGCTGCAGCAGCTGCAGTTTAAGATAATCTCCACGAGCTCCAGCGTGCAGAATCCCTGGCTTACAGAGATCTGATACCGATTCATCTGTCTCTCTTTTTCATCTCTTTCTCTCTCTCAGTCTCTCTGTAGTGTTCAAAGCTGTAAATATATTACATCCACATGCTCTCACAATAAAGCAGGCTGATCAGGAGAATCTAGGCTCTGATCTTTGATTGATTTCACCTATTAAATCCACTTCAGTCATGAGCGGGGATTTAGATGAAGGGGAAGAGGCAGCTTAGAGATTTTTGAAGCTTTAGGAAACCAAAATCTGTGATTCCATTCCAATTATGTTGTTTTGTTACCTTTTCAGATTAAAAATGAATAAAAGCCCAGTTCACAAATGATGCACAGCATTTCCGCCTCCTTCAGCAGGTCTACATGGTCTAGATGTGAATAAAAACCACCAGCACTCTTATGGTTTGGTAGAAAGTGTGCTCTGCAGCCATTGTGAATTGCAGTTTTAAGAAGCAATATTTTTTGACCATGGAAAAGCCTTGTCATGCCACTAGATTTTTCCTTGTAATCTATTATGACTAGATGTCCCAGTTTGCCAGGGACAATGTCTGGATTTGATGCTTAGTCACAGGCTCGGACAATCTGTAGAAATACACAGATTTGTCACAGGGTCCTTTTTTTCATCTCCTGTTTCAAAACTGTTGCGTTCACTCATAAACATCTTATCCTGTAAGTCGATAAAGCAACCAGATTTTAACTTTGATAGAATAGGATATAAAAATAAAAATAAAGAGTATGTGGGCAGTCTTCTTCTTTAAACCTGTGTTTTTTCCTTCTTCTACACATGTTTTAAGAGGCATGTAGGTGTAGAGGAGCTTTTCTTTTTCCAAATTACCAGCAGCCATCCGTGACTCAGATCCCAGTCTCTCTCCTGTCTTTCTCTCCCACTGCACACAACAACACAATCTGGCTGCTGCAGGCGCCAAGCTACCTATGGCTTTATCTAAAAAAAATGAAAATGTCATGATGAGCAGGAGAATGAGCTTCTGGTTATACTACAGTTTCCAATCTAATAAACTGCTCCCATGAAAGATCATAAAAGTGTTCTTTGTAGTACAAGAGGTGGGAGATGGTGTGTGTATATATATGTGTGTGTGTGTGTGTGTGTGTGTGTGTGTGTGTGTGTGTGTGTGTGCACGTGCGTGTGCGAATGTGTGTTGGAGGGTGGGTAAGGGTGAAAGCAGCCAAAGAAATCATGAAATTCCTGACAAAACGTCTGGTGACCTCACTCACACTCTGACTCTACAGATTGCTATGATAAAGTTACCACTGGGCAACTGTTTCCTTCCACTCTGCTGTGCTTTTTCTATTGAAGCGGGCAGACAACATGTTAATGACTCTGGCAAAAGCTGGAATTGCACATAAGGCATGTGATTAGCCATCAGCCACATGCAAAGAGTTTGACTCTTCCATGCCCAGATGAATGAAAGCCCAGAAAAAAGATCTGTGAGATCTTGGAATGCAAGGAATCTGATCTGAACCCTATCTGAAGTTCTCAACCCTAACCCCTAAGACAAAATATCAGGTTTCAACCTTGAACCCAGCCCTAAACCTAAACCAACGATATATGGAAGTGAGGTCTGGCCACTAAAACAAAAAGAAAAAAAAACTAGGGATCTATATTGTAGTTTTGAACATTGGATATGCTTTATTTGCTTTGAGTTAGACGAGAAGATGATGTCACTCTAATGTCTTTGTGCTAACTATAAAGCTACAGCCAGAAGCAAACTAGTTAACTAAGCATGGAGACACAGCTAGCCTGGCTGCAAAGGCGCCTCTGAAGCTCAGTAATTAACACATGATAGCTTGTTTGTTTAATACGTACAAAAGTATCGCTTATCTCCTCTAACTCCCAGCAAGAAAACTCCTTTGTCAAACAACTCCTTTAAGCTCATGCTGCTTCTCACATGAATAAAGAGAGTAAAGACAGTATGAACACAAAGACAGATGAAGACATGATTATAGCCTTTGTGGCACTTCAAGACCTTTTGGCTACAGCATTGTGTGCCACATCTGCGTGTTATGATGTGGCACTGACAGCGTTTTTTTCTGACATTGCTGTTAACCTCAAGCTGTCAAACCGCAAAATGTACAAACCCTGTAGACAATTGTTTTCCTGCATGTATGTGAGTGCCTGTAGATATGTTTAGCATTATGTCTCTATAGCTTTGAGTTTAAAGTCACTGGAAGAAAAAATCTCCATATATAGGAAAAATGGAAACTAGTTGAATCCAGTTAACAATATAGTACCAGTAGTAACACTCACATACACAGTGTGAGATAAAGAGACTCAAAATATAGCACGATTGTGGATGAGTGGTCTATAAACATGTAAATATGTGTGTTTTTATGTGCTTGTGTATGTATTGGAAAGTCATTTTCCTATATACAGTGGGGCAAAAAAGTATTTAGTCAGCCACCAATTGTGCAAGTTCTCCCACTTAATAAGATGAGAGAGGCCTGTAATTTTCATCATAGGTACACTTCAACTATGAGAGACAGAGTGGGGGGAAAGAATCCAGGAAATCACAATTAATTCGTAAATTCCTCAGTAAAATAAGTATTTGGTCACCTACAAACAAGCAAGATTTCTGTCTCTCACAGACCTGTAACTTCTTCTTTAAGAGGCTCCTCTGTCCTTCACTCGTTACCTGTATTAATGGCACCTGTTTGAACTCGTTATCAGTATAAAAGACACCTGTCCACAACCTCAAACAGTCACACTCCAAACTCCACTATGGCCAAGACCAAAGAGCTGTCAAAGGACACCAGAAACAAAATTGTAGACCTGCACCAGGCTGGGAAGACTGAATCTGCAATAGGTAAGCAGCTTGGTGTGAAGAAATCAACTGTGGCAGCAATTATTAGAAAATGGAAGACATACAAGACCACTGATAATCTCCCTCGATCTGGGGCTCCACGCAAGATCTCACCCTGTGGGGTCAGAATGATCACAAGAACAGTGAGCAAAAATCCCAGAACCACACGGCGTGACCTAGTGAATGACCTGCAGAGAGCTGGGACCAAAGTAACAAAGGCTACCATCAGTAACACACTACGCCGCCAGGGACTCAAATCCTGCAGTGCCAGACATGTCCCCCTGCTTAAGCCAGTACATGTCCAGGCCCGTCTGAAGTTTGCTAGAGAGCATTTGGATGATCCAGAAGAGGATTGGGAGAATGTCATATGGTCAGATGAAACCAAAATAGAACTTTTTGGTAAAAACTCAACTTGTCGTGTTTGGAGGAGAAAGAATGCTGAGTTGCATCCAAAGAACACCATACCTACTGTGAAGCATGGGGGTGGAAACATCATGCTTTGGGGCTGTTTTTCTGCAAAGGGACCAGGACGACTGATCCGTGTAAAGGAAAGAATGAATGGGGCCATGTATCGTGAGATTTTGAGTGAAAACCTCCTTCCATCAGCAAGGGCATTGAAGATGAAACGTGGCTGGGTCTTTCAGCATGACAATGATCCCAAACACACCGCCCGGGCAACGAAGGAGTGGCTTCGTAAGAAGCATTTCAAGGTCCTGGAGTGGCCTAGCCAGTCTCCAGATCTCAACCCCATAGAAAATCTTTGGAGGGAGTTGAAAGTCCGTGTTGCCCAGCGACAGCCCCAAAACATCACTGCTCTAGAGGAGATCTGCATGGAGGAATGGGCCAAAATACCAGCAACAGTGTGTGAAAACCTTGTGAAGACTTACAGAAAACGTTTGACCTCTGTCATTGCCAACAAAGGGTATATAACAAAGTATTGAGATGAACTTTTGTTATTGACCAAATACTTATTTTCCACCATAATTTGCAAATAAATTCTTTAAAAATCAGACAATGTGATTTTCTGGATTTTTTTTTTCTCATTTTGTCTCTCATAGTTGAGGTATACCTATGATGAAAATGACAGGCCTCTCTCATCTTTTTAAGTGGGAGAACTTGCACAATTGGTGGCTGACTAAATACTTTTTTGCCCCACTGTATGTATAATGCATGTGTGCGTGCACTAATATGATGCATCAGATAAATTATACATAATTCTAATGTCAGTCTGGGTCCTGTGGGATCCAACCCCATCAAGTTCTCCCGCGATCCCGGGAATTAGAGTATAATTTGGGGATTCCAGCTGGGAATTCCCTTGCAGCTTTTACCGTCGTGGAATGTGATGGTAGACATTCAGCTGAGGGATTTGGTACGTGTACATGTGTGAGCTTTACCTCCATGTCCCCATAAATCACTGAGCTGTCATAAGCTACCGTCGTGTAGTTGCCATAAGAAATGAGCGCAGGTTTAAGGCTGACAGTTTATCTGTCCTCTGTGTTATGTGTGTGGTCCTACATCTGGAGGTTTGACCCCTGAAGTGACGCTGGTTGAGTTTGACGAGTGGAAGAGTTTGGTTCTGAATGTTGGTGCAGTATGATAGCGCACACTGATCCATCCTAACAAGAAAAAAGTATTTTAATAACATTTTCATAAAACAAACAAAAGAATACCAGTGGGGAGAGATAGTAATCCCTTGTCTCCAAAACAACTACCAAGTTTCATACCATTATTATTATTTTTTTTTTTCATGGGCATATTGGAAAAACAAAATTTCTCAAGAGACCACTAACAAGTTACTCTATCTCAAGAGCTTTTTCATTTTCCTCCATTTCAAGGAACATTTCATGAATCAGAAAAGATCTGTAGACCCTACATAGACCCGCGTGACAGACTATGGGCCATCGCTTCTCCTACGATTAAATGTAGCCTTTTTTGAACTACAGACTTATTTATTTTTATTTTTTTGCTCAAACACTAAAGGTTGGGACCATCACCATCTAAGGGAAAGAGATTTTCTCTTCAGAGACCAGACACAAAAGTTTGATTCTCTAGAGACTTGAGTCCAAACACTGTTTCTTTTACAATGTATTACTAGATGATTAGACTATTTTTCAATGGGAAACTCTATTTCACTAACCACTAGAAACTTGTGTGTACTTATTTGGCTTTTGCTCTACACTAAAATGTATCTACCTAGTACGTGACAATTTCTGATTTAGGGAATATGTGTTTTGTTCTAAATTATAGACATCTAAACGCAGACAGACCTTCAGCTTACTGTTTTACCAGAGTATCCATCCATTCATGTTTCCTTTCATCTTTTGTTTTCCTCCCCCTGTGCTTCTTGTATGAAGAAGAACATGTGGGAGTAAGTTTGTTAAGGCTAATTGCAGGCCTTTAATGAGATGAATGGTGACTGGGCACATGAAGGTTAGCTGGGGGAGCTCACCTTATTAAGAGGAATGAGCTTTTGCTTCTTAAAGGTTAAAGTGAGGTTACTGTTAATAAATAGATGAATCGATGAGAAGAGAAACTGCTGACATTTAATATTTTTCGTTACACTATTCAAAGCTATTGAATAATCATCTTTTTCATAAAGAAACAACTTACAACAACCCTCTCTCCTCTTCTTGTCAGAGTGGAAAACCACCAAAATGCCAATAAGAACATAATCAAATGTCTCCATGGAAATGTAGGCTAATGAAATTCCTTGAGCATTAGCTGCTTTTAAGGCAGAAAAATCACCACACCTATTATATAATCAAGAAAAACTCTGGGATAATTGATTGCCTTTGGAGCAAAATTGGATGTTAAAGATGAATAAACAAAATGTGACAACTAACTTCTGTACTGTATGCCATCCTGATTTATAAAATCTATGCTAATATCAGTTCCAGCCCAGGGAGAAAAAGAGCCAGCATGTCAGAAAAAGAGCTACAGACAAGAGACAGCCAGCAAGACATGATGGGGAAAAAAAGGAAAGAGTGAGTGTAAAGAGAGAGAGGGTGGGGGGAGGGCAAATAAATCCACTGTTCCATCTATCAGGAATGGCAGGTTGTCTATATGTTGGAGAACTGAGCTATTCCACAAAGCCCTGGTGGCCCTCCTGCCTGTCTCCGTGGTGACAAGCATCTCCCAGGCGAGCCCTGATTGGATGAACGGGCTGTCAGGGAGGAGAGGCCCCCTCTGAGTTAGTGAGTGCGTTTGCAAGTGTGTGTATGTGTAAAGATCTGAGTTCACATACAGACAGTGTGTGACACTCTCATGCCTGCTTTGTACTTCACATACACACATACACACACACACACACACAGACAGACACACATGATTCTGTCATTTGTGAAGACCTTGTTGACTTAGGGTTAGTGTTAGGGTTACTATAACTGGTTAGCTATACCTATGACTTAACTAAGAGGCCTATTTACACATCCAGCAGCCATGGAGTATCATTCATTCAACTCTTGGGGGAAATATTTGGTTCTTAGCCAGTTACATGTTCATCAGCTAGTTAACTTTGTCTGTGTACCATTTGGTCCTAGACAGGCAGTTCTCACTGGGTTAATCAGAGCTTTTCTGGGCTTTGCTCCAGAACCAGGAAACCGTCATTCAAAGTCAAAATGACAACTACTTGAACGCCAGCCCTGTTGTGTACAGTTTGCAAATCCGTTGGAGAGGGCTTTTCTTTAAACCCTACGAGTGTTTGAACTGTGGATATAAATGCTTCAATCACCTGGCTATAGGGTGTATGATTCCTCTGATATATTTATTCACAAAACTGTCTTTTTTCTGTTGGATTGTTGCTCGAAGAAGTAGTATTGTAACATAGTCAGGCCAGAGGTTGATGTAGGCTATCAGCTGATCCTGTTTCTAATGTAGAACACTGACTCCCATGATGCTGCAGAGGACGAGAGAGCAGGAGAGAAAGAGAAAGGCCTCAGGCTCTACTTCTCTCTCTCTCTCTCTCTCTCTCATGTCCTCCTCTATCACACTTTCACCCTCATTTTAACTTTCTCTCAGGGATACTAAGTCTTTCATCAGTCTCAGCTCTTTTCATGTGATCTTTTTGAACTTTCTCTTACTGTTTCTCTACAATTCTCGCTTTCACTCTGCACTGTAATACTCAATGAACAGTATTACACCACACCAGTTTAGAATATTTGGTTCACTGACTGAATACATCAAAGAGATTGTCCCCATTTGTTGAGTGACAAGTGGAGACCTAATTTATAAATGTGGCTCTGTTAGATCCTACATTTACATTTAAGCATACACAATGTTGGTGCTAATTTTTGACCACTAGTAGTTCTATGGAGCAAACAGGCTTTGTTTTTAGCATGACTGACATCTTGTAATTGGTCAACAATTGGTGCACCAACAAAGATAGCAATGCACTTAGCAAGACAATCAAGAAAATCACTGCTACCAAGCAAACGTGAATGCAAAAGTTTAAATTCAATAAATCAATTGTGAAAATGTTTGTACACACAGTGTATTCTGGTGTGAAACACTGAATGTAAACACAATAACCTTTAAGGACACTGTTTAATGCACTGTTCAGTGTAGTGTTGAGTGATAGTAGGGAACAGTAGCAGGTAACAAAACTGTCCATTTAGCAATTACATGTTGGTAGTGTATTTTAGTATTCTCTCAACACAGCGATGATAGCCAAGCTTATCTTTGGAGTTGTTTTCAGATGAGCAACTACATATTCATCGTCTGTGCAGGGATTCTAAGCTTTGCCAAGTCTAGGGTATACCACCATTAGAGCGACAATTTGTCATTTTGTGACTCTAGAGATTATCCTAATATTGTGTCCTATTTCAGAAGCCACCTGCTTAAAGGACACAGCCCTTGAAGGTGTAGACTTTGGAGGACTTGAGTATGCTCCTCTGCCTCAAACAAACTGATTACAAAGGAATCACTGTAGTTTCAACACTAAATCCAAATGGAGACAAGTGACTTGCATGCAAGCGATTTTATTTTATTGTGCCAGTTTGGGAAAAAGAATATTTATATTCAAACAACCTTTTTGATCATTGACATACCTAGTTTTGCAGACCACAGAAGAAGCCTTTCCTGAAATGGGGCATAGCTATAATTTAACTGAACATTAAACTCTCAGTGCAGTGTATGTTTAAGTGCTAATATAGTGTGGCACCTGAAATATAACCATGAAATATTACCATAGGCTTGTGGTAAAAAATTATACAAGTCTAGGAAAGGCCTGTGTAATTAGAACTGAGTGGGCAAAAACAGCCTTGATAAATAAGACCACTCTTTTTTTAAATTTCACCCTCCGACATTTTATTTTTAACAAATATTCATGCGTCAGAAGGACTACTGCCCCCCAAGGATCAGTGTTGGTGGTTTGTGGGAGTCTCTGACATGTTGATGTTCTTGAGTTCTGGTAGAGATTTCTGCTTCAATTTGATTCAAAAACAAGCCAGAAACTGTTCAACTTGTTGGCATCACTCCACAAGCAAGTGGGAGTTAATGACAATCAATATAAACCACTGCATCAACAAAAGATAAAACAACCAACATGGTATTAAAAAAAGTGAATGAAGGGGAGGAAGAATAAGTGATTCACAGCAGAGGCTGCTGGAACGGCCACTGACAGTGCCCAGCGGTGGAAAATGGAAAATGGAAAATAAACGGATACTAATATTAGTGCTACACAAGTGTTTAATGGCACATATTCACAATGCAAATGTAAAATTGTTTGTACTGTGTGCTAATATTCCTTAAACAAGGTTTCCTGGAAAATTATTTTCTTTCCTTGTACATGAATGGTTTAATGCCATTTTTACTTTCAATTCAACTTCAACCCATTTTAAAAATTCAACCTCTATCTTTCTTACTGTGTCTGATTATAATTGCTTAGATTTATTCACAAGCTAAATTGACAGCCAGACACCAGACGGCAGGTAATGAAGGGATGTAAATGGTTTACACACACACACACACACACACACACACACACACACACAGACTGGCCTACAGTTGCCCTTCTGTCTGTTGTCTGTCACACAGAGAACAAACAGGGTCAGGCAGACACTAGCCATGCCCTGCTGTTTGGACACAGGTCTGCGTTTGTGTGTGTTACATCTCTGCTGTTTGGCAGGTCTCATCAACAGTATCTGAAAGTGTCTTCTGCTCTGCTGCTGGAGGTCTTTCTCTATAACTGACACGTTTACAGAAAACACATGAAAGGCCTGAGTCTGTATTTGTGTGCGTGTGAGACTTTGTGTCACTTCCAAGCCTTTAACACATCCTCCATTACACACTCTCTCCCGGCCTCCTCTGCTTCCAGTATACAGTAAGACCAAACTTTTCATGACCGGCCCACACACACACACACACACACACACACACACACACACACACTGCCTGCCTCCTCTGCTTGTCTATTTTCCAAAGATCTAAGGCTGCAGTACTTAAGATTCAGTCAAATGATGATGGAAAAACGCTCTATGATCACTGTCTGTTATTGCAAATGAATGTATTCATTAGATTGGTACCATAGAGAAAATTGCAAAATTGTGTGTCCTCTGAGAGTGTTTTTCATCGCCAGTGGAGTAAATTCTACCACAGTCAATATGATTTATATGCTTAACTTTTCTTTGAATTGAGACACATGCCTAAATATACTGATGTGAGCATGCAAATCTCTCCATTAACGCCATGAATCATTGTTCACTGGAGAGGGACTTTAAAAACGAGGAATTCCACTTCACTGATCAGATATGCAGCTGCCTGTGGGGTCCAGATCAGACAGAAAAAGATCAGGTTCCATGTAGTTATTTTCGCTCAAGCTGTGCTTCAAACGTCAGATGTTTGTCTCTTGGAAAAGGAAAATAAATGTGACACTGAAAGCTCCTGTGTTGCAGGGTGAACATAGTTAACGCCACCTAATGTCCCAAATTATATTATCAAGAATGCATTTGATAAATCATGCACTCAAAATATACAGTGGTTTTTTACTCTGAATTGGTATTGAATGCAGTTTTAGCCGTGGTTGAAGTCCCCTCACATTGTATCTGTGTGTGTGGTAAGTCTATGATGTAGCTCTGCAGCATGTTAATAATTGAACTGAGTTTTATCCTTGGAGGATATGCACATTCATACACTTACAGTTTGCATACTAACAAGCATACACATGCAGACAAAATGAGCTATATACTGTATACTTGTCCCCATTGTGCCATTAGTGGCTCCACTTGTCATTTTGATGCAGTTTTGCACACGGTTGCAAACACACAAACACAGTGTCCACACACTCACCTTTTAGAAGAGCCTGAATTTGTGAGCAGCTAGAGGAGGAGGTGAAAAAGGAGGGAGAGAGAGAGAGAGAGAGAGAGAGAGAGGTGGGGTGAGCAAATGAAGAGAAGTGGAAAGAAAGACAGAGTAGAAAAACCCTGTTTCCATTGCTTCACACAGAGAGAGGGAGAGAGGAAGCCATAAGGAGGATGGCAAAGTGACAAACGTCTGGCCATAAACTGAAGCCAAGAAGAGATGGATCTAAAGGAAGGGATGGGAGGAAGAGTGACAGAGAGAGAGAGGGGAGGAAAAGAGAGAGAAAGAGCAGAATATGTAATTAAAGCTGTGATTACCAGGGTCTGAAATCATTTCTCCCAGTCTGCTGTGTTGGATTTGGCTTCTGGTGCATTTCTGGAAACTCCAAATGACATCAGTTGTTTCACTGTATGTGTGTGAGGGGGAGGGCTTTTGCAATAACATACAGTATATTTACCTCACGTGTATATATATATGTGTGTGTGTGTGTGTGTGTGTGTGTGTGTGTGTGTGTGTGTATATATATATGTATCCCAAGTGTTTTTTGAATGTGTGTGGATTTCTGCTATTGGTGTCCCACAGTGAGTGAGAATTTATAGCAGATCAATAGGAAATGCTGACCCTCTGGGAGAGAGCGTGAAAGAGAAAGGGGTCATTGATAACTGGTGACGTGAGACAAGAGCCCTTGTTAACAGTTGAATGCACTGATCCAGGACCAGATACTGGACAGCTAGACCAGTCCCAGTAGATCTTAACATCTTCTTCTTACAGGTTCCGTAAATGCCATTGAATTGACTGTCAATGTGCACATTTGCCAAGGTAATACAATTGTAACATTGTATTGTAATACTAATATAAGAGAATGATAGACATGAACTTTACACACTTTCTGAACAAAAAGACAAAACAGTTGATGCATGGGTAGGGCTTGGGATCAATACGTTTTTTGGTATTGACAGAAATGTGTCCATAACATAAGTTATATGCAATAAATATTGCCGCTATCATCATTTCAATATCTATCAATTGTACAGTTACTGCATTTGTGTACAACGTTGCTCATCTTCCTCAGTTACTTGGAGCTTTTTTACGTATGTGAGGTATTTTGAATTTACTATATTTCATTTATAAATGAACAGAGAGGAAAATATATTTTATCTTCAATGTCACCTGAATTGCAATATTTTACACATTATTTGAGCCGCTAGTGACAAGGTTTCAAGACAGTGATGGTTTAATATTTAATATTCATGAATTTTTAGTAGTCTGAATGTTGAATCTGCTTTTTTTTGCCTGTGAATTTTGTGCTACGTTCTGCTGAAATATCACCATTCTCTCCTGCTGCCCTTGCTCTCTCCCCTTCTTCAGCTTTTATTTCTTTCTCTCCTCCGGTTCCTCCCCCCTTTCTCTCATTTATCCATGCATTCAAACATCCCCTTTGTGTTGTAGTAGCTGCTGTCTCAGATTTATGTTTCCCTGAACAGAAAAAGAAGGTTACACCTTTCACTCCCTTCAATACCTTAACTGACAAAAGATGCTCGTAAAACAAGTGCACACAGATTGGCATATACACACACAGACACGCACACACACACACACAGACACACACACATACAGACAACCACACACCACAGGGTCATGCAAGTATTCAATTAGTAAGATTATTGCTCTGGCATACCACAGTAAATGGTAAAAGGCCTTAGTGCTTTGCTGTTGATTTCCACTGGCTCCTTCTGTGTGTGCATGTGTGTTTTTTGCCATGTTAGCATGCTAGTAGTTTCCAGACCAGACCAGCTCTATTTTAAGACTGGTGCTGACATGACAAGGAAAAGAAAAAAGGGAAAAATGAAAGAACAGAGCACAATGATATGAAATAACTGGTTGAAAACCAGGAGAGGAGAAAAACAAGATAACTTTGGATCTCAATGGCGGAAGGAGGAGTAAATATATATGTTTATGTTCACAGTGTGGCTACTGTAATTTCAATGGCTCCACCAGAGTGCCCACAAGCAAAGTCCAGGCTGTGTTAGACCCCAATAGACTTCCATCTCTCTTTTTCCATCCCCCTTTTTCTCTCTCTAGGGACTCTCTTGGGAATGTTTCCATTCCCAAGCATTCAAAAAAAGACGGAGTTGCAGGGGTCAGTGTGTATATGTGTGCTTTTTTGTGTGTGTATTTCTCTGCCTGCCTGTGTGCATATTTCTGTGTGCATGAGTGTATGTCAAAATGGAGGGCATGGTCTGAAAGGGTTTCTTTATGTGTGTGTATGTGTGTGCGTGTGTGTGTGTGTGTGTGTGTGTGTGTGTGTGTGTGTGCTGTTATTGATCAGGTCTCTCCTCCATCATTGGTTATCGGAGTCGGCAGCAGGCCCAGCGCACTGTTTCACATTACTCACTGTCTACACACACACACACACACACACACACACACACACACACACACACACACACACTCCCTCTCCCTTCGTCCTTTTTCCCAGCTAATGTAGCAGCTAATGTATTCAAATGGAACCCAAATGAAACCAGGTTTTGTGAATCCACAGGATTTGAAATAGTAAGATTGCATATAGAGCCATATAAGTTGTTTAAAACCATTCCATTCTCATCCATCATTCTTATGGTCCAAGATATCATCCTCATCTCCATCAAGGCCCCTCTTTGCTCAGAAGGAGGAATGTCAAATATAATGTAAGTCACAGGACTGGTGATGGTAGCTGAAGTCTAATCCTCCCATATCCTCCAGGCAAATCTCAATGCCCATTCTACCTGCAAATTGCCATCTGTAACATACCTTAACAGCACCTATAACATCACACTGTAGGACCAGGCGTCCATCAAATCCTAAAGTAGCTCATAACTTCGCTGCCATGTGGAGAAGCAATCCCAGGTATCTTTAGTTACAGGATTCTGTGAGATGTATCACTGTAGCATCTTTCTGCTCATTCCTGGTGTCAGTCAGACTCCACGTTCACCTCTTCAACACTCCTGGGTGAATGAAGTGGATTCAAAGTGGAAATCAATGAAGAGCCGCAGCCCTGCACTCATCTCCGCCGACTGTCATATGGAGAGCAGCAACATGCATACTGTGCTGTTGTCCACTCACCAAATGGTGGTGAATTCTACTAGATAAAGCATAAAAGAATGCAACAGGACATGGTTGAATAAAGGCTATTTTAGATGCATATAAGAGTAAAATAATTAAGAATAAGAAAGTTAAGGTTGGGATTGTCATTGGTACAAATAGTGAGGCTGTCGAAAACAGCCTCTCACACCCTAAGAGAGAATCATACCCCTGAACCATAAAGCCAGCTGATACACTGTCGTGAGAAATGAGGAGAATGAAATTAGCAGTAGATTATGAAAACAGCAGGACATTCTAATCGAGCAGCAGTCTGGTGCGGTGGTTAGCACTGTTGGGTGCTCCCTCGGCTTCCTCCCACAGTTCAAAGACATGCAGGTTAGGTTAATTGGTGGTTAATTGCCCGTAGGTGTGAGTGTGAATGGTTGTCTGTCTCTATGTGTCCGCCCAGTGATTGACTGGCGACCAGTCCAGGGTGTACCCCGCCCCTCGAAGCAGGTTTCTCCTTTTCATTTTAACGTGGAGAGAGTAGAAACTTCTTATGATCAGTAGACCCTATGAAGTCAGTACAAGCTCCTAATACACTGTCAGCACAGCAGAAGAGTCTTTCCTAGACTTTCTTATGACAACAGGGAGTTCAACTCTTCATGAGTCATGGGGTGCTGATGTATAGGACAATCTGTGGAGACAGCATGAAGTTTCCACTGTTCGGTAGATTCTGTGCCTTAATGAGTTCAGATCCCAGGACATCAGGCCACACCACTCGTGTCTGCACTGACTTAACAGTGAATGGACTATGAGTTTCACTTCATTATAATGCAGAGTCAGAAGGTCCTGTCTGGTCTCTCAGGTGGTTACAGAATGAATTACACTGTGGTTCCCATTAAATACAATGGAGTTCATAGGGTGACATTAAACACACATAGCTCTGTGTCTCTGACTCTGACTTTGTCTCTCCTTCTCTGTCCCTTGGGTCATTTTAACTCATATCACTTAAAATTGTTCATTAAGAGTGAACAAAAACATTCTCTGGCTTTGAACTTAACACCACTCAGCTGTGGTTAATACTAATCTACTGAACCCTCTGATGCCTGAAATGAAATGCAATCTTTGACCGCTTCCAAGCTGTAGCAATGAGATGTGTTCCTGTAATATGTTGTGCACATGATGTTTAAACTGCAAGTTGTGCACTCATTGAGTCTTTTAAGGTGTCTTTTAACAAGCCTCAGCCAATCAGAGGTCATGAACGCAGCTCTCCAAACCGTATTTATTATTCTACCAGCAGTCCTCAGTGTTATAGAAGTGTCTTGTATCAGAGGCTGAATGTCAAGAGGTATTTCTAATGAACTTTAAGCCCGTCCTCTGCTGGGAAGCAGCATGGTACGACATCTGTCATAACACGCACAATCACACACACATTCACAGGCGCACACAGAGACAGAAAGAGCAGGGCAACAGGTGTGTTTCCATCGCAAAAGAGTGAAGCCCATCCTTCCCTCACTGAATTCCTCACTCTCAAAGTCCAATCCTTTCTCCCTCCCTATTTTTAAATTTGTCTCTTTTAGCCATGCATCACATTTTCTTTTGTACATCTTCTTTTCTTTATCTGTCATTCCGTGTCAGTTTTGTTCCATCTGTTTTAATTCCCCGTCTCTATAATTTCTCCCTTTCGTGTAGCACCCAGAGGAATGGAAAATTCAAAATAAGATGTCTTCTTTGTCCTCAATTTATGATCAATAGGAGATTTTGGCCATTTTCTCATATAGAAATAGCCTTCCTCTGACATCATCCTGATCCTGATTTAAGATCTTAAAATGCTCTTTTCTAATCTCACTGCACTGATCTTTATTTGTTTGAAATGATCAGCCCTTGAGATAACAGTAATGTAAGAAAACTTGACTGGCTCTCAGTGAATTCTGTAATGTATTAATCCTGAATAGCAGGTGTCAAACAGCTAGAACTAAATCTGGTTTGTATAGACTGTTCATGTTTTATGTATATTTCTTATACATTTCTTATACATTTAGTAGATTTTGTGCATTGTGCAATGTGTTACATTTCCACACACTTTTTCATGTGTTTCTTAAATCATTGCCTTCGAACCATTTATCAGACATGTGTTTGCATACTTGACAGAAAGAGAGTGTTGAGATTGGAATCATGGAAGCCTTTTCTCTTATTTATCTATCTATTGCTCTATAAGATTGTTAAGGAGAAAACTCAGAGAAGCCTACGAACAAAAGCAAAATAACTGCTGCTTTTCTTGTGTCTCTACTGTTATTCTCAAACTGGACATGGAAGATGGAGCATTCTTTTCCTCATTTTAGATTTAGAGCAACAGGTCAGAATTCAGTAATCTCCAAATTGAAGCTGTTCCCTCATATAAGACACTGAAGATCAGAGATCAGTGTCTAAAGTAGAAATGTACCTGTCTGTCTAGGTCACAGATTCTCTCAGAGAGAGAGCGGTCTTCCCGTTCATTATTCCCGCTGGTCATTCCTGCTGATATTCCCAGCAGTATTCTGGTTAAAACGGGGGCAGCGATCTGTTTCCCAGCGGATACCGGCCTGCTTCCGTTCCCCACTTCCAGTGTCCTGGTTCAGCCACGTATTAATAGCATCTACCTACGGCGATGTCTGAGTTTGTGTGTACGTGGGTGTGGGTGTGTGTCTGGATGTGTGAGTGCATTGTGGATAATGGTGGAGCAATGTAAGTCTGACATTGTCTTATTTTTAAATTCCACCTTATAAAAGTTTATTGTCGCAATTCATTAAAAATATAACGGAAATGTATCATCAGTGTATCAATACTAGTGAACTGGAATGTCTCTAAAATAATTAACTTCATGATCAGGAGACTTTGCAATCACAAGTATGTTCATGATTCTAACCTCTTTGCTCTGTTCTAGTTTGGAAAAAAAGAGCATGTAAAATACCACCTGTTCCTGATTCACCAGCTAATCTCAACGATATTTCAATATCTGAATATCTGATTAGACATTCATACAACACTTATTTCTCTATTACATTATTTGTTGTCTTGTAGTCACGGTCCTTGTGGTTCCAAATACATTAATGTTAAAGAATTGGTTTGCTAACTGTAGTATCAGCTGTAGCATTGTTACTTTTCTTTAGAGACACCAATGGTTACTCTAAGCCACAAGCTAACCACCTAATAACAGACTGAAGCAGCATGTTGATACTTAAAAACAACTCTTTCCAAAACAGCTGGAAGGAATTCCTCTGGGAATGAGTCTTTATGTCTGTGGTTCACAGTGCATGCATCTGTGTGTGTGTGTGTGTGTGTGTGTGTGTGTGTGTGTGTGTGTGTGTTGGCATGAATTAATTTCGTAAATGCCTGTGGTATGTGTGTGTGTCTGATGCAATAGGCGACTCATCAACAAGGGAGCAAGCATCATGTTCACTCTCTCTCTAACACACACGCATACACACAGACACACAGTTTCCTGCAGGCTTGAATCTTTAGAGCACAGTCAGTATCACAGGAGGGGTTAGAAAAGCAAGTACACACGCACACACACACACACACCAATACTCACACTCACACACACACACACACCCTCCAGTTTCCTTAGCGTATTATGGATTTGACCTCTAATATGCAAATTCTCAGGGCGCAGTGGGTGTTTACCAGATGCACTTCCTGCAAAAAGCACAACTACAAAACTACTAATTGCAGATCTTAATGAGGAAAAGTGACAGTGCTCAGCATAATGCTGCTCTAAACTCTGTGTGTGTGTGTGTGTGTGTGTGTGTGTGTGTGCTTGTCCTTCCATCCCATCGAAAGGTAGAGAGATGTGGAAAAGTTTAAAAAGAAATCACACCATGCGATGTCTGACCTACTTAACAGGTCCCAGTGTACACACACAACCACACACATTAACTGCAGATTAATTTATTATTGATTTAATAGAAATATCTGCTCTCAGGTGTCCTGCAGAATGTTTAAGATTTGTATCTTTGGGATCTCATCTGTGTGCATACGTGTGTTTTTTTTTAAGTGTTAAACATCTTCATGTGCCAATGTGTGCTCCTCAAGTAAATCTAATAATAATAACCAAAACCAGAAAGATTCAAACAGAGAGGGCCACAGTTACACACCGCAGCATTCACAGTCATCCTGGGGCTAAAGCCTTTTGAATCATCATCATATGAAATGTGAATTATAAAGAGAGATTTTTACATACAAACTGAAATGTTCAGTTTCTTTGGTTTTGCAGCTGATTTTTTGCTAATGTTTCCCATTACTGCTGTGCTCAAGATGTTGTTGAGCTGATTTGACTGGATTATGTCCTGTTTATTGAGGTTCACTGCAGCAAACTGAGTTTTTCGTGACTGTCTGGATGCTTCCATCATTGTTTTGGCCTCAGTAGTCCAACATCCAAACCTTATTTTCTTTCACACACAGCTTTCTGCCTTGTTTTCCTCTCCTCTGGGCAATGCTTTCCTTCTCTGCGCCAGCTTAACATTATCATTGCTAATCATCTCCCACCACCGGCTTACATAATGCACTACCTGCTGCAGCTGGCCTTCTTTTTAGGTAGATGCTCTTGGCTAAGAAGGAGGAAGAACACTCCAGAAAAGACAGGAAACAAAAAGCTCAATACTGACTCAGTCAGTCTGCAATTTGTAGGAAAGTCTGATATATTTATTGGAATGATTAGCACAGAACATCTGTAATAGCCATGAAAATGGTATCCAACCAGCACTGCGGTGAAAATGCTTCCTTTTACCATAAATATTTTCACTGCGTTTAGCACACTGATCGGATTATATTCTACCAAACCATAGACTGTGCATATATTCATATTTTTCTAAAAATCTGGAACTTACAAACACTCTGGCTGTTTCTACAGCTAATCATACCTGCTCATGACAGCAGTTGCAAAGGGCGTTTTTAATGATTCTGACTTCTTTCTTCTTGTCTTTTTCCTCGGTCACACTACAAAGAATAATTGACTCACCTGTAAGTCAAAGGCACAAAGAATCAAGGAGCACTAAGTACATGATGCTTTTGAAAGCAGTTTGAATGTTCTGACATGTTCTGACTAAAATTACACAATTTAGTTATCCACTTACTGCATCTGGTGCATATTCCTCTGTACCTCTAATACACCAGATTGGTGACCAAAGTGGCTATATATCTGCTAATGCACTCGCATGCCACTCAGATGGAACAGATAACTTCCAAACCGTAAAATGAATCCCACCTGTTGCACAGTGAATAGATGATATTTGATGACTGAGAGAGAGAGACAGAGAAGGAAGATGTTGAGGGAGTGAAAATAGGAATGACAAATCAGAAGAGCTCTTAAGGGATACCAGCTGTGTGTTTTTGCTGTAATTAGTCATTTGAGTTTTGCCCTCTGCACTGGTTCTAGTGAGCTCAGACAGCAATGCAACATGGGTTCTTTTCTCTAATATGGTGTATTACTGTAGTAATTCATTGATTAGTTGCTGTAATCATTAGATGACCCATTAAGACGATGTGGGCTGATTATAGGCAGGGAGGACGAGTGTCACCATATTTGGGTTGAATCCTCATTCAATCTTTCCAATAGCACAAAGCCTCACAATGTCATCTGTGCAAACCATTTGAAGATCTAAACATCCCAAGGAAAACATATTACTTGTTTTGAAACAGGTCACTAACTCTGACTTTTTCATTTAATCCAATGAGTTGCCTTTTAGAGGGGACCAGGATCGTGACTGTAATCAAAAAGGTTCAAGTACTGTAACCATTTTATTTTGGCTATGTCATTTCTGAGTATGTCATATTTTCCAATGCCGTCGGCAAATAAAAATGCACTTTCCCCCCCTCCTTCTTTATCCTTCATTCACCTCTCTCTCATCCCACTCTTTACTTCTGCCCTTTTCTCCTTCTTACACCCCCCCCCCCCCCATTTCTGCAGCACTGCGCCGCTCCTAAAACTCACTAACTTCACAGCTTTTTGTTGAATCAGCACAAGCAGAGCTCTCTACATGGTTCTCCTAATGTCTTTGACATTTCATCCACCTCATCCCTTCTCTCATTCCTTCTTTCTCTCTCGCTCTCTTTGTAAAACCTTTTCTCACTATCAAAGCGACATTAGCAGAGAGCCATAGCAGGTTTGGACACAGCTGGGCGCTTATCACGCCTTATTCATATTGTTTTCTCACATGCATGAATCGCACACCACATATACAGTACATAATGATAGATACTCACATCTACTAACACATTACACACACACAATCGCACATATTTCTAAAGGATATCCGCTCACTCTTGAACTATGGCAGGTGGAGAAGAGCAGGGGGTTGTGTGTGTGTGTGTGTGTGTGTGTGTGTTTTGTGTGTGTCTTAGCTCACTGCTGATCCCCACGACGATGGAGTGATTAGTGTGTAGTTTTTCCTCATCTCATTCTCCCCAATGTCTGTCTGTGCTCGCATATCACAAGACATTCTCGTCAGACTGTCAAGGGATAGGATGCAACACCTAATTGTGTGTGTGCGTGTGTGTGTCCATGTTTGTGTGTGCCAGAGTTATTTGCCCATACGGTGACAAGCAAGGAGATAAAAAGCAGGAGATTAGATGACAATAAGTTAGCATTGGCTAGTTGTGCGGAGAAACCTAGCAACAGTAAGCCATTAACAAGGTCTGCTCTGTGTTGTTACAGTGAAATCCACGCCAATAAACAAGCTTTCACCCTCTCTGACTGGTAGTCTTTGTTCTTGCAGAGAAACCTACCGTAACAAGGCTCAATGGGGACTGCTCAGCTGTATAGGGAAACTATGTTAAAGCGAGATTAAGTACTGAAAACCCCCTTTTGGCTCGGTTTAGGGACACTAAAGTTAAGTGTGATTGGATCTCTAAGGCCCTGTTGCAGAAACAGGGCTAAGATCCCTCCTGCTAAGCTGCATTTGGTCTGATATTGACAATCAGGCGGATGAGTAAGCATTGCTTGATGTGTCTGGCCCTGCATTAGGAACAAGGCTAAACAAAGGCACATCTATTGAAGGGTGATATGACCACCGAAAGCCATGTGGTCTGCCCGATTTGTCTTTATGCCTATTGGAATGTGACCAGGCGTAAGTGTAAGTGTGTATGAGTGTGTGTGTGAGGTCATGACTTAACACAGGTCAGTGGACCAGCTGTCTTCTGCTCCTTTGTGTGTGTGTGTGTGTGTGTGTGTGTGTGTGTGTGTGTGTGTGTGTGTGTGCGTGTGTGTCTGTGCGCAGTGCTTGGCATGTTTGCAAACATATGTCATTTCCCTGTAGGAAAAGTTAACGGACCGTAGCTGAAGCAAAGCAATTTCTGTAATTGAACAGCTTGAAAGACTACGGTTCCCAACTATATACTGTGTGTGTGTGTGAGTGCGTGTGTGTGTGTGTGTGTGTGTGTGTGTGTGTGTGTGTGTGTGTGTGTGTGTGTGTGTGTGTGTGTGTGTGTGTGTGTGTGTGTGTGTGTGTGTGTGTGTGTGTGTTTTGGACGTAAATAACCTAGTCTGGACTAGAGAACATGTTTGTGTAGGCTGCAGTGCAAACTAAACACACACACACATACAGTGACATAAGAGGCCCACAGTTTCCATTCAGTATACTCTATGGCCCCATTACATACTCCTCAAGTCCTCTAGAACACTGACAAACAGTACACACATACATGAACTCAGTCTCTTTCTTTCTTTCATCAAAACCTGCAGTAAACCTGCAATATTTTTTTTCTTAGCCACTTGGGGGCAGTGGAATCAGGTTGTGAATGCCACATATTATCCAACTTATAGTTGATATGGGGAACTTGTTTTGTCTTGAGATGTCTTTTTGCATCCATCAGAGCAACATAATCATTCACTTAGAGTTGTGCTTTTGGTCATCTGATGAATTTAAGTCCAATATTTGCTCTACTTTTAGCTCTGTTTTATACCAACCCCTGAGGGGAATATTTGGCTCTTTAGCTGCTGAGCAGGTATAGTAATGTGGGTTTTTAGAGCTTTATTTTTGCTCACCACAGCTGCAGCCGAAAATGAAAAAGGGGGCATATTGGTATCACATTGTCATTTCATACGTTATTGTTACGACGATATCAATTATAGTATAGTAGCTTAAAGGAATTTAATAGTTAAAGTTAATAAAACCAAATTCTCCTTTTAAATACTCAAATGGGTCAATGAACATGGGTTGGAGACAGGAAATGTGATTGATGAAAATATTGCTTGTGCATCTTAGCAACATGGGATCTGGTGCTCAACAGCAGGGATCACAGACTGTGTGTGTGTGTGTGTTCATTTACATCCTTATGGGTGTGTTTGTGTGTGTGAATGTCTCTGCTATACCCATTTTAAACCTCTCACGTTGAGAAGGGGCTGGCCCGTCACACTTGTTAGACACATGCACACACACACATACAGAGCCTGCAGCACTGCTCCAGCTGTGCTTTAGCTGCCCTTACCATTAATTTGTCTGACTCTTCTCTCCTGTGACTGCTGCTTGTTACAGCACTGTGCCCTAAAAAAGGTTCTCTGTCTGTGATTGTGCACCCACTGCCTGTTGAATAACATACATGTGTATACGTACATGTAGAGATGAGACAGAGTTGAAAGTATCAGGCTAACGAGCTACATTTTTATTTAATAATCTCTATCCCCATATAATGCAATAGAGAAAGTGAATTGAAAGATTCCCTGAAGACCTTTTTCACAGCAGACATTTGTCATAGCGGCGGAGACACGGGTGTTACTAACTACATTAAAGAGGGCTCTGTTCCAGGGTTGCAGTAAGCCATGACACTGAGTCAGCATGCCGTATACGAGGGCTGTGGAACTGTCAAAATGAAAAGGTATACACTACGGGTGTAATGTTTCACAAAAATCACAGCTGGTTTGTACCTCAGTTTCAAAGTTACAGCCCACCATGGACGTCTTATCCATAGGCATAGGCCGAAGGAACAACATCCAGTCGTTTGCGAAAGTCATATTTTGCTAGGGGGAAAGCTCTGAGTTTTCTATTGAGTTCTGACACAAATACATGTACTGTTTCAACCCAAGTGTGCAGCCATCATTTTCCTGCTTTGACATTTAAAAATATCAGCTGTGAAAAAGGTCCATTGGCTCGTCTAAGGAGTCAGTTTGGCGGCTCTTCTTCGAATGATATCACGCTGCACTGGAAGCGATGTGTTTTACAGTATGTGTATTAGAATTAATGATTTTAGAGTAATGATGGTTGGCGCAAACAATGCTAGCCAACCTTTCCCTCAACATAGAAAGACAGAAGAAAGATAATCATGTTTTTTGCTTTTGGTATTCTGCTAATTGAAAATTACTGTGTATAATCTTTAGTAATTAGAGTCCTGAACAGTAGAATATAGTGCATTGTTGGGCAAGCATTTTCAATTAGCATGTATTCATCATATTTTTGGCCCTCTCTCTTGGCACTCTATTACCAGTTGTCAGTCTGTGACTATGACTATACAGACACACAATGAGGCTCATAAGCAAACGCTGTTGCTATAGTTACTTATTGATTTGGTATTTGTTAAAGTAAAGAGGTATTTCACATTATTTCATAACAGTCATGGTCAGAGTTGTAACCTCTGTCTCTCCCTTTGGTATTTCTGTCTCTCTCTTGTTGAAAGGCAGATGTTCAGCCAGATGTTGATATGTGTGTGTCTGTGTGTGTCTTCACTGCACCCATACACACACACACAGACTCAATGAACCCTGGGTAATGCTTGGTAATGCCATTCATTATAGATAAGGTTTTCCTATTCAGTGTGGTCAGTTACCCTATCATCCATTTATTTTCATTCACTCACTCACTTTATGTTCTGTTCATCATTTTTTCATTGAGGCATGTACATTCATTTGTTTATTAAGTCCTTTAATTGATCATTGTTTTATAATTCCATTTATTTGCACATGTATCAATTTAGTCACTCACCATTTAATCCATTCAGTTGTTTATTTCTTTGTAAATTCATTGTTTAATAGTTTTATTATTAATTCATGTGGTCATACATACGTACATTTAATCATTCACATTTATTTAGTATTTTGTTATGTGTGCCTCTTATGCTATTCATTCACTCTTTCTCTACCTAGCCATTCTTCCACACATTAAGCCATTTATTCATTCAAATGAATTCATTTATTCAATCAGCTATGAACACATAATTGTCTCTGCATAAAAAATGTACATTTGTACAATCAGTAATTTGCTCCCTCAACCCACTGAAGGGCTGCTCTCTAACACACATGCAGCCACTATAAAGGTTTAACAGTGGAATATAGAGTAAGTAAGAAAGTAGCCGCCTCCATTAGTACATCAATAGATGGAATATATAATTTAGTATGTGAAAAAGATCTGAAGTGGGCATCACATTAGAGATAACCTTTGCCTACCAATTCAGTCTACAGGAGCTTGTAACTCGTACATCACTCTTAACATCAACATTGAAACATTGGGGTATATAGTAACACATATATACCCCAATATATGTGAATACAAGACAGAAGGGAAATAATAACTATATAAGATCCGATTAGTATAGCTCAAAAGAAAAAATAACTCTGGAGGGAGGGAGGGGTTAAAAAGATGGATGGGAGAGCCCGGGTAAAGAATGGTTTAAAATATTTCTATTAAATTACAATGTAATTATATTTGAAAGTTTTGGCTAAGGCATAGCACACCAACTGTGCATATCTTGGGTAAGGGTGAGAGTTATTATATGTGATTACCTTAGTGAATCTATGTAGATGTGTTAAAGTCTCCTCAATAATAACTGCAAAATGGAAAAAGGTAATCCAATAAAAAAAAAGGTCCCAAAAAATAAAGGAAAAATATTAGAGAAACAACATTTGCCCTGTAGGTTTTACATTTGTTGGACTGATTTGAACTGTAAGCGCTGGGATGGGTGTTTTTAGGGTCAGAGTGTCATGTGGTTGATCATTAAACCTCAGATCAGCCTGGAGCTTCTCTCGGAGGGACCAGATGGGTCCATCAGGCTGAATCACACATACATAAAAACACTGAGACAGTCTGTCAACCTGATCCTCTCTCAGTATCTCCCTCAATTTTAGTCATCTGTTCTCCTGTCACTCTGTTGGCTCACCCGTTTTCTTCTCAGTCTTATTGGCGACAATAGATTTATTGATATGAGTTTTATGTCTGAGGTAATACCAGCAACAGTGCACATTTTAACCAACTGTTTAGAAAGTTTATAGAATCCACCATATAAAACTGCAGATAATCATTTAGTTTATCAGTCATTTTCTTTGTCTATCTTTATGTGGTGTAATCTTTGCCTCATCTTTTTCCCTTTACCTTTTCCCTTCATCCCTCTCTGTCTGACAGATGTGAATTCTCTTAATCTTCTCCTGCATTCACAAACAGCCTTGGAATAAAGAATCTGTTGTTTTTGTCAACATGTTATTTTTTCTGACGTAACAGAGACAGAGCAGGATTACACTCTTGATCTGACAATGCTGGAAACAATAATGCTGTGAGCTCAAGATCTGCTGTGTTACTCCTGACTCTGCTGAAATGCTGCTTTGACTAGGTGATTTTAACACAGTCTCTATTTCTCTAGAAAATTGATTCCTACAAATCTTAGACAAACCTCGACCATTGTTAAAAAAAAATTAAAAGGTATTGTTGGAGAGTATTTACAGAATATGAGACTTCCCTCAAAATGGATTTTTTTTTTTTTTAAATGATATGGTCCACTCCACACTAAAAAGGATTTCTAACTTTTCCTAATATGATAACCTGTTTCCTAATCCAAACAAAAACGGCAGTGCCATCTTCTTGCTTGGTTTGAGCGGCTTTTATTATCAGCCAATAGCTTGTTAGCTTAGCATAATGACTGCAAACAGGGGGAAACAGCTAGCCCAGCTCACTGTCCGAAAATATCAAAATCTGCCTGTCAGCACCTCTGAAGCTCACTAATTAACATGTTATTTGTTTAATCTGTACATAAACTGGAATCTTTTCGTCACTGTGAGGCCGCAAGACAACCAGTGGAGGAAGTCTTTGCTTCCATCCAAGATATAGTCCAACAGTCAACCACCATAAAACTGTGACTTACTGTTTTCACTCTCGACTTTTGTTTGGGTTAAGCAAACAAGATATGATGTGTTCATTAGTGAGCTGAGTGGCTGCTGGACCCTGGTTTGAGAGTGGTTTTGATCTAACTCTCATCAAGGAAGCAAATCAGCATATTTTCCAAAATATACACGTATATCCAAATCAGCAGCTTTCCCACCGATGAGCCAGACAATAGGTGTTATTGCGCACAAGTCTTGCAGTGGAGAAGTGTTGCTGCAACTCGCCTGCAGGCATTTAGAGACTCCTCTGATCAGCTGAATGTGCAGCATAGCCACCTGACAGCTGAGCAGACCAGAGCAGAGGGTTGGAGACTAAAGATAGACAGTGTCCACAGAGAAAACCAGCCTGGCTGCGCTCTGACACTTCCCCATAAACACTGAGAGAAAGAGGAAATCCCAGCTAAGGTTTGATTTAAGTAATGTATGACAGTGCAGGTCCCTCCACAACGCCTCCACTGTCATCTTTTATTCATCTGCCACTCCACAAATTCATATTTCATATCTATGGTGGTGTGTAAGTGTCTTTGTCTGAGCGTGTGTTGATGTGAGAAGAGATTTGGAGGCTAGAGGGTTTGGACATGTGCGTGTGAGGTTTTGTTGAAGTTGATGAAGACGTTTTTTAGGGAGCATCTGCGAATCGGTTTCTCCAGTGTCAACTGTGCATCAGAATTGTCACGCATGTCCCACAGTCACAGTGCACTGTGGGTAACAAGGCTGTTCGAGTTCATGTGGTGTGTTCACGGTCAGCAGTTTCTTCACGCTGTGTCTTTATCATGTATGCAGAGTTCTCGCATTCGGATATGTTTTTTGGGAGAAGGATGTGACAACGTAAACATGTTTGTGTGAAGTGATTGTTACTGGAGTCAGACTGGAAGAGGAGAAATTTCATGCCTCGAAACTTGATCAACACCAAGAAAGGTCTTACTTACATTGCGTGTGTGTCAGTGTATGTGTGTGTCTGTGCATCTACGTGACGAATGGCAATGCAGCTGCGCTAATTTCTGGAAACTGGATGGTTTAATTTAGTGACCAATCAGAGCAATTGATGGAACCAATTAGCCACAAAGTAGCACACTAGCATCTAGTGTGTGTGTGTGAGAGAGAGACAGAGAGAGAGAGAAAGAGAGAGAAAGAGAGGAAGGGGGAGGGGGACGGGGAGAGGGAGAGGTGGCGAGAGTGCCAGAGACATGGAGAGAGAGAGTGTGTGTGTGTGTGTTTTAAATGAGGTTAAACGCTACTTTTGGAAAGCAGAGCACTTGGATAAATGGTTACAACTCCTTGATTGCCAGGTAATTTTTTAATAGACAAGTGCACAAGTGCACATGAGCGCATATATGTGTACATGCGTGTCTGAGACTTAGTGTGTGTGTACATTCTGAATTACACCATGTCCAGTTAGGTCCATAATTAGTGTGTAACAGCTTCTATTTTAAACCAGTATGACAGAAATACGAGGAGGGTGTTTGATTGACCCTCTTTCAACTCGTGTTTTCAAAAAGATGTGAGGGGAAAAAAGATCACCTTGTGACATCATTTTTTGCTTCCTGCCTTTTCACGTTGTTTTTTTTATTCACCTGTGTAAGATGGAAACATTCCTTTATTGGGCCTTTAGATGCACTTTCAGATTTGCTGAAATTGACAAATCCATCTTCAAAATGTGCCACTGGTTCCTGGGTTAAATGATGGATAGCCCAGACAGATCTGTGGGATCTGTAGTGGCTGTAATGAATGTTTCAGAGGGTGTATAACTGAACTGGTCTATACAGCATATGTGTGTGTGTGTGTGTGTGTGTGTGTGTGTGTGTGTGTGCGTATGTGCAAAAGAGAGAGAGCATTTTGAAGGGTATGGGCTCATCTTTGGAATAAAATCATTTATCGTAACCTCCTTACTCCATCTCTGTCTGTCACTCTTTTTCCACCTCTTTCATCTCTGGAATATAGATTTTAATCCTAGTCACATCCTGGTGAATATTGCATGTGGTGTCTGGCCTCAATCCCAGATACTGTGGCAAGACACAGTGGTGACCCATCTGACAGTAATAACACACCAAGGGGAAATTAGTGTGTAAAACAGCATGTAGTTGTGTTTATTACAGAGCTTCATATTGCTTTGATGAACTCATCTGTTTGCAATGCTGAAAGTCTCTTTGTTCACATCACATCACATCACTGATGAAAGTTTTATGAGGTGTTTCACGTTTACAGATAAGAAGTTATCAAGCTTTTCTTATCCAGACTTCAAATATGAGTGCTTTAGAGCTCAGCAACAGTAGAAGTGATACGGTAAATTAAGTTGGAGTAGGTTGTAATGAGGTTTGATGGCTTCATGTAACATAGAGGAATATAGAGTAATAGGGATATAGTGTGATGTAGCTCACTTCACTCGCTTTTTTTTTTTTAATATATTTAGAAAACTTATGCACCAAATTTCCTTTTGTTTCAAGTGCAACCTGCAAGAAGAATCAGACAGACAGAATTAGACAGATGTGATAATCAGCAGCCCAGCAAAACAAAAAGAAGCCCGACATCTGAACTGAAGCTCATATTTAGCCTCTTCCTCATGTATTTTTAGATAGATTCAGTTGTAGACTATATGTGGTGCCACTGATGTCACTCCAAGACAACTGAAGGCAGGTTTTAAGCATGTATTTTACATTCATGGCTTCTGTGCAACACCAAGGATAACAATGGAAATAGGACATTTAAGCGCTTAAATAATAAAAGCCTTCAAACTATTCACACAGGGCCCTTCTACAAGACAGGGCCACCTCAATTGATATTGAACATCAACATCAACAGAACCTATTAATTAGATTGGCAAAATTAATCGATATGCAGTGAACCATTGGCTTTAGGGGTCCCTGTGAGTTTTTGGGTGTTCCACGCTGTCAGACTGGAAAGAAGTATATAAAGTGGAGGGAAGCCAGAGTAAGTGAGACGGCAAGCTGAGGAAAAGCACAAGGAACCAAAAAAAAAAAGCATTTACCAAATAGTCAAGGAGAATGATGGTTCAGGTATAATAGGACTAATATAAGAATTCGCTGCACATCTCCACTGAGCTGATGGATGCAGTGTCCCCAAAATAGGCTGAGGTGTAATGTGTGACCCCCCCCCCATGGCAGTGTTTAAGATGGTATCTTCCACTGATGTAAGTCTCAGTTTATAACCTCTCTGGATTCCTTCCTTGCTTTCCCCCAACTTAATCACTATTGATCTCCACATGCTTTGCCCTCCCTCCCTCCCTCCCTCATCTTAGATATTCAGGTCTTATCTCATTCCCTCGTCTTCTTTTTCCCCTTTTAATTTCCTGTATCCCACATTTTCCCTTTTTTCCTTTTTTTCTTTTATCTCTAGCTTTTCATTTTTACCATTGTTAAATTGATTCTGGCTTTTCGTCGGCTGGATCTCTTTCTCTTTCCCTCCGTCTTTCCCCTTGGCACCCTGCTGGCTCCGTTCAGTCCTGTTTCTTCTCCTTGTCTTTTTCCTCATCTCCTATTTCTCTCCTTCAATTCCTATCTTGTCTGCGTTTTTGCTTTTTGCTGTCATCTCTTGTTCTTTCTCATCCCCTGGCTTCACCATTTCTCTCTGTGTCCTCCATTCTTCCTTATTGCCCCTAAAACTCATTCTTTCTTTCTTTCGTTGCATATCATTGGACTCCATCCTTCCAGTTCTCCCTTTAGTTCTTTCATAGTGTTAATTTTGTCATCTTCTCTATCTCCTCCCATTCCTCTCTTCTACTCATGTTCCCTCTCATTGACATCTTACTCCCTCTTTTGTTTTCCCTTTCCTCCTGCATTCATTCAGTTCCTCAGATAACTTTGTTAGATCTCACTGTCCTTTTTCCACCTTCTCTCTCTTTCTTTGCTTATTCTCATCCATCCCTCCATCCCCTCTCTAGTCTTGGATATTTAGGATCATCTCTCTCTTCTTCTCGCCCTTTCCTTCCTCACTTCCTCCCCTTCTATCCTCAGTTTCAATTTCATCCTGCTATCTCTCTGCATTCACTCCCTCATTTGTTTCTTCACTCTTTCTTTAATGTCTTACCTTTGTCCCCCTCCTCCATGTTGGGCAATGATTGCTTGCTTGCGAAGAATGAGAACAACACTCTCCTCTCTCTCTCTCTCCCTCTCTCTCTCCCTCTTTGAGAAGCTGAGGAATGTAAGATGCATTTTATTGATTGTTCCTTCAAGGCAGCATTTTTTCTGTGGGAAAAAGGGATATGTGTGTATGGCTGTGTCTCTGTTTGTTTGAACACTTGTGTTCACTCAAACACTGCTACAGCAGGATTATGTACATGTGTGCTCAAATGGTCCAGTATACCTTTGTGCCAAATCAGGAAAGACACACAAACTTTACCTGCTGTCTGACTTTGGCAGTTTATCTTTCGAGGGCTGTCATACAATAATTTACTTACAATAGTTATTTATTACAATAACGCACAAAATGTGACGCAATAGATTTAATTCTAGGCTGTAACAATTCTTTATTTCAAATATATGTTTAATTGTAGGAGCTTTTGGCTCTCAGCAGATGACATGGAATTTTTAAGAAGTAAAACATGCCCAAACTTGGCCAAACTGGAGACACCAGTGACACTATCTGTTCCACTTGCTTGTGACAGTTCCTACAAAAACTGACTGAGAGCATAATGGCTTTCAGATGACAACATAATCCTGTTGGAATTTGCTTGTACAGTTGCTGTTATTCTTGCAGTCTTGTAGTCCTTGTAGTAAAGGCACCGGAGTCCACCGTGCATTCCTCCCTGCTGCCTCGTTTTTAATGCTGGAGTCAAATCTCATTCTTCTGTCATCTGCAACTTTGTTCAAAGTGTTTCTTTTCTTCTCTCCACCTCCCTATCTCTCTCTCTTTTCATTCCTTACATCTCTCTCCATGCCGTGAGTAGGCGGACACTGTCGGAGGTGAGAAGTGAGAGCGCGAGTGTGTGCCGGCAACCATGGCAACCCTGTTCTAATTGGCCAATAGCCTGGCAGTATGATTGTCAGCTGTTGTTAGTGAGTGCTGTTCATGCAGACAGGCAGAAGGGTTGGACGGCCACAGATGGGTCCTTCAGATACGAGGAGGAGAGGAACACAGAGAAGAATTTATTCTCTCTATCTCCATTTTGAGCCATGAAATCAATTTCTTGAGAAAATGAAGCTCTTGTTGGAGTGGATGGCTGCTTGGTATGTCTCAGGTGTGTGTTTGTGGCCGTTTACTGCCTGTGTGTTTGTATGAGACTCTCCCATGAAAAACAGTAGCATCAATCATTTAAGCAAATCCCCAAAAAAGGGAAATGTTCAAGTTGCAAAGCCCTCAAGCAGCCATAGATTAATAACTGTTGGGAGCAAAGGAGAAAACATAGAGCTGTTATTTTAGAGGTCCCCTAATCTCAACAAAATTCAGATTTTCAGCGGTTTTGGAAGATGCAAACATTGTCCTGTTGATAGTGATAGTGATACTGACAGTGTCACATCAGTAAATTCCTCTATGTTTTGTTCTGAAGTTCATGGACATATTTTGTGCTGATTGTGGTTGTACCTATTCTGTGTGTTTTTGTGTTTCCATCTGTGTTCATGTGCATTTATAGAGTCCTGCATGTTTCTTTGTGTGCATCTACATGTGTGTGTATTCTTGCATGATGATTTTTGTATGAGCGTATGTGTGACTGTGTGTGTGTGTGTGTGTGTGTGTGTGTGTGTGTGTGTGTGTGTGTGTGTGTGTGTGTGTGTGTGTGTGTGTGTGTGTGTGTGACTGATGTGTGTTGATGGATGTCTCTGCTCAGCTCTCCAACTGAGCCAGCATGCTCCTTCTCATCATCTTCCCTGTCTCTTGCACTTGTTCTCTCTTTTATTCATGATGAGATCAGCGTGGTTTATCTCTCTCTCTCACTCTTCTCTCATTATTTACCTGTTTTCATTTAGAAATTTGTTTTCTGCTGGTGTTGTCAATGTGTAGAAGTGGGTGTTGTTTTTCAGCAGCAGACACTACTGGCCATGGCATCATTCAGGTGACTCTCACTTGCCATTTTTGGTCATAATTATGCGTTTTGGCAAAAGTTTGACGTAAACTGTTTGCTTAATGTCATTAGTGCAGCCATGTCGGTGTTGTGACAGTTTCATGTTTCAGTTGTAGCACGTTGTGTAGTTAAAGTAACAGTGACTCTCCAGCATGGAAGTGTTGAAAAAGTCCTTTGCAGTGGCGAACCGCCAAGATGTTTGCTTTACAGAGTCTTACACGGGCTGTTGCATGTGTGGAAATGTTAAAACACGACTTGCGCTCTATTCATGGGCTTTCTGCTGACTAACACAGGCCTCACACACACACACACACACACACACACACACACACACACACACACACACACACACATTCACAAACGGAAATATGATTTTCCAGCCAAGGGAGGGCAGACGGAGCCGATAAAAAGATGTTTTCCTCTTCATCATTCTCTTTTCTCCTTCTCTTCCTCTGACTCACACTTTTTTTTTCATTCTCTTTCCTTAAGTACTTCAGACACACAGTCTTTTTTTCTCGATATTCCTCTCTCGCTCCCTCTCCCACACACACACACACACACACACACACACAAACTCCCAACACATGTCTCACTCGCTTTCTGTCAGTTTCTCATTGTTTAGAGAAGCAGTGTAAACTAGCCGCATATTTTCCATGACTTCAGGCTCTCACTGCAGAACAACCTGCTTCACTAGTCTTCACATATAACACACACACACATGCACACTGATAAGTGTGAACACACAAACCCAAACAGACAGTCACAGTAAATGGAGCAAATCATTATAGTGAATAACAGACCGGTCCTGACGCGTACAGTATACAGACACCACCGTCAGTGTAAGTGGAGCACATCGTTCTTGTGATGCGATATTATAGACTACAGTTCTACTTGGTTCACAGCTTTTGGAAGAAACTCCATGTTTACTTTCACAGATACTGAAGGGCGTCAGACAAAATGGGAGAAGGTGGATTCCAAGAGAGAGTTTTGCTAATAGGACGGCCCTGAAAAGAAAATGACTTCAATACCCATAAATCCTGGTACTTGAGGTTAATAGAGGGTTTTCTTCATACTGTAGTTTATTCCCATGCGAATACCTCTCTTTTCAATTTCTGCTATTTCTTGGTTGTTTTAGAGAAAAGCACCACCAGACCAAAAAGTCCTCATACCTAAGCAGCAAATTAGGTCATTTGTCAGAACCACCTGAAACAATCCACGTGACTGCCATCAAAACAATTCTGCAATCTTCAGCCACCTTTATGGTTTGGTTATAGGTGGGGAGAAATTGTTGTCATGATTAAAACCCCTAAAAATCTCATCCTTTTGTAACTATACATGGATGTGAAAAGAGAGTACAAATGTCATAAAATGTACACTGGAATATTCAGAATTCAGTTTTTCATCATGGGTCTTACAGTAAATAGCAGTAAGTCATACACTTGTTCTGAACAAAAGTGACATGCATTACTATTAGAGGCATAAATAATACACACACACACACACACACACACACACGCATGTCTGTGCACACATACACACACAGCCTGTCCCTTTATGGTTTTGTTGTGCTGTTTAAGAAGCTTGTATCTGGCTGTTTCTCCACTCTGCTCTGCTTTGATGTGGAACTGGTGCAACACTCCATCAGGGAGCATTAATATTATATCGCCCCCCCCCACACACACAAACACACACAAATACATGCCTATGAGCAGATGCATTTGCACACACACATTCACAGACTCAATTCCTTATCGCGTGCTGCATGCTCAGGCTGCTGCATTGCCTCACTGCGGCATAGTCTCTCATGTCTTCTCCCTCCTTCCATACAGTTCTTATAAAAATTAAGATAATCAGCACAATAACGAAAAATACGTAGATCATATTATAAAGATACTTGCTTGTGTGTGTGTGTATGTGTTGTATATGTTTTTGTGCGTAAATGATACTAGCTGTGTGTGTGTGTGTGTGTAATTTGGCTGCACCCTACTCACAGTCTGCTCTCTCATATCAACCACAATTCTGAGCTCTGTGTGTGCTCTCATATTGTGTTACTTATTTGTTTACAGTGAAAGCCCCTGTGTATGAATAATGGAAGAGGTTCATGTTGGTTTGAGGTAACTGGATTTAAAGCCAGGTTAGGGGATGGATGACAGACCGACAGACAGACAGATTAGAGAGAGAGAGATAGTTGAATGGGGAATCCCTCACCAAATCAAATATAAATAAACCACATGTGAAACTTATTCTTCCTCTCCCTTTCTCTGCATGTGTCGGGGTATGTGTGCATGTGTGCAGAGCAGTGTTTGTAACATGTTAAGTGCTTCCATATGACACACACATGCACACACACACACACACACACACACACATATAAGGGAGTGAAGTTTCCATGTTTAGGCTAAGTGAGCTTTAAAATGACAGATGTTGACTGTTACTGTAGCACTGTAGCCAACTGTGTTCCTGTACACACACACACACACACACACACACACACAGAGTACTATTTTTAACCTTTTTTATGACTTTGTGAACAGAAAGTGTAAAAGGAAACACACATACACACACATAGTCATTTATAGTTGGAAAATGTCAGGACACACATTTACACACAGGATTTTCTCTGTGGTGGTAAATTTTCCAGTGGCACTGCTCTCAGTCGAGTTCATCTCTGTTTCTACCTTTTTCTTTCCAGTGTAGAAGAGTCCATGTGTTGGTGATTTGAAGGGTTTGAATGTTTAAACTTCAGCTGACAGATTGCTTCCTTTGGTTTCTAAAATCCAGTAAAAACTTTGATACACTCAAAAACAGCAACAAGGTTAGTTTTTTTTCAGTTTCTGGAAGTTTGGGTTTTTTCCTGGCAGCGGAAATACTGAAGTGGACTGATTTGATTTGTTTTTTTACAGAGCTAATGTTCAGTAGAGGGATTATATCACTGACTGAAATTCATGCAAATGACGCATCGCACTTTTGTTTTTTGTAACTTCGAGCCAGATATTCAAAAGAATGAGCACTAAAACAGTTTTGGCAGGGTGCCTCTTCAGTTCCCCAAATGGTACTGATTTTGCAGTTGTTATCAGTTTTTTGCAAAGAAATTAAACCCCAATTCACAACTCTTGATGGTTACTAATGATGTTTGTCAAAAGTATCACTGCTAACTGCTAACTAGAGTCTACCATATAGCAGTAAAGGATATCTCTTATACAGTAAACATGCTGACAGACATTACAAGTAATAGATAGAAAATGGTACCCAAACTCTTCTTCTTCTTCTCTTCTTCCATTTTCAACATTATCTTAACACAAAGACTCGTGTCAGATGTTGAGGAAGACATCAAACAGCTTGTAGTAAGCCTGATGCAGCTGTATGCAGAGGAAAGCTGTACTGAGGCTGCTTCAGAAGCTGCTCTCCGTGGAAAACCTGTGCTGGATCAGCTGTGACAGATTGGGGCTACAATTTTCCTTTAGGATGCTTGGAACGAAAACTGCTGAAACATAGCAAGAAATAGATGTTACTGAAGTTCATTGCTAAAGTGGAATCCAGCACAAACATATGAACACACACACACTCACACACACAGAGACATGGCTTCTGTAAGCATAATCGCAATGACAATAAGCAGAAATTTTGGCTGAATATTTTCATACTTTCATAGCCAATGAGAGAATACAGTTTCTCCCAACAGGCACACACACACACACACACACACACACACACACACACACACACACACAGAGAAAACACACAACAAGGAATATTACATTTAAGAGCCAAATTATCGCCACTGCAACAACAGCCAGAGGTGTTGTTTTATAAGTTGGTTATTGTATTCCTTGTTACTGCACACTGTGTGGCTTGTGAATTATAATATAACTGTGGTTTAGTTAAAGGGCAGATTATACCCAACAGCATCCTCATGGAACAGTAGTAAGAAGAACACTAATAACCTCTATGCTGCTGTCCAATTGGCAATTTGAGGGGGAAAGAAGACAACAGTGGTGTTGTTGCATGATATGTTTGTTTTCATGTGTCTGCAACAACGACATTATAGCCTACAGAATAATTTTAAGATGACTCAAATTGGTTTATTTAGCAAGCAAAAAGATGACAAAAGCAGGTCATGCATATCTGATTATGATTTTCTTCTAATACTAGTGAGTAAGATAGACCAGTCAGATGTGGATCAAAGCAAAAACTCCTGCGTTCGTACATGAGAAGAAAATTATGACACAGGAGGAGCTTCAGCGCTTTAATCTTTGTGCAGATTATACATCTTTGTTTTTCTATAACCATTCTCTCTTATTATTCTCTCTTAGCTCATGCCTGTTCCTCTCTGGCTAAATTATCTCTTTCTCGTCCTTCGGTCCGGTATCCCATTCTCTCCGTTAGATTAGATGACAGACTTTGCTTTGCCTTGACCATCTGTGCCCAAAAAGCACGCTTCTTAAGACTCCTTTCAGCTCTTCAGCTTTAATCAGCAGGTCGCCACACCTAAAGAAAAAATTAAATTGAAATTTTGTAAGGCTTGTGAGATTTTCAGTACTTTTCTGTGAGCGTATGGGTTTTTTGCAAGCTGTGAAAAAGGAGCAAAAATATCCTAAATTGCATTATATTGCATAAACACAAACCTTTTACAAATGCACTGAAAAGGCAGATGAAATGGGATTTCTTTTTTCTTTGTCGATAAAATTTGGAAAGACAAGAAAAGTAGAGAGAAGACGAAGAAGATAAGGCAGAGAGGAAGATAGGAAAGAAATTGTCTGGAACAAAAATATACAGTGAGACAGTTTCAGCTTCTCACTCTTGTTATTGTGCCTTCTTCCTCGTCTTTCCTCCTCTTTTAACTGTTTTATGGTTTAGAGTGGACAAGTTTTATTATGATAAATAATAATAAGTGAGTATTTTACATTATCTTCTCTGCTGCAGAAGCTGAAATTGAAAGATAAATCTGGTTTTATTCTATATTGTTCTTATTGTGAATTAGTCCCAGGAAAGGCTCCAAATCAACAATAAATTGCGTGTACTGACAAGTATTGCCTGTTCAGCTAAAGCCTGATATATCTTATGCCTCTGTTTTGCACTGGCTGACATCTTCCTTCATTACGATGCACACAAACAATGCAGTTTTAATCAAGTCAAACCTAGGTACACCTACCTGCTGCTGTAAATATACACTAGCACACAAAATGTGTATTAATCCACTGCCCAAAATAGTCCCCAACAAATTGACTATTTAATCTTGTTTGAGAAACATTTGCTAAAAACTACAGTTCCCGGCTGTTTTAAGAAAATACTTTCCCAAGAAAGTCCTATCCTATCTACCTATGTTTTCGGGTTGTCATTCATCCATCTGTCAGTCCGTTTGTCCATTCATACCTCCCATTCGCATAAATACCATATTTCAGGAACGCGTTGAGGAAATTACGTCAAAATTGGCACAAATGTCCACTTAGACTCAAGGATGAAGTAAGTATAATTTGGTGGTCAATGGTCGAAGATCATGCTCCCTGAAGTGTGTTTTTGGTCATAACTCAAGAATTCATACATCATTAATTTCACACAAATGTCTAATTGGATAAAATGATGAAGTGACGAAGTTTCATGTCCATAAGCTTCACTGTGACATAATGTCCTGCAAAAACACTTTTCAGATTGTATTTTAAAAATGAAGCTGTATACTTGTCATCCATTTTAAAGATTTACATCTTCAGTGGGAATGAATGGGCCTGGAGCTAATAGGAGACCTACTGTGAAATGGCCTAATGTATGTATCAGTCAGCCACCAGCCCAACCGTTAGCAGCCAATCAGGGGATCAGAGAAACAGCAAGTGATTCAATTTATTCATCTATCACTGTAACAGATTATCCTAATTCCACTCAGTGTGTCCTCTCTTCTTTTATATCTCCCTCTGTTCACTCTGTTCTCTCCATTTCTCTCTCACGCAGCCTGTTGTCTCTCTTCCATCTGTGTGTAAGTGTGTTTGTGTGATCACTGAGGTGAGCTAGCCGTATTAAAATGCTCAGGAAGAAAGCTGCTCCTACTGGTTTATACAGAGCGGGCTGCATTTCTTTATTTTGTCTAAATTATTTGAATTTATATTCCACCATCAGTCACATCCCCAAACCGACACATTAAGCCACAAAGCTCCCATTTTAATTAGATTTTGTCTGAGGCTGATTGAGTCGAATTGTCTACACTGTATGAAGGGAGGTAATCATGCTGAGGCTGTGATCTGTGAGTTCTGTCAGCATTCATTAAAAAAAAAAAAACTCTGATTGGCTTGATTTCTTGCAAAATAATTATAATGAAATTACAGTTTGTCATTTAACTGGTGACACCATTACCTCCCATCGATGTTTCTGATGGGACCCAAACTCAATTTTTACCCTCCAATGCCTTAATCAATACAGAAGCTGAAGATTAAATATTTCACTGCTGTCATTGCAGCCAGAAATCAAAGCAGTCTAAAACTAATGCAGGGTCAGATTTGCCCTCTTGCCTCCGAAACTTTTCATGCTTCAAAGAGTGAATATGAATATGTATTAATAAGCATCTGGACAGATCAAAAGTCCTGACGGATAATGTTAAAGTGGCAGTAGAGTGGAATAATCATTAAAAGGGACAGTCCTCCAACTGTGTTTTGGCAACTATGCACCCAACTATGTAACCACAACAAACCTGTTGACAAATGAGATTTGAATCCCAATAAACCAAAGTACAAAGTGTCTGCCTTTAGTCTTTGACTTAAATTCATGCCACAGCACCATTAAGATACATACAACATACTAAAATACATAAGATATGTTTTGTGGATATGTGCCTTAAGTACGGATGAGTACAATGTATAATAGTACCTGATAACTAGCTGTGTTTTACATAATATAATAAAGCTGTGTATTGTAAGGAAAAGCAATATTAAAGCAGCAGAGCACCTTAAAAACCTTCCAGCTGTGTACTGTAACATAACGCAGATGCAGATGGAATACCTTGCTTCGCACACCGTTGTTCAAATTGAACAATAAATCAGCATAAATGCAGGTTTACAGTACAGAACAAATTTTGTTAATGCTAAGCTCTTTCCTTTTTTTTTCATTTTTTCTTTCTGTCTCCGCTGCCTGAGGCAACCAAAGCCCAGCTCTGTAAATGTCAGAGAAAGCAGAGGCTATCAGTCTTGCAGTGGTGTAAATACTGGCTGCTGTTTATCAAAGGTCACACCCAGCTGGGGTCACAGTGGAACATGGTAGACCTCACTGTTTGCACAACACCTCTCGTTCAACACTTACCATCCAAACCTGATGAGGTTGATCAAGAGTTTCATTGTTTCATACCTACAAGCAGTCAAGACTACACTAAGATTTTCTCAGATATGTTCAGAGGATTCAGTCTAAATAACATTTTTTACCGACACGAGATTTAAAATTGCAGCTTTATTTGTTGTTTTCATCCATTGAAGGGTATTTTTCAAATTATTTGACAGTCTTTTTGATGCACAAATAACATATTTGTGTTAGATTACTATGGATTTTATATGTCTACTGACTCCCTAAAATGATTTAATTTACTTTGAAAATAATTGAAATTTGGAACAATGTCACCAACATGTTGAGTGAAGAAAGCTGAAAGAAAAAGCATTTTCTGTTTTGTAAATCAAACTCTTCAAGGATCTCTCTGCTCCCTCCAAAATTCACTTGATGTACCTTATATTAAGTGTGTGTGCATTCAATTCCTCCACTCCTGAGGTAGAGGAAGGCGGCCATCTTGGCTCATAATGAGAGTCACTGCAAGAGACCGGAGAAATCCAATAGGTCCTTAGAAAGACAGATTTGTGTGTGCATGTGTGTGTGGCGCGTGTTTGTGTAAATCCCACAGGTCTTGTATGATCCAGTCAGTCCAGACTGGAGGTCATTGATCCTTCACTAGTAAAGCCTCAGCAGTCAGGGTCACATAATACGCCATCGATTGTCGACAGATAATCTGTTTTTTAGCCTGCAGCTTGCCTGAGCTGACCACCAGTGTTCAGTTCTCAGGCTTAATAAGGAACACACTTGACTATCGTTATTATCTTGATTGATAGCTATAATTAAGGTGGGGAAGGAGCTCTGTTGCATTGGAACAAGAATGACTATGGACCTGCATTGGCACCCAGCAGAAAAAGCAGAGATGCAGCGTAAAGTAACACCTTCAGGCAATTAAACTCACATATGTAATACCTTTACTAACCTTTAAACTGTATTTTGTCAGTGTTATTATTATTTTAAATGGTGTAAATGGGATTTTTTTTAGAAATGAAACCCTTCGTCTGTGTAGATTCAGAGCCACACAGGCCCATTACTCTGCTCCAAAAACTCCTCTGGTTTCACCTCTGAAACCTCAGCAGTTCTATTTTGAGATGTTCGACGCCATCCATGCCAAGCTGCCTGGAAAACAATGCCATTATTGAGTGTGCGTGTGTGTGTGTGTGTGTGTGTGTTCTGTACAGACTGTAACATTACATTCTGCACATAATCATGGAAAAGACAGAGGCTTCATTACTGATGGTTGTAATCTTTATAGGGATTTAAGAGTACAAGTTTATTCTGCTGTTTTAATTTCTATGAGTCTATGAAAGAAGCAACTGCAGCAAATGCGAAAATCTGTATTAACTGTAAATGCAGAAAGAGCAAGAATGTGTCTGTAATCACACATGCACAAAGATACACATACTGTACTATAAACAGCCCCACTTTCACACTCATGTAGATAGAGGCTGTCTTCATATACTTGCATGTACACACCTACACACCACACACGGGCACTTTTCACACTTCTACACGCCCTCTGCACAGCAGGTTTGACACTTTGATCCAAATGTAATTTTCCAGCCAATTAGCAGCATCATTGCATTGTTAATTTTCAACCCTCTCAATGTCTGACTGGTCTGGGATTGGAGATGGATGCTGAGCTTTCTTCCCACTGGGAATCCACCTGTTCAATTCAACCTACACACTATACGAAAGCAGTGTGCTCGTCTTTCTCCATCTCACCATCTCACTCTCTTTAGTTCAATGGGACCTCTGGTTTCTCTAGTGAATGGAGATGGCAAACAATGATCATTTTCAAACACTTTGGCATTGTGAATTCAAAAAAAAAAAAGAATGCAATGGAAAACGTGATGAAATAAAGCCAACTTCATTCTTCTTTTAAAGCAGCATGAATCATTTTTTCTTGGTACTTGGGGGCAGTGCCAAGCTGTAAACTTAAAACCAAAATGACAAGCTGAAAGATGCTACTACTAAGTATTACATAGAGCTGATAATTCTCTGTGGGTTTATAGTTCTGTAACCATTTTAACTTTGAATTTGGCCATTTTACCTTTTCTTAATATAACTTTTTTTTTTTTTCACCTTTTAAGTACAAAAAGAATGACAGCATCCTGTCAGTCCAGCTGACACCAAAGTCACATTATGTCTCTGTCAGATTTGCTCAATATCAACATAAGGGTTGGATCCAAAGTCATTCTTATTTAGGAAGATGTGTTTTATTTTAAAAACCCGGCACATCTACTGCTCTAATAAACACACAAACAACAATAACCCCTAATGTTTAACACAAACTGAACCTCTGCACCTTCATTTGTTGGCCGCTGGCTTGATAATTAACACCAATTTACCTGCTACCCATAAGTCAGCAAGTCACCCACAGACTAAAGAGGATAGATTCACTTTAATGAGGCCTCAAGCAGACAAGTTAAAAGCATTAAGAGGAGGATGTTTTTTTTTAGTACATTTATATCAACACAGTGACTGTTTGAGCAGCGGTTTAGTGTTAATTTGCATGTGACTAAGAAATCCTCCTGGCTGTGTTTAGGAATCTTTTTATTCAGTGAATGAAACGAGAGAGAAAGTGGGAGAGACGAGTTGAACTCCAGGAGCAGATGGGGTGATAATTACGGAGTCGCTAATGAAACAGACCAAAGAGGAAACAATTTCTCAGCTGGTTGCACGAGAACACACATGTACACACACACCCATACCACACACATACAGATATACAGCACACACATGCACTGGTTTGGTATTTTGTTACTAGTTTCCTATGCATGCAGCTCTAAAGCTCTGATGCCGCTGAGACCTACATTATTTCCACATAAATGTAGACGGATTGGTCCCTCCCACACACAAACACACATACACACTCAGAGCTGTGTTTGCAACTGCACTTCTACAGCTGCGAGTGCCTGCAGTCAAACAGTGAAAACTCAATAAAGGCAGAGAGATATGTTTATCCTTTTTTTTGTGCTGTTCCAGATTGTTAAAAGAGGTCAATGATAGTTTCGCAAAGTTTGATTTATCAATGTGTGTGTATATATATATGTATATACATATATATATATATATACATATTGTTCTCTAAGCAGTAAACAACAAACAGATGTCTGCTAATGGCACACTGAGCCGTTTAGTTTCTTCAAGTTTAATATTTGTAAGTGGTTTGGATCATGGACTGATGTTCACACACTAAACTTGCTGACTATCTTTAACTCTATCTTGACCATCTTTAACTATATTCAAGCCAAGATCCAAACTAAACCAGAATAGCTGACTCTGAAAATTTTGTCACTTCATAAATGAAATATAAAGAAATCACTTCTCAGCTGCCTCTCTGTTTGTGGTCTTTCATTTTAAATGCCAGTATAGCCAATCACACAATACAGAATATGTTTTGTGAAAAAATGAGACAGAAAGACGAGACAAAAGGAAACTAAAGTGTGTTTTTCATCTGTACTGAAACATTGTCATCAAATGATCATGTAGGAGGTTTAACCTGCTGAGACCAGAGAAACCAGCCTGTCCCTGTCTCACTTTATGGGATGGCCGTGATGCACATTGTAGTTCTTTGTCAAAAGGCAGATGTCATCATCCTCAGATGAAGAAATGTGGTTTGTGATTTGAGCGGTTTGTGTGTCACAGGAGAACTTTTGGAAAACACACGGAGTTTGGATGTTGGTAGATATCTCATATAAACTGTGTTTTCAGGTTTATTCACCCTAGTGTGGACATGATCTGAGTTCTGTCCTCTCCCAGCATGGGTGTTTCAAGACAAAACAGGCAATAAACAAGAACGGCGGTAGGAGGTGTGTAAGTGTGTGCGTGCGTGTGTGTGTTTATGTGTGTATGTGCGTGAGTGTGTATCTTATTTGGAAAAGAGAAATTGCCAAGTCACGAGTTGTTTACCTTCCAGGCAAGGTCGAAGACTCTAAATATCTATCTCCGTGCTTCTGTCTCTGTCTTGCACAACACACGCACACACACACACACACACACACACACACATATTACATAATTACAGTATACATACATCCTACACATGATCACAGAGCTTTGAGCTCATCTTTCTCCTGTTCAAAGTAATTGATATGGAAAGTATGATTGCATGTCAACACAATTTAATCCAAAAGTAGATTTCAGAATATATGCTGATATCAATTTATTTTGCTTTTATCTGAACCCATAACATACATTTCACAGCTGTTTACACTTAACACACATAGCAAATATTTGAAAACCACCTCAAATCATCGTCTTGTTATTTCTTTGAATCAAAGAAGACTCGAAACACATCTTTCAGTCTTATGTCACATTTACTATCCTTATGGAAAATACAAGAAGTCAGCAGAAATGAATTTTTAGTCCACCAGTTAATGCCTGAAGTTTTGAATATACTGATATTTGATGGTATAGTGTTTCATTCACTCCTTTATATCTCAGTTAACCTTGACATACAGGTTTGAAAACAGTGAGACTGGACATATATGAAAGGTGCTGAGGTGCAAGTGTCAGTTCATATGTAATTAGCGTGTTTGCTTGTCATTTAGTTGCCACTGCATGCACTATGCGTCACTCTTGACTTCGGTTGCCTGCTATAATGTTGGACAGCGGCCCCCGTTAACTGGGAGTATGTGTTAGCTTGTGTGGGCGAGTGTGACCTCTTCACCAGGTTGGTGTCGGGGTGTGATTGACAGGTGTCCGGTGACATCAGGGAGCAAGCGAGTGCTTTGTCACAACATGCGGCCATCACTGTCACATAATGATGAGTTTAGTTATTCAAGTGGCGTGACAACACCAAATCTGACATTGTATACATTATAAAACGGAAAGCGTACAAAGATACACCTGAGTAGGATTATGACCACAGTCTTAAATGTCGTAGAAGGTGTTTCTGCTACTGACACATTACATAATGCCTGCTAGTAAGAATACAACATAAATTCCTTTGGGTTTTCCATACTTCATTTTCGGCACTTTGATTTGAAACACTTTTAGTTACAATGATACAGCAGCATGAAAAATCAGTTTCTTCTGCTGAGTTTTCACTCAGCAGATAAATTAATGCTCAGTGTCTGTGTTTGGGTTGATCTTAAGGTTGGAAAAAAGGTTCTAATCCTTCCTTGTGCCCTTGAGCAATGGATTCTTGCGAGCCTCACACTTGCTGCTCAATACCTTAAACTTTCCACTGAAATTCTTGATGAGAATGCAAGAAAAACACAAATGTATTACCAGGGAGTCAATAGAAAATTAAGTTGAGCCACTAATGGAAGGTCAAAATGTAAATGAGAAGGTTGGTTTGAGCAGGATAGCCCAGCCATTCTGATCAATACAATGAGAAAGACTATTCCTAATCAATACAAGAGCTAATCTATCACCCCGGCAGCTGAAGGAATGAACTGCCGGGCCTGACATTTAGTGAAGAGAACAAAGCCAGAGCTTCGAGCGGGAATTCACTTTTACTTTTATTGACCATCTTTGTTGAGGTTCATGTGCTGAACAGGCACTCTTAATGGACAGTGATGCATGAGTGTGAGGACACACACACACACACACACACACACACACACACACACACACACACACACACACATCCAACGACCAGCTCGTACACACAGTACATGTATGAGTCAACATGTAGACTTAAAGGCATATATAAATGTTACTTGAATACGCACATCATTCACACATACACACCCACACTCTGACCCTTGTCCTGTGACTAATGAGTAGGTGAGACAAGTCAAATGGCAACAGTCAGTCAATGTTTCATCACCAAACACGGTGAACTTTGAACCCAAACTCACACCCTGGAGAGGTGTTAATGTGAAAGGGCCAATATGCAGTAAATATGAATTCACCTCTTAAATTGTTGTTCAGTTGTTGAACAGCAAATGTATTTTAAGCAACATTTCTAGTATATGTACTGTACATTTGTGTAAACTGTCTTGAGTTGTATTAATTTGTGGTCCTAAATCAGTTTGAATTCCAAAGTTTATTAATTTAAAGGCCCATAATGTCAAATATTTTAATATCTCAATATAAAAAATATATTATTAATAACTATGTTGACTGCATTTTGTTTTTGAGAGTGGCATTTGGCTTAGAATGGATACTTCATTCCAGACTAAGCAGTCCTGTAAATTTATACTTCCTCTGTATGTCAAAATAACTTTGTACTGTTGCAAATTATGTTTTTAAGAAATGATCTGAATTCAATTTGTCTCACTATGGCAACAAATGCTGAGCTAGAACGACAGCCACATTAAATGAAGATTTATCATCTGAATCAAGGAATTAATGGCATTGCTATTTGAGGATGAAATATTCAGCGGGGTGATAATGGACACATACTGTACCGCTGCTATGGCGCTGAGGATTACCACTAATTGGGATAAAACATAATGCAGCCAACCTTTTGTAGCCCTGTTTACAACAGTGATTAAGCTCCTTTAATCTCCTTTTCAGCTTCCACATTTTGTCGCCCACATGTATATCGACAATCTACACAGTGATGTAGTGCATATTCACCCACGGCAGAATTACAACAACACCTTAGATTTGTGTTAAATGTCCCTCAGATTATTACATTCCATTCAAATCTATTCTACTCCATTGTGTGGATTCCTTGATGTTATTTTCTGAACCATCTGTGGCACACTGACTGTAGAGGCCGTCTGCTGCCTCGGGCAGCGAAAATGCTCAATTGTGTCTCGAGGGAAACAACAGTAGAAGCAGAGTGGGGTCAACTGTCTGCGTTTGTGTGTATGTGTGAGTGTGTGTGTGTGCATGGAGAGAGAAGTGAGTTCTGTCTGTTTGTGTAACAGGTCTAAGCCAAAGGACAGACGATGCCGAACAGAATGCAAAACATTTGGGTTGGGTTGAATCAGCTGAAGTGTTCTCTGTCTCTGTTTGTGTCAAGAAACAAAATCTTTTTCTTCCAAATATCTCTTCCATCTTCATTTTTCCGAGCTTGTTTGGTTCATTGTTAATGGTTGCTATGGCAATGGCTTTCATTGAAACCCTAATTTCCTCTTCTGCTAAAATACTGTATATGTGACAGCGTGTGCTTCCTGTTTGATAGCTGTGTTTTGCTTCGTTAAGATGCAAGGTGTGCATGTGGTGAAAGGTTGTTTTTATCTTGAATTCAGTCAGAGGGGCAACGCGAAGAAGGGAAAAAGTAAGACAGAGGAGAAAAAGTGACTCTTGGAGCTTTTCCTCTCTAATATCCTTCATTTTAAAAATGAGCCCAGTCAATTTCCAGCCCTCGCCACATTCAGCTGGAGGGAAAGCAGAGAATTAGGTGAGGGGTGTGCTTTATTGAGATGTGATTGTAATCTGCATTACTATTACCAATGTGATTGCATTCCATTTCATTCTTTCTCTCTGTTTCACGTCAATAAGCAGCTTAACATTAAATTCACCCTGTGATTATCGGCACAATGAGAGCTCAGAGCTGATTGGTGGTTCTGTTTGAGCTATTTCTAGCCATCAGGTCAAGTTTTGCATTTGGCCTCAGTTTGGTTTAATTCAGTGCAAACCAAGGCTCTGTTTACCAGTAATCAGATTAAGACAATAGTTCAATTAACACATGATACTGTTGTTGTCTGCAGGGCCTCAAAGACCTACATCCAGCTTTTCCAGCACTTTCCCCTTACTTTCTTGCATCAGGTGATGTTGCGGTGTGAAAAAAGACATCTATGTGCCCTGAGAAATAGGAAGATTCCGCTCAGCACAGTAATCCACTGGATGTTAGACTTTGGTTTCTTAAATGCCAAGTAGACTTCATGCGACCGGCCATCTGAGGTGCAAATCTGATACAAAAAGGTTGTAATCTGGGTGCAAGCTTTACACATTTCACAGCTCAATGCAGGATGGCTTCAGCAAAAGGAGGAAAAAAGATGTGAGATGGACACAACTCAGCACACTGTGGTACCAACTACAGCTGAAATGAGCGAAAATGTTTCATTTGTGAAAAGGAGGTTTCCACTTTGACAGACATTGATAGACCTGCTGTGCCTTATATTTATGTTCCTCCCAGCAGCTGGGTTTCAATTGAAGTGCTCAGCCCAAATAGCAGAGGGGATGATTACACCAGACCTGGTAAATTGTTGAATGTCTCCTCTCATCTACCTCCATCTCCTTCACACTCTGATTCCTCCCTTTAGATCAGTGACAGATAAGGCCTTTAGTGTTTTGCATGGCAGCTTTGGCAGAGTGTCAGTCACATTCCAGCATATTGATTTAGTCGTGCAGGGCTTGAGGAATGACTTATTATGAATTCTCAATTAAGTTTTATCCCCAGTCTTCATCATGCAAGAAGATTACTGTGGCCTTTTGAGGTTTAGTTGGCTATTTCCCCCAACCAGACACTTGAAGAGGGAAACATTTCATCATATTTAAAAGAGATTTACTTCTAGAAAATAATTTTTACTTCTAGGAAATAATGGCTTTTCGGGTCTTTGACAGACTTTTGTATATTGAATCATATTCATTTTACAAATTAACATAGAAATATTACGGTTGCTTCCTTGAAAGCCATGTGCTTCCCTGTAGAGCTCAGGTTACAACGGACAGAAACAGCAGTTGTTTTTGTACATGTCAAAATGCCTTCCTGTAGTTGGTTGGCCTCTCAATGACCCCCTGCCAGACAGGTGCCTCCCTCCGGCACCATTTTAGTATTCTAACCTCCTTTCACCTCAGTTACAATATCTCCATCCCCTCTTGTCTCTGTAAACACCCATTGTCTTTGTCACTTGATTGTTTTCTTTCTCTACTTGACAGAATATGTTTTATACTGTTGCTCTGACTGGCAGCAGATACCCATGTTCCATGTGTAGCTCACTAAATTACCTTAGCTATACTGTATATACTCACCTTTATTTCATCTTGTCACGCTCATTCTCTCTTTACCTTTTCTCTCCTGCTTGTGTGGCTATACGATCCAGAGTCATTTATAAAGGTGTGTGTGCTACAGAGTGTTAGGGGTGCTTTTTAAACTGTGTATAGGTCAGTTTTCAGTTTTTAAGTCCGGAAAATGATGTAATGTGTGTGTGCATTTGTGACTGCCTACTGCCAAGTGTCTGGCATGCCTATTGTGTCAGATTTCATTCCTGTTTTCCGGATAATAAAATGTGTGTGTGTGTGTGTGCGTGTGTGCGTCAATGTGTGAATGAAGAGGGAAAGAGACAGGCAGTGAAAGCAAAACACACAAATAGGTTCAGACCAGAACAGGAGCTCTGAACACTGTTTCCACAGTGAAGACTCACTCAGTGTTGAGTGTGTGTCTGCCTTTCTGTTGTGCATACTTGTGAGTGTGTGTGCGTGTGTGACAACTATGCTTCCGCAGCGGAAGAGATGCATTTCACCTCGTCTGACAGCATCAAAGGGCCGAAAACATTCAGACAACATTTCTGTCACACTCTGAGCAAATGCCTGACCTCAGAACTATCTGTCCCCCAGACTAACATTAGTCTGGTGTCACTGGAACAAGACAGAGAGATGGACTGATGGATCACCAATAGAAAGACAGATGTACATTAACATCCAGAGATTAAGAATTAAAAGCAGTTTTCGTCCTTTGATCATTTTTTTATTTACAACAGATGGCTCATGTTTGATATGATTGTAGTTTTCTCCTTGACTATAGCAGCATCACATCTGTAAAACCTTTTATGAAATACTTTGAATATTTCATTCAGTTGTGTCTGTAAATGTCTTGTTTATTTAAAGATGCAGCATTTTTACTGATTACTCGTGACAGCCTTCGCATCATACTGGTTAGTGGTACCACTGTCTCTGCTTGTCAGCCTTGTTCCTATGCAGATTTTAGTGCTCCGTGATGGTCTAAATCAGTGATTCTCAACTGGTGGGTCGCCACCCAAAAGTGGGTCACGGGCCTTTGCCTGGGCAAAAATGTTCTGTGCTTTTATTCTGAAGGGTGCCGTCTATTCACACTCCTTAACAGTAGGTGGCGATAATGCCCTGTAATGCTAATTGACAGCCGCCATTTTACAGTATAGAAGAAGACCCGCAAAGTTTGTTTGCATGCTAATTGAGCAAGAAAACACCGACTACATGAGATATGGATTTTCTTACATTGAGGACAAAGGAGGACAAAACCCTGTTTTGTGCAGCGAGGTGTTTCACCTGAGGTTGAAGTGAGTGCTGCTTAATTTTCTTCAAAGCATAATGTTTTTCAGTATCTACTGATGAGGTACTTGTTTCATTTACTTTGAGTTTGTGGATAAAAACTGCTTCTGAAGAAACTGAATTGTTTCCACAGTGCAGTGTTGGTCGTCATAGATTCAGTGAGTGAGGATTCTCAGCTAAAGCTGCAGAATATGAGTCTTTTTCAAAATACTTCTCAGCAGTTGCACTTTTTTATTTCATGTCTGTGCATGAAAGCTCTGTTGAGTCTGTTAAAACAGGCTGAAGTTACTGAAGTGTTGTGTATGTTGTCACAGCCTCAGGATCAACGGCTTATGAAGTGCTACTGATTGAATATTATTAATACAGGGCTGTTCAGTGTGTGTCCACTGATGCAGGGTGATCACAGCTACAGTCACAGTAATATTCTTGAAACCTTGTGTCCTTAAGATGGACTTTTTGGTTTTAATTAAAATGCAGCTAATTGAGTGTCTCTCTAGCATCGCCGCCTGCTGGTTTATCATTAAACTTTTTGTGTTGGCATACTGTGATATCAGGTACTAGTACTACTATCTCAGGTTCAAACTGCACCATCTTTTCATTAAATATATTTAAGGAGTTGAAAATGTTCCTCGATTTGGGTTGCGGCTTGTTATTAAGGGGTGATGGTGGGTCCCAAAGCCAGACCAGTTGAGAACCACTGGTCTAAATGGTATTTTTAATAATTTGCCACCCTGACAAGAACAATTGAAATGCCAAATATTTTTTTTTTGTATATTTGTGGATGGAAAATCTACTGTGTTCGCGTTCACTAAAAACCTTGGCTTTCGAAGTACTGGCCTTCAAAAGCGCTTTTTTAGACGCGTGTGTACACTTTTGCATACTTAAATAGACACCATCTAATTTGTTCCAACACACTGAGATAAATCAATATTGATTCTTTTAGGGAAATCACCCAATAGTTTACTTCATGTTTTTTTTCCCTCTTACTTTATGTTATTTATTGATTGATTAACCCGACCACTAGCTGTACATATACAACCATATGTGGCTGAAAAAAGGGAAGAACCAAAAAAGCTGGAGGGGGATGGAAAAATGGGACTGTTTATCTTCCACCTCATGCCTACACTGTGTCCAAAACCTTGGGTTGTCGTGCTGACGGCTGTATACATTCACCCATGTATACACTACCTTATAAGGAGAGAAGTCAAAGGGTCAATTGGATGAATTGGCCATATAAGTGCATAGTAGAATGTGCTCTTAATGTGCAATATGTTGGGGATACAGATAGAAGAACTAATTTATTCTGTATCTGCATTAGAGTTATAGTCATTACTGATTTTAGTTTGTTTCTGCAAAACAATGCAGAAAGTCAATATCTGAATTTTACCAATACTGTGCCAGAAAATATTGACATGTAAAATGAAAATTCTGTACAGAAACTAGCAAGAATAATTCAACACATCCGCACATGCTCATGTGGAATCAATCTCATAGTCAGTCAGGTTGAGGTCATTTCTCAGGCCACAAGTACAGCATCCATCCACTATCCATATACGCTTTTTTTTTTTTCTCTCAAAGATATTTTTATTGAATTTTTCCACAAATGTATGGTACAGATATAAAGTGATGACAAGAAGTTTGTCAAAAACATAGTCAACTCAAAGAAAGAAAGATAATCCTGTCTGTGCACAGTAGGGAGAGACTAAAAACACAACACAGAACAAAAGAACCTTATTTAACCCACCCAGCCCCCCCATCATTTCCAAGCCAGATTTTAACATAAAATAATCAACAGGACAAGTACATCAATTGTGCTTAATTCCTGGAGATATACAGGTAACAGCTGGATGTCGGGTTCCAATCTAAGAAGGTAAAAAGTAAATAAGTAATAATAATAATAGTAAATAAATGAAATAGGGTGACAAAGTAAAGAAATAAATATATGTATAAATTATGAACCCACACATTGGCCAAAAGGAGGCATCAAGGAGAGGACCGGTTTGTACGCTTGGTATTGCTGACATAATGACAAGGAGCTAAGTGTGAGCGTGGGATCCAAACTCTAGCTAGTTTGAAGGTTATGGAAGTATTCCAGAAAAGGTCCCCACACTTTCTGAAACTTTTCTTTGGGGTTACAGATCGAATAATGTATTTTTTCAAGGTTTAAACAAGACATAACATCTCTCAACCACTGAGCGTGGGTGGGCGGGGCAGCGTCCCTCCACCTCAGCAATATTGCACGTCTGGCCAAGAGAGAGGCAAAGGACAGAGTTCGGCGTTTAGCAGGGGTCAGGCGCATCTCGATGTCATCTGCGGTGCCAAAAAGAGCAATCAGAGGGTTGGACTCCAAGTCCAAGCCGACAATTACGTTCGGAAGAGTTCGGAAGACTTCCCTCCAGTATTTCTCCAGGCTAGGACAACTCCAAAACATGTGAATAAGTGAAGCCTCCTCTTGCTTACATTTGTCACAACAGGGGTCTACATCAGGGTAATAGCGAGACAATTTTGATTCGGATATATGGGCCCTATGTACAACTTTGAATTGTAACAAGCAGTGTCGGGCACAGAGAGAAGTTGAATTAACCAACTTAAGAATGGTATCCCACATGTCCTCAGACAAGGTTAGATTCAGTTCTTGCTCCCATGCTGTTTTAATGGTGTTGAGTGGGGCCTGCCTTATGCCTAGCAGTTTATTGTAAATAATGGAGATCAAGCCCCTGCGCGATGGTTGTAAATTAAGAAGTGCATCAGCAATGCTCACATCAGGTGTCTCAGGGAAGTTTGGTATCTGACCACCTTATTTGTAGATACCTATAAAAATGAGACTTTGGGAGATTAAACTCTCTAGTCAGTTTCTCAAACGATACAAAGCTGATATCCGTGAAGAGATCTCTGAAGCGCTCAATACCCAGTCTCCGCCATTCCTGAAATGTTGGGTCCAGTAATGCGGGTTGAAAGAGATGGTTGGCGGAAATGGGACTGGAAAGGCTAAAATGAAGGAAGCCAAAATGTCTCCTGAACTGAGCCCACACTCTCAACGTGTGCCAAACAACTGGATTGTCTATGAGTTTATTTGGTGGGAGAGGGAGTGGAGATCCAAGAAGGGCTGGAATAGAAAAGTTTTTAGCAGAACCCAACTCCATTGCCACCCATGAAGGGCAGTCAGATCGATTATGAAAATATGACCAAAAAGTAAGACAGCGGATATTGGCTGCCCAATAATACAAACGAAAATTAGGCAGCGCCATACCCCCCTCTCCTCTAGGCTTTTGGAGATGGACCTTACTTAGCCGAGGGCGCTTGCCATTCCATCATATACGTTATTAAACAACATGACATTATTGGTGCTGGTGAGCTGCGATGATTTTTAATATAATGCTAATATCAGCGCAGATTTAACAGAAAACCAGCCTGGTGGTCCAACTTAAATTCATAAAACTGCCAGTCAGCTGCTTAAGAAATGAATTCCTGCTTTCTGACAAGAAGTCTTCACAGAGTCATTCACTTCTGGGGAACAGAGACCCCACTTGGTCCTGGTCTAAATTATATATATACATTAAAATAAATTAGTAGCTTACATTCATTATTATTAAATGATTCACAGATATTGAATTGGTTAGAAATCTTGCTTGTCTACTGCTCATTTGGCTATGAAATGTTTCATTGTATTTATGACGGAGAAGGTCCAAATCTTAGTTATATAAATGATTAAATTACTTCTAAGTCATTTTTTAGACTTTTAGGTTTAGATCCATTTCGAATGTTTTAAACTCATGATAACCATGATAATTCATCTGACTGACTAAATGTTGTACTTAATGTTAAGGGATAGATTAAAACAACAGTGATACAAATCAATGCATCAGATGCCAAGATATCCTGACTTTTAGTCTCTAGTATGTGTCAAGTGCCAGAATTTCCCATAATGAAATACACAGCATCCTCCTTTAGACCTCCCTGCCTCCTAAACCAAACTCACCTCTAGTTTGTAAAGCAGTGTTCCTGTTGAAAAGGTTTCAAGCCAGAGGATAATCCAGATGACATCATGAGTAAACTGAACTTCATACATAAAATTGGTGGCATGCCCCTTTAATTTAACATGCTTATTTAGATCCAGCGTTAATTATAAGCTCAAAGGTTATCTGTAGTATTCAAAGTTGATTTTGTAGATAAAGGAATAGAAAGGAGAGGGGTTGAGAGATGGGGAAATTTAAAAAAAAAAAAAGTTGTCCCTGCCTTCCTCTGTTGTCATTTCTCCTCTACCTCTCTCCACGTCTGTCTTTCTAAATATCCTCTTGTCCTGCCCACAGACATCTGTAGGCTAGAGCCATTTAAGAGGAACTGGTAGCAGAGCTGCCTTGGAAACGCCTTGGAAATCGTGCCACGCTGGCCACACATTGCCATAGCAACAATCCGACCCCTTTCTCCTCTCATTCCCACTAAATTGCAAAGTAGAACTGGCAGCGTTGTAATGAACTGAACTTATGTCTTATAATCAAACGGACGGCTTTTGTGATCTGCTCATTTGTTCTTGTTTTTATTCATTTAGCCATTATTTTTTGCTCTAAACCCAGATGGATTCACTTTCACACTGATAATCAGAAGTTGAAAGAGAGAGATGGGAGAGGGAGGAAGGAGGAAAAGAGCTAAAAAAAAAAAAAAAAAGATACATAAGGACAAGGAAGGAGAGAAAGAAGTAGAGGAAAAACAAATGGCAACAATGGAGGGAGAATTAATGAAAGCAAATAATAGAAGTGAAGGGAGAAAGAGAGAGAACACAAAAGAATAAAAGACTATATTTTCATCATGGCAATACATTTTAATTGACTTGGTTTAGTGAGGTTCACACACTCAGGTCAGCCAGTATTAAAGCACTAGCAAGTGTTATGTGATGCCAAAGAAACTATCTGAATTGACAAGAGAGGGAGACAAAGAAATTAGTGTGGGGTAGGGGGAGTGATCATGCCAATAAAGCTTTTTGAAGTGAACTCAAAACAGAAAGAAACAGATACGTAGTGAAGAGGGAGGTGAATGGGACTCTTCACTTCATGCCAACAGAATTCATTTGAAAATTGGAGGGGAAATGAAAGAGATTTGGGGTTTGTGTGTAAGCGGCAGAACGAGAGGCTGGCGTTGCCAAATGGAATAGTGTGCCACTGCTAAACTTCATCAGCCAACAAGAGGAGGAAGAGGAGGACACAAGGGAAGAGGAGGAGGGACAGTTTGAAAAGAGGGGGTGAAGTGAGCCGCTGAATATGTAGATTGAGAGGAAATGTCAACGGGAGGAAAGAGAGGGGAAGCAAAAAGTTTTTTTTTGGTTTTTTTCCCCCTTAAAAGTTTGTAAAGGAAAATGGCAAAGAGCAAGTGGCCGACAGAAAGACAGTGAGCGTTATTGTACAGTTTCCAGCCGTGTGAATAGCTCTGCCATTTGCTTTTCTCTGCTGTCTTTTGTGTGGTCAGACTCAGTACCGGCGACCAGTTCATGCCTTAGTTTCCTGCCCTCCGCTGAAGGTCACACGTGATGTTCACAGCAGTGCTTTTAGAAAGCTTCGGACTGGAAAATGTCAAGTACTAATCAGTCTGTTACTTCAAAATAAAAGGTTATTGTTTTCATTTATTCACATCTTTCCATCATCAAGCTTTAAGCTAATTGTCATTGATTTTTTTTTCACTATAATTTCTAAAGAGCACAATACATGTAATTGCAAGTTAGAGCATGAATTGCTCGGTAATTGGCACTTGTTTATATTTCATACTAACTTGTCTCCTAGCAACTGTGTTTATAATCAACTCCTTTTGCCAAACTTGTTTTGGAGGGAACATAATCACTGCTAATGTGAAGTAGGAAGTGTTTTATTATTGGTCTTGGAGCGAGCGGTTGATGGGCATACAAAGGATAGGACTTCATCCATCCATCCATTGTCTATACCACTTACCTTAAGGGTTGTGGGGGGGGGGGCGAGAGGCAGGATACACCCTGGACTGGTTGGCAGTGAATCGCAGGGCTGACACACAGACATCCTGTTGTTCATACAATTTTTTTCATACTGTATTGCTCTCTAAAAGGGCTTTGTTGGGTACACATGTGTTTCCTGTTAGCTCTGTGCTTATTCTTCATTCATATTCCAAACTGAGTTGCAGAAGGCACAGTGACTGAAGTACAACCCACTAAAACCCACTCAAAACTGACTCAATTCACAGAAAGTAGTTTTTTTGCTTGTCCCAGTCTATATCAAAGTAATCTGTTAGTTTCTAACCCTGGTTTTATCGGCTGCCCTCTCTTACAGTCTGCACACTTATTAATCCACCTTTCCTTCCACACACATGTGCACACACATATCCTGGCTCCCAGACACACACAAACTGGTTGATTGAGCATTTAATCACAGAAAGAGTGAGAGTAAATAGAAGGAAAAGTAGTATAAACAAAGGCAGAACTACAGGCACATAGATCGAACACACTGTGTGTGTGTGTGTGTGTGTGTGTGTGTGTGTTCACAGTGGTGAAATAGAGGGGAAAAAATCTGATTAATTCCCTTCTACCTATTCAGTGGAATTAGCTTCACCTTTTCATCACTAACAACCATGATTGTGTCTCTGAGGCAGGCTATAAGACCTATAACAGGGTTCCATATACCTAGTAAAATATAGCATTTTCTATTATGTTGCTCAAAAAATGTATCCTACTGCAGAGAGCCACATTAATATCTGACGTTATGAATATTCTGTATGCAGATTATGCCGAGGTTTGGTTCAGTTGAATTTACACCTGACATTTATGTGCAGCTCCAGGGTTCTCATTAAGATCTGATCATCATAGGGTCCCATGTGGCAGCCATGCACATCATCTATGGCTTCATGTCCTTATCTTCCTGGTGTGTGTGGGTCTCTACAGACATAACCACCAGCGTCTGTGCAGCTGTTTCTTATTTTTCAAACTGAAGGAAGAAGCTGTCTCGGAAAAGTGGAACGCCAAAGACAACAGTGAAAGAGAGAGTAAGGGAAGGGGTTTGGTTTTAATAAGGGATCTAGGAAGAAAATAATTTTGACAGGAGGTCAGTGCTGGAAGCAAGAGCGTTGATATGAAGGCCGATGTTGTGAATCTAGTACATGTCCCCTCTCCCTGAAAGTGAAATTTCTGTTTAATATGCTTAAAAACTCCAAACACTAAATTTAAATGCATCAGTCTCAATTGTTTAAATCCATTCCTTCCCTCCAGATTATATTGAATGAATTAAAAAGACATTATTTTGACTTCATAGACAAATTATTCACCATGTAGCTACAGCAACAACAAAAGTAGTGCAATCATCAGCCTATTTCTGCTTTGGTAGTTGTTGCATGTGGGCAACAGGGCCGGGCCAACTGCACCAACCAGTAGAGAGGAAGGTGCACCATCGTCATCATCTCGTGATACGCCTGTCAGTGACAGTGACAGCCGTATCTTTATCACACATTTGTCATCATGGAATCAGTAATAAACACATGATTAACGTTGTGAAACGGTTGCAGTTTGGTTACTATTTTCTTGACTTGGTAACTACGGTATTTCGAGGAAACTGTAAGAGAACAAAGTTACTTCAAAAAAAACTCCCCCTTGACTTTTGGTCTTGCAAGGGGCACGAACTCCAGTCTCCTTGGCAAAAGTCCGGTTCGTGAGGCATCCAACCACCCGTCCCCTCCTTGGACAGACTTCCTTGCTCTTTACACACCTCACTTTACCTTTTCCTTTGCATACATAGTTATTAAAGTCAATAGGCTTCATCACCTAAATCTAAATCTGTGTTGTTCCACTTTACCAATACATGATAACAGCCTACTAGGCTAATTTGCACGATATAAAGAAAAGAGTCAGGCAGAGATGAGACAGAAACGGCATTTGTGTTTGATTTTTGAATAAAGGCGCTCATTTTATGGTTGTCTCCGATGGAATCATCAGTCCCACTTTTTGCCAGCGATGTCTTGCTGTTTGGGGAGATGGGTAACTCAGACACTAAGAAAGAGGGCTGCTGTGTTGATGCAGGGTGAAGTAAAAGTGTTCACATTTAACTTTAGAACCTAAACTTGAATTTCTTTTCTGAATGGAAGTTCACTGAAAGTCCACAATGTTGTCGTCACTTTGGGAGATGGGGAGAGGAACAAACGATGCTTCACGCTGCTGGTTTGGGGGAAAGAAATGTAGAAAAACAAGTATCAAAAACTAGTCAATGCAACTCTGAAACTTTTTTAAGTTTTTTATTTTTTATTTTGACATCTGACAGTTGCATTCATGCAACACAAACAAGTACCGTTGCCTTCGGTCAGTAGGTAACTCAAATATACAGAAGGCAATGTCACATTACATCAGCTTATTCTCAATGCAGTGCAGCCACAATGGAGTTTGATGCAGAAAATGTTTTACTGATTTTTTTTGTGTCAGTCCCTCAGAATTTAAGAACAAGGTCTTCTTTCTAGATCCAACAAGTGAAATATGAAGAATTCTTTTGTGTTAATCAAACCCTATGTAACACTGTATGTTATTGTTATTTTATGTAGAGTTTGCATCCTATACCAGACTAACAATTGACCATAATCTTTCCCAAAACCTAGACACACCATAAACATACAGTAGCTGCTATGCATGAATGTTAAGGAATGCACTGAATATAATCTTCCAGAAATTTAGCAGAATTTTCCAATCAGTCTAATCTATCTGTGAAACTGTAGGGTTTTGGTAATGAAAGAATGCTAGTTTATTCATGTGAAATCTTACTCACGCTTAATATACATTCTTAAGGCAGAAAAAAATTTAGACCTGAGACCGAAGTATGAAAACAATAATTCCCAAAGACAGAACAGCATGGTTTAATGTTGCATTGTTAATGTGTTTAATGTATGTAGGTTTTATGAAGAATTTGTTTCTGAGGTTGTGGGTATAGACTTGAGTATTTTCAGGGAGCCGTTGGTAGAAAGGAGATGTTTTAATTTGGCTTGTGGCTTCAGAGTCCCTTCAGTCCTCTTGACTGTGCGTCAGTCTCTATCAGTGCTGATCCCTTTGTGCAGTGTAGAGCTCATAAATGGCCTGAAAATGATGGAGCGCTGCAGCTGCTTTGGCAGCAGCAGCTGATTAGCATTCATATCCTCTACTGCTCTCTTGCTGCCTCTATTTCTCCCTCACACACACACACACACACACACACACACACACACACACACTCCGTCCCCAGCCTCATTATGAAGTGGTTGGATCGTACATATAGAACATAATATATGCACTAATATTTAAATATCACTTTGTTCTGCAGCTTCACCATGTGTCACTCCTTCTCCATTTCTTTACTAACCTCTGATTATTTTCTTGCTTTAATTGCAACTATGAGCGTGTGTGTGTGTGTGTGTGTTTATCCAGTAGTCTACTTGTAAATTGCTGAGCTCAGCTATCTCTCAGTTAATCCTGACTGGAATAACTAAAAGCCCCATTAATTATTCTCTCTCTCTCTCTAGTATAGCAATGGATAGAAAGTATAGAAACAGTAGAGTTGGGGACTAAATTAGGAAAGAAAGGCCGGTCACACCACCATTTAAAATAAGACATTTTTTCAGGAAAATCAGTTCATGTCAGCGTAATGACCAGAATCAGCTGATTCACTCACACGGAGGAAGAAAATCAGCGTAAATCTGGTGGAGTATAAACTGCCTCACAGTCGAAGAATCATTTGCATGCAGTTATAAGACAGGAGTCGATAGATCAAATGCATCTGTTGAATAAACTTAATGAATTTATAGTCCTGTTGGCTTACTTTAAAAGTCAGTGCAATTATTTTAAGGACAGGGTGTGTCATGTTTACTGTATGTGTCTGCATCACTTTACATACTAAACCTTTGCAGGATGCAATCTAGAATTCATTGCAACAGTACCAACAAGTCTAAGAGGGTTGTTTTTTAAAACACATGAACACATATCGTCTCTTTCTCTCTCACACACTCACACAGAAACAAAAAAATCAATGCATTCCAAAGTGTTGAGGACCCAAAAAAGGATGTCACAAACAGCTTCCATCAGTTCCTGAGAAGTTGTTGGAAGTTATGTTTGGAAGTTTATGTGTATTACACACACACACACACACACAAACACACACATACATGTGCGTCAGATTTACAAGCTCAAAGACATTTCCTGTGTGAAGTTGAGTGTGTGCGAGGGAGTCCCCAGGATTTTCCAAAGTCCTTATTTGGTTAACAAGATAAACTGCAGATAGGAATGAAGGGAGAGCGAGATAGACGTACTGTAGAGTGAGAGAGAGGGAGAAGATGGGGAAACTCCCTGTGATGATAGAAATCTGAGAGGAGACTCAGAGGAGGATCTTACGCGCGCACACACACACACACACACACACACACACACACACACACACACACACACACACACACACACATACTGTACACCATTAGACAAAAATGGAGACTGGCTGCTGTTTATGGCTTTGACAACTGTTTTGCATAGCGCAGTCCAATAAAAATGACCATTACCATAAACATCAGTTTTACGGCCCTGCTCAGTATCAGACTGATAAGGGGACTCTGAGCTGAGAAAACAAGCGAAATGGCTGTCCCTGCAGTTCCTCATCCAACTTCTGGCTGAGTTGAGAAAGCTGTAAAATCTACTTAAAGGAAATAGAAACAAGTTATTGAGCTCAACATTTTTTTCTAGACTGAATACATCCAGGGAGAGTTACAGTATAATCTTCAAGAGCTGGCAATTGGAGACTCCCCAGTCAGCCATTGATTTATTTTTTCCTCTGGGCATTTCAGAGAATTACCATATTTTTTTCTTACGTACGTTTCGTTAATACTGAATATTTTTAAAGCAAACGTTGGCTCTGCGATTGACTTTCTTTCTCCCAGGCAGACACCAGTCTTCATTGATTTCATTACAATCTAAACTAGCAGAGACTTGAAACTTGCTGAGGCACATAATCAATAACAGTGAGCGTTTTACATTTTATTAACTTTTGCTTTTTACATCAGTTATGTAGTTGTCACAAGTTAATAAAAAAAGAGCTAAATTTCGTTTTTTGGTGCTTTCAAGATAACTCTGTACCTTCGATGTGAGAAATAGCTGCGAACTGGCTGCAATTTTGAACACAAGAAACAAACAAAAACATGATTTTTTTTTATAAGAAGCTTGTAAATCAGCCAACAACCAACTCTACAATATCAAAAACTCAGAATAGTTTTAACCATTCCCATTGACAACTACAGTAGCATAAGATACTTGGAGCTCTGCCTGATGCACCGTCTAAATTCTTCATAAGTAAACGTGCCAGTATCTGAATTTCATATACAAATAGTTTATATCATCTTAATAGATTAGATAATGTCTTTGTTCTGTCCATTTTTCACATGAAACAGCTACCACACAATGACTATTTGCGTGTGTTTGAGTAATCAAAAGCTTTAGTGAACTAGATATGCCACCAACCAGTCACACAGAGTGGCAAAATAGGCATTTTGTTTTCATATGTAAATGTCATAGAGCAATAATAAGAGGAGCAGAGAGACACTTAGAGATAAAGTGGAAAACCCACAGTCCACATGGGACCAACCGCAGCCCTGCAGCAGGTGTGTGTGTGTGTAACCTTTTTTGTGTTTCCATTACCCTCCATAAAGTCAGGATTATGTGTATTAGAGAGCAGACTGGAGCTTATTAGAGGAGGCCTGGCTGAGTGCTGGCGGCCTATTGTTGTGGTTTCCCACTGTGGCCAACATCATTATCAGCTTTGTCTTATAAAACCACTGCATGTAAACAGCACACACACACACACTTATTGCAGTGCTCTCTGTGTTAAGCTGTGTCACACTTACATATTTACCAACTCTTGCTGATAAAATCACTGAGTGTCATATTCACATATAAACATTCTCTGTATGTTAAACAGTGGCTCTTCAAGTATACAATGACACAACACAAAGTGTTACACACACACACCCAAATGTGCATGCACACACACACACACATACAGATACACACACTTCTTTTGTTTAGTCTGCGACCGAAGTCCACCCACCAGCAATCTGTTCTGCACAAACAAACCAGTTCGCAGTTTGAAAGGCCACACACACACATGCACACTCATGCACACACATACACACACATACATACACACACATACACACACACAACATGCATCTCTCCCACTTTTTCAAACTTGAAATTAAACAACAGCAACACAGACAAAAGGCTCATTTAAACATACATGTGACTTCACACTTAATAACACACCCAGGTGAGTGTGTCAACATCTGTTGAAAAACTCATATTCAATTGTCAAAAAGTTAGGATTATAATCACAGCCAACACACACGCACACACACACACACTGTTGTCCACTCTCCCTCTTCCTCCACCCATCCACACACACAAACACACACACACACACACACTGTTGTCCACTCTCCCTCTTCCTCCACCCATCCACACACACAAACACACACACACACACACTGTTGTCCACTCTCCCTCTTCCTCCACCCATCCACACACACAAACACACACACACACACACACACACACCAACCAGCTGAGTTGCAGCATTTTTTTCTTAAACCTAAAATAAAGCGGTGGTTCCCAAACTCAAATTTTCCGATCCAAATACGTCGCTAAGGCAGGTTGCAGAGGAGAGGGGAGTGACCGGCACTGCTGCCTGTTGTGCTTTAAGGCTGTACAACTTCTTGTGCATTTATGTTTGTGTGTGAAGCAAAGGAAAGTGCTTTATTAGTGTTGAATATACGCCATGTAACGGCGAGGCCAGTTTGCGTAACGAGACAACTTTGCTTTGTCAGCTTTGCCAGACACAGTGTGTGCAAAAACCTAAAAAGTACACATTCGAGCAGCAAATGGGGAAAAATAACTCAAAGACATCATACAAAAGAACTTTTACTTTGAAGTTTCTCTGTCACAGTTGCAGAGGCGGTCGCACAGTAGACTCATATGAAATAATGCAGTATGTTTTAGGAGATAATTTAACATAGATGTATCCCAAGTGGAAAACCAATATTTCAAATGCATGTGCTGGAAGATATTTCACATATGAAAGATATGACATGCTCTCTTTTTTTTTGGTTTAAATGTGCTCTGGCACTTCCACAGAGCTGCCAGGCATTGCCACATATCTTTCCCTGTCCTGTTTCAAGTTCTTGTATTTCCTCTTTGGAAATAAATAATGTATTGTATGGTCGAGTGTTGTCATGGAACTGCAGGGACACGTGGATCATTTAGATGTTTATGAGCCATATCAAGTGATCTACTCCTCTAAGAGAGCTCAGACAGTGGCCGCTGTCACGTGTCAGAGCATCATGGCAAACAGTCAGCCTCCGAACTTCAGGGGCATCAGAGCCAAAAATCTGTGAAATCATTTATTTTGCAAGGAGACAAGGGTGGAAAATCATGATAACAGAAAGCCAAACATGAACAAACTTGATCAGCGAAAAGGAAAAGTGAAGGTCACCAACATGAACAGACACAGAGACACTGTGTTTTGGCACATTCACTTACTGGCAACATTGTGTGTCTGTATTTTATGATCTTATCCGCTACTTTAACACGACTCAGCCAGGCTGTTTTTTGAATGATGTATTACCTTTTGTATTCCATTGTCTCTTCTTCTAATGGTTAATGCTAGGGAAGTTTTCCGTGTTGAAGAGTTTCAGTGAAGTGTTTTATAAACCCCGACAGAGGCCAAGTGTTAAAAGTGTTGGAGGAATCTTGTTTGTGAAATACAAAGGAGAGCTACAACGGACGAAACAGAGGGAGGAAATGAGGAGATGGAGTGTGATGGAGTGGGGATCTGTCACAGCTGCTCAGATGTTCACTTGTTTTTTTATGCTATTTTGCAAAGGCAGATGGCAGCTATCTCTGTGGAAACAAAGATGTACACACATTGTGGTCCCTGGAGTAATGTGTGTGTGAGCTTTTCTCTGTCTAGGCGCATTTTTGAATTCCTGCAGCTGGAATTCCTTCAGTGTGTTTGTGTGGGTGTGAAAGCATGCAAGTGTGAGAGCATTTGTGAATGCTGCCATGCAGGTGTGATACCACCTCTGTGTGTGTGTGAGTGTGTGCTATGTGTGTTTCTGTCCTTGTGAGGACCAATTTGCTTTGAGGGTGAGGACATGGTGGGAAAGTGAGGACGCTTTGGCTGGGCCTCTGTCAAGGGGCTTTTTTAAAGTTAAGAACCGGTTTTAGGGTTCACGTAAGGTTGAGGTTTAACTTAAGGGTCATTGAGGGTCCTCACAAGTATAGAAGGCCCAACAAGTCGATTTTTAAGTGCAAGTGTACATTTCACATTCAGTGTGCCGCTATCACATGTTTCTCATTTCATACTCATATTATCCTCACTGAATCATCACATGGCTCACACACACACACACACACACACACACAGAAGCATTTGTTCACACTCCCTCCCCTTTATATATGGTTTGTAGATTAAGATATGATTGGATACAGACTCACAAAGAGGCAACATTAACTACAAACAGTGTATGTTACTGTGTAATATCAAGATCTCCCTCACACACTTTATTATATACACACACACACACACACACACAGTATATATACACTGACTTCTACAAATCAGTGAATCAGTGTCACTTGTGTGAAGTATGTGACCTCTTTCTCTCCCTCAAACACACTCTACACACACACACACACACACACACACACACTGGTCTGGAAACAATCTTCTCCACCCCTTGTTGGTTACCCAAACATTGCATTGCCATGGTAACGGGACAGCGTACTGTACAGCCGGCCTGTTTGTCATGAGGAGGGAAAGTGTACGTGCGCAAGTATACAACACAAAAGAGACAGAGAGGGAGGGATACAGATGGAGATGGTCATCCGAGAGGTTTGCCAGCTTCAACAGTGGAGTCACAATGTCCGAACCGGGGGGAAAAAAATGCACTGGTCTCTGCAAAAATGATTCATTGCCATTTTACACTTGTATGGAGAGTTAAATCACCATTATTATTCTCTCCACACAGACAGTCATTTGATTCTTTAGTCAGATAGCCATCATTTGGAAAATGTTTTATAAATGCATTGATAAATAGGTTAATGATACAAAAAAACACTTACTCTGCAGCTGGTTTGATAGAATTAGAGCCCCAAATCCTACTCACATAGGACTAGTGTTCCTTTGGGTCCGTCTGTATTGTTGTCTGAAAATACTGGTCTCATGAATCAGCTTGCTTGGTTTTACTTGTTTTCCTCCGCTACGTAGAGCATTTTGATCATATGTGGACTTTTAATGAGAGCTTTGATAGCAATGTGGGTGCCCAAATGAAGAGGAGTGTGTTGCTGCCAGGGAAGGACACCCATTCAGAGAGGGAGCCAATCAACAAGTTGGCAACTCTGAGTGAATCACAGACGTTGTTACAGATGTGAAGCGTGCTCACAGTACAAAACACAAATGTGAGGTAGATTCCAAAATTATACAATTTCCCTTATAGTCCATTGGTAAAATGCCTTGTGTTAATTGAAGTAGTATTAGTAACAGTGATTATATACCCAGTGAGAATGTAAACATTACTGCTCCCTGGGCCCCTCCACTCCATCAGTATGGAGGTTAACTGCTTTGTTCAAGGGCTCCACCTTGAGGCAGGGGAGAGTTTTATTCCATCGCTTCTCCATCAGCCTGTTGGTCATGAGCTCCTCAAGGCCAGAAGGTGAAAACTGCTCCATCTGCTGTAATGGGACAGTGATAAATGGGCTAATCCCTATAGTGTCATGAGTTAACCCCTGATATTTGTGCGCGTGTGTTTGTGTGTGTGTCTGTGCGTGACATTTTTAACAGCTTTCCCCTCTACTGCGTTTCCATTATGCAGCTGATAGATTAACCTGTGATGCTCCTGCGCATAATTAAATGATTAGTAGGCTGTTTTTATCTCTTCTGTCAGCAATGAGGCATGTTGTGGATGACAAGGCGTTCACTGGTCGGAAGTGTAAATGTAGATTCATTCATGTACTGCTCTTAAGTATACTTGTTGGTTCCTTTTGTGTGGGTGTGTGTGTGTGTGTGCGCGCGCCTGAAGTGGTATTCACAGTATATGAATGGTGCCTTTTTACTTGTCAAATGGCTGCTCAGTTAAGAGCGCGTGGTTTCATGCTGCTAACATGATGCCTCCTGACGATACAAAACAGGTTGCAGGTCTGTGATCAGAGATAATGGCTTATATAAGCTAGTGTGTGTGTGTGTGTGTGTGTGTGTGTGTGTGTGTGTGTGTGTGAGTTTCCTCTTTCCTCCACCCTATAGGCCAGATTATGAGTATTCTCTCAGATGTCTTTGTTATTGCCCGTAGTGGATTTGGACCCGAACAATGGTTTTGTTCCAGACAGATAAAGACACACGTTCATACACATACGCACAGGCCCACAGGCACTCACTCACACACATGCTGTATACACACTGTGTCCCGCTCCATCGCCCTGTGACCTCAGATATTAGCTTTTCTGCCAAATCTGACTGAGGCCAAGTTCCACAATAAATACACACAGTCTCACACACACACACACACACACACACACACACACACACTTGCTCCATACTGAATCTTACTGGAGCTTTTGGTTGGTCGGCAAGAGGAGTTGAACAGTTTAAGCATTGGTGGAAACTCGGAGCTTCAGAGAAAGAAATCATTGGCTTGTCTTTGTTCATCGACAGAATGATGTTACAGTTCACATGCTGCTTTATTGCTGTTGTGTTAACCAGAACAAGATTAGTATTGCAGCTTATGTTTGTATGTACTGGTTTAGTTGTGGTTCACTGCGCTGGTTTCTGGCCACTTTCTCTTGGTTAGACTGTGATCTTTACTGTGTCTTTTTCAGTGTGTTAATTTAAGGTGTTGATTGCAGCAGCAGACATACAGCATCTTTCTATTAGAAATAATCCCTCCTTCTTCATTGTTATTCTCCTGCTCTGTCTCTCATTGCATCTGCTCTTGGATGATTTGCTATTCTTCTAATGTCTCAGACTTGTCATTGTTTATCTGCACAACCTTAAAGACTATAGTTCATGCCAGTTCACTATGAATTCAGCCAAAGTATTTGTTAAGAACCCACTCATTTTTTAATCATTTCTTATAGACTGGATATCATAGCATGTATCTGGAGCCTCTTACGGTAGATTATGATGAAAATGTAACTCTTGGATTGGTTGAATTGACAGTGAATTGCTCTGGATTCCCACATGCATCAAGAAAAAAAATTCTCTTTTGCTTTATAAATGTAAATCTTGATAAATTACACGCATTCAGATGTCACCAGTGGCCACTGCATTGGATTATATAGTCAAATAGCAATGTGTACTAAATTAGTAAAATTATAAACCTGCAGCTGGACCCTAAAAGTTTCCCTGACCATGCAAGCCAAATTCATCACCGTGATTCATGATTGTTCACCTGCCAAAATGACTAATAGAGCTGATAAACTCTCCAGCTGCTTCCAGATTTCATTTAGTGTTTAGCATCCAAGGTTGTTTTTTTTTTTAAAGAAAAAAGGGGTGATATCATGCTGGAGCAGAAGATTGAATTGAGCCTTGATCAGGACCGCAGGCTGGCACAGTGAGGAGTTTATCGGATCAATCTTGTCAAGCTAATGTGAGCTGTTCCGATAACATCAAAACTTAATCCAACATCAGATGTTATGGCTAGATGGGGTGGAAATATATAAATATATATATATAAAAAACTTTTATCAGGATGAAGGTAAAACACCCTGAAAAACAGCCTGAGGTGCATGTGGGAAAACCAAATGTTCTTTTCTGTTTCCTCTTAGTTTTCCAGTTTCCAGCCTGTCTTTTCCTCACTTTTCTGCCTTCTCTTCTTCCCTCCTCCTCTTTTCCTTCCTCCTCCTTCCTCATTCTCCTCCTCCTCCTCAGTAAAATCATCAAGGTGAAAATAATCGACGACGAGGAGTACGAGAAGAACAAAACCTTCTACATAGAGATTGGAGAGCCTCGCCTGGTGGAGAGCAACGACACCAAAGGTCAGGACGGGCGTGAGCCTGGAGACCCTGTGAACGTTGTCCCTCTTTCACCTCAAAGTGTCCGCCATATTGCTGTTCTCAGCGCATGGAGGCACACAGGAGGAGATTTTCATTTACTTTCTCTTTCTCGCTGATGTGTCCTTACTATGACGGTGAACATGCAGCAGGTTGTGGATCACCTCATCACACCACGTCCACCACTCCGCCTCGTATGTCTGTGCGTGTGTGGGTTTTTTTTTTTTTTTCTGTTTTTGTGTACATACCTTACCATGTTCTTTGTTTGCCATGCATGCATTTACCACCTCCCTCTGTCTGTGTGTATGTACGTGTGTGTCCCATACAGGAAGACCATAAGCGTTAGGATCTTAGACCGAGAGGAGTACAATAAGCAGTCCTCCTTCTACATTCTGCTTGACACCCCCGAATGGAGACGGAGCGGGAAGGAATGGACAGGTGTGACAGCCAATCAGCACTGAGAATGCACTTTATGAGGCTTTTTTTTTTTTTTTAGAGAATCCTGAATCAATAGGCCAGGTGTAGAATTAAATCCCAGAACTTCTACAACACAACAATAAATCAAACTTTTGGTAGTTCATGAAAGATTTGTTAAGATAGGTTGTTTTTATAATAATCAGTATGGCTGCACAGATTATAAATGTGTCCCAGTACCATACTACATACGAATTCCAAGCAAGTGATCTCTGTGCGGCACAGAAATGCCACAAATGCGACAAAACTCCAAAAATGGAAACAAAGAAAAGAGACAGCAGGACACTACTGGTTAGAGGACATCACGGAGTAGGTGCAATATTCATCTTAGTGGTCTCTGTGCAATTTGAATCATATTTATTTTATGCAAAGCCTAATACGATAGCCCAGACAAGTGCACTTTAAAGTTGGCAAGAAAAAAGCACTTTACAGCTGGCAACGCTGCAAGAAATAAATCAAAGCATCAGTGGCACTTATATGTACCATTTTTCTAAAGTGACAAAATGCAGAGCTGCTCCCTAATCGCTTATGTTTTAACAGGCCTGTTGATTTGGGATTCAGGTTGAACACACACTTGGGGCGCTTTTGCTGCACTTCTCAGTTTTTCCTTCCTTTTTTTTTTCTTCCTTTTTTTTCTACTTTTCTTTTTCTGCTTCTCCTCAGAGGCATGTATAGAAAACTCAGCGGGAATCACACCTGTCCTCTCCTTTCTTCTCCTTTCCTTTTACTCCGCCCTGTTCTCTTGTTTCCTCCTCATCCAGCAAAGACCTTTTCATGCATTGAGATGCTGGTGTGTGAAAATGTCACCATTTTTTTTTCCAAGTGTCCACATTCAGCTGGATTGTGGATTGGTGGTGCATAAAAAAGACATACAGAGGTAATGCCCATGAAATGACTGCAAGTAAGACAATGATGTGAACAGTATCCCAGCAAAGAATGGCTTTAAGTTAGTGTTTTAACTTTATGGGTCAGTAGGGAAGTCATTAACACCCGCAGCACAGAAATATCACACAGTGTTGATGCAGAGTTAATGGCAAATGGCAGAAGAAGAAGCATTGCCATCATTACAAAATGTACTGCTATTGCCAAGGATGTTAATGTGCAAAATGGGATTTATGCGCTATTATCAGCACTTGAATCTGTCTGGAATATTTTTAAAATACCTCCAGAATAAAAAAACAACAAAACATGAGGAAGGTTTCACAATAAAAAGAGGTGAGATATCACCCAAGAAAAACAAAATGGTGCCCCCACCTTCTGAGCTAAATGAACCATTTAAAGCCCCACTGAATGACTTTGAAAAAGCATTGTCAGCAGACAACAAGTTTGTTCTTAGTTCATGAAATGTTGACGTTTTGGAGATGCGTGGTTCTTATTAACAAAGTGAGATTCAGAATTTGCAAACAAAGAATTAGAAGATTCAAGCAGAGAGAAAGAATGAAAATGAAATATACTTCCTAAATCATAATCTAAAGAGAGATGAAGCATCTGAGTAGCATCTGAGTCATGAAAATAAATAATCTTATTTTCTTCAGGGAGACCATTAAAGCAACCTGTTTCATGGCCTAACAACGTTATGTAACTCGTTGTTGGGGTCACATTTTTAACATAGTTAACAGCTCCAACAAGTAGTGTCCCTTCTTTTTTCTTCTTGTTCTTACCTGTCACATAGTTTCATGTTCAAATAATGTAGGGATGCTTTTCTGTGGTTGTAGCAATGAAGAGAGGAGTCCAAGATTCATTCAAGAAGTTTATGTAGGTGTACGAGCTCGGAGTCCAACATCACAGGCATAGATGAGACTAAGGAATACAGAGTAAAGCTACCACATATATAGGATTCTACAAACTATATCTGGTTTCGGATACATGAGAGCATGTCCCAAGATGGACTTGATCTTTCCTTAGAACAACCAGTTGTCCAGACAAAGCGGAGTCAGAAGAGTAGTATGCTGACTTGAGAGTAACATATATACCATGTAAGACACAAGTTCCTACAGAATCATGTTACATGAGAAAAACCTTCTAACAAATAATCAAAAAAATAATTAAATATTTTTAAAACAAACAAACAAACACAGATTTGTTCATCAGAACTGTATTTTGTTCTCTTTTCTCTCCCATTAATCATTTTACAACCCATCAGATTTTTCTGATGAACCTTCGGAGGGGCCCAACCCTTTGCTTGGGAACCACTGGACTAAACTAGTTACCTGTATATAAAGCAGTTCAATCTGTTTCCACCTGGAGCAGATCCAACAGTAACATGCTGCTTACACACTGATGCTTCAGTACTAATAATCTAATGATGTCATATGTAATAATACAATCAGTCAGAAGGTCCAAACCAGTGCTTTTACTGTAATACTTGAAGTACTTGCTGCTAATACTTATGCACTTTTACTTTAGTAGGATTTTTCATGCAGGACTTTTTACATTGCTGTATGTGTACTGTTGCTCTGTATGGCAGACAGAAATGATTAAGCATCATTCTTCAGTTTTTTTTTCTATTAACGTTGAAGCAAATAGCAGTTAATCAAAAGCAAAAGATTCACAAATACACGTCACTGCGAGGGTGGAAACAGGTTATAGTTTGTGTTTGAGGTAAACCAGCCCACCACAGTGTTTTCAAGTCGTTAACTAAAGGGGCTTTTATCCTCTTAAACTCACTAAAACCTTTATTGGGTACACTCATTAAAAGTAGCTATATCTCTCACACACACACACTGAGCAGTGTTATCAGTGTGTTCATGGCGGAGTGTGTTTACCAGGCATCAGCGGTGTTTATAGTGATGAGGGGATCAAAGACGGGGGCTGGATATCACATTATCACAGTCAGGAGATCAAACACATCTCCGGGACACACAGTCACGGAAAGACACACACACACACACACACATGCACATAGAGTTTAGGGTGTGCAGTGGGTTTCTGTGTTTAATGTGTGTTTTATGAACATATGTGCTGGTTCTAAATTAGCCAAAGATCTTTATGGCCCATGACTGTGTCTGTGCATGCAAATGTCCATTTGTGGATGTGTGTGTGTGTGTGTGTGTGTGTGTGTATGTGTATGTACACACATTTATCTTTATGTGCTTGCTTGTGTATGCGTGTGTCTCTGTTGTTATGGAGGTATAGAGACGATAAGAGATTTGAGAGAGCGCAAAGCAAATTTGAGCACTACTCAGTTTGTAAGAGAATGGGCACGGATTCCCAAGAGTAGAATTAGATGTTTGTGTTTTCATGGAAAAAATCTGAATGTATTGATACAAAATCATTTAACATCACTCTGCCTTAATGCCTTAAAAATATATGAGTCAAATTGATTTAAAACAAGGCTAGTCACTAGTTGTATATCACAGTGGCTGTGTTAGCGTTGTCAAGTTATCTTAAGTGTGATTTTAGTCAACCAGATGTAAACTTGTCTTATTTCTTATAACTTAAACAGAAAAAATATTAGAACCATTATAAGAAAAATATTTATGAATGAGGCTTTTTGACACTTGTGAGCAGAATGCTGCCCTCAGAAATGTAATGGGTCTTATACAGGGTGATTGGGTTTACTGCAGTCGGATTCCACTCAATGTGAGATTCAAAAAAGTAATTGTCAGAACAACAACAGCAACAACAATAATAATAATAATACATTATTATGGGCAAAATCAGAGTGACAGCATTTTCCCTGCGGGCTTGGTATAAATCTGACATACCATTTTGAATAAACTAGGTGAAACAATATGGCTGAACTTCAATCTTTGCAGGAGTAAAATATGCAAATCAGAGGAGCAATATATTCAAAAGCTGGCGTTTTTCATTGTGCAGACAATAACTTCGAAAAAGACTTAACCCTGTTGCAGTTTGCAAGGCAGAAATAACTGGCAAGCGACCTCCAAATGTTCGTAAGATTGAAAAACAGCTAGAGAAACCTGAGAGAGCAGAAATGAGTGAGCAATTGATCAGATTTGTACACTTAAATCTGATTTTACTCTTACAAACCCACGCCTGTGTGCTCTCAAATGTTGACGACTGATTAGCACTTAGAATTTGTTTCGTCAAAACTCTTTCAAAACTTTTGTCATCATCATCTGCATGGCAGTGTATGTGTTCGAAATAGATCCTCAGAGTCTGGTATTTAGGGGGGGACATGGTGTGTCATTATATTTTCAACTCTTAGAAGAATATTGTTCAGCAAAGCATCATTACTCTAATTTATCAAAATGCAGAGTTCATTTTTAAACACTGTAGCCGCACTATGACTTCAAAAACTTTGAACCCATTTCTCACCCGTCAATTTGGAAACATTCTATCTTCGTACAAAACTCAGTTGTAGCATTATTATTTTTTGATTCAAGAAACGGCAATAATTTTCAGCTCATGTTTTATAAATACTTTAATCCCAGTCCATGCTGCCTTAAGGGATTTGAGAGAGTACTATAAAATGCACTAAAGATGTTTTCACACATGTGGAAATGCAGTATTTTATTAACTCAGACACAAGAGGCATAAGCTCTTAACACTTACAAGTTGTGTGATAGTTAACAGTACTTTATGTGAAAAGTAAATCACTGTTTATGTGACGACTGTAAAGAGTCGTCTGTCATGGACAACATACATTTTGTCACATCTTTTCATTTGTAGACATTGATGGTTGAACACATCAACACATATTTATCATCACTTTCATCATCACCCTATCTTTATAATTAAAAGTAAAAATATTACTTAATTAGTTGCTTTAAAACTGCACAGAGTTACTGCTGTCATTCCAGCAACACAAGCTAATCATAATTGAAATTAGATGGTTGTTAGTTCTTACCACTGGACAAACACGTTACATCTATATAATATATTTTCATTTTATAGCAGAGACAAATAAATTACACTGGCTCAATATACAAATGAGGTATTATTATGAGTATATTATAATGACAGCCTGAGTGTTGGTGTTTACTAAGCTGTCAGTAAATGAACTCCTCTCACACTGAGAGCACTGCAGAGAGACTCTGGAACATAGAATTGACTTCCTCAATGCATTTTGGCACAGTCCCACAAATTTCAAAAGAGCTTTTAAGCATCATGGGCCCAGAGACGTCAGCTGAAAACCAACCAAAAGAGGCACGTTCACTCCCTAACGTTGATTAATGTGTGCATTCAGATTTAAATTCCAAGAAACAGCTTTAACACTCAGGGACTGTGAAAGTTGGCTTTTCTTATTGGTCTAGTGAGGTCATGTTTCATCCTCTATTCAAACTAGCACTTCATGTATCAGTGAAGTGTCTCTGAGCCACAGATAAAAGGGCTTTGGTTGTTTCATTTTGCTGTAAGCAACAGAGGTTGACGGGATTAGTGTTTTGACCAAACAAGCGCCTGGTCTGGCATTTGATATGTTGCACATTTTACTGTTAGAAAGATACAAAGAGAATCCGTCTAGTTCAGTAATTTCTCACGTACCTGTTTGACTTTACTGGGAACACAAAAGGCAGGAAAGAAACAAGAGATTTAATGGTAGCAGCACTGAATGCACAGTTTAGGGCTGCTGCTGTTTATGTGATTTCATACAGCTTAAAATTTACATTTCCAATGTCCACAGTAACTTTTACAGAAGAGGCCTAAGCATAGAGGCTTTACAGCTATTCAAAAGTGTTGAACATGTAGGTGCCAAATATCTCTGCTTGTTTACGTCATGATACTATATGTTTCCTTTAAAATGTAAATTTGACCATTTCATCACCCAAATCTGCTTCTCCCACAAATAATTCATGATAAATACGTAGAGCCGCAGAGCTGCTGCAAATTCTCATTTGTTCGGGAGAGAATGAAACAGCTTTTGATTTACTTTTCAATTAACCTATTTCATCCTCCTCTATTTCTGTCAGAGTTTTTCTTCATGTCCTAGAGTCCCTTTCAGCAATCTCCAGAGGGCAGGTGTGAACTTGCATCCAGCTTTGGTTTGTTTCGTTAGTTGGAGCTAGATATTTAATATTTGCAGGCTGAATAATGTCCAGTCATGCACTAGTGTTGCAGAGGATAAGATGGGTGGGTTTTTCTTCTTTAAGGAAAGTATGTGTCTCTTACTCCCTTTGAAGGTGTTTTGGGTGATCACGTCTCCCATGTATACGATTTTTTTGCCGGAGGTAAAGGTTTGGACTGGAGGCTTTAGAAGTTTCCAGATGACCCTGTGATATTGCAGATTTTTTTGATTTGGTCTAGAGGAGCCTCAGGAAAGTGGGAGGCAGAGGAAAGTTCAGTGCAGCCTGTGAACCTCCGTCAGTCATCCGGGTGGCGTGAGGAAGGAACAGTGCTGAGAGGGAAACCAGCTGAAAACACACACGCCCTGCAGAGGGTGATGACCCCATGTCCTGACACACACACACACACACACACACACACACACACACACACACACACACACACACACACAGTATTCAACATGTGGCCATTTGTGTGTGAATGTATGTCACACACAGACAGACAGCAATGTCCTCTCCTCTCATCCTCCTTTTCCTTATGTACTTTCTCTGCCCTCTGTGTGTGAACATGTGTGTGTTTAGTTATGCATCAGCATTATGTTAATTGTACATAGAATAATTATTAACCCTGGCGTTAATTAAGACTGCACATGTGCCAAAATTACATAAATGAAATGGAGACATGATGCTGTGTTTATCATGTTTAATCACTGGAACACACATTACATGTACAAACTCGCTGAGCCCTCCGTTATGATGTTAGTAAATTATTTTAATGAGGTGTTGTGAAACAGAGTCATTAAGTCTGTCAAAGTACAAAGTACAAATCACCAATGTAAATGAATGTATTTATATGTCTGAGAGCAACATCTACATCAGCAGTGTCGTTTGGTTTATTTGATCAGTTTAATTCATTATTATAGTAATTTAAGCGCTAATAAACGAGTAGATGATGGCAGAGAAGACGATATTTGTTACATAGTGTGATTTCTTAGCTCTATCAGGGATTGACAGTTGCTCTTCCTCTTCATCATCATCGTCATCCTCCCCTCCTCTATGACAACTTCCTCTTCATTTTCTGCTCGTCCATTTCCTGTAAACCACAACCTTTCGCTTTCTCCTCTTCCTCCCATCCTACACTCTCTTCCACCTGTTTTTCCTCACCTTCTCACTCCCCCCACTCCTCACCCCTCTGCTCCTCTTCTTCCCTTTTCACATGCTTTTTAACCTTTCTCTCTTTCTCATCCATCCCCTCTGTATACTGCTAACGTGCTTCGTTTATAGAGGAATGTAACGTTCCATAGCATGATTTAGTGTTTTCATGGTTAGGTTTGAGCACTAAAAGTGCTCCTCCTCCTACTTCTCATCCTTCTCCTTCCTCCTCGTCCATGTTTTTCCTTTTCCTTCAGTTCTTATTCCTCCTCCTCTATCACTCATTGTCGTCCTCACCTACCTCTTTTGGTTCTCATTATATACCCTTGCTCACCCCATTTTTGATCCCTCCTCTTCGTCTTCCAATTCCTTATCTCCCCCTTCTCTTCTTCCGTCTCATTCATCCTCCCCCCCTTTTTCCTCTCCTCTCCACCCCTGTGGATAAGACAAGACCAGTTAAAAGTTCCACTTGTGTTTCCTCCTCTTGCTCCTCTCCTCTGCTCCTATTCTGTCTCCTCCTATGGGACTCTCCAAAAGTGACAGTGTAAAAGCTCCTCCCTCCTCCTTGCCCTGTTCCCCGCTGTACTGTTTAATTGCGTCAAAGATCATGTCTTCTCTTGCGCCCCCTGCTCCTTCTCTCCCTCTGCTCCTCTCCTCTTTGACACAGTGCAGAAGTTTCTCTCCTCTGCTCCTCCTTGTGTCTTTATATGTTGGCAGTTTACAAAGATACCTCCCCTTCCTTCTTTCTCTCCCAACCTCTTCCTCTGCCACCTCCATTGGAACCTGGATCCATCAAACATGATAGGGTGTAAAAATCCTCTCCTCTCCTCTCCTCTCCTCTCTACCTTTCCTCTACCCATGATGGAGCCCCCCCCCCCCCCCCCCCCCCCTCCTCTCCCTGTCGTCTCCCATCACTTCCATGGAACAAGGGACGCTATCAAAGCATGACAAGGTGTGAAAGCCCACATACACACTGCGCACACACGCTGCCTTCTGTCAGCACATATTGAACCTTGTTTCATCCAGGCAAATACAAAAACGTACTTCCAGAACTAAAAGAAACACTCAATATTTCATCAAAAATGTATCGCTGCGTTTCACCACGGTGAAAAAATGGAAAACTTAATTTCAAAGTTTTGCCATTGATTTTCTTGTGGTCCTTAGTCATACCATATTAGAATATAGAAGTCGGTGTTTTTACAGCAAGAGTATAGGATAAGGTGCTCACTGAGGATTGGACCAGAAAACTAATGGATAATAATCTAATAAATAATAGATAATGATCATTAATGATGAAGGTGGTAGCAGGCAAAATAAATCTCGAGAAGTGCTCTTACTCACTAATGATGTCTACTACTACTAATGTCAGACTAATGTCAGGGAAGTGCTACCAATTTGTTCCCACATGGACCCATTTGTTCACATTTAAAACACCAAAGTAGCAGCATTAATTTGACAGCTATGCTATCAAGGTTGCTTACTGAATAAGTCATTATGCTCTCTGTTGGTTTGCTCTGGCAGTCCACTGAATTGAAAATAGATCAGAAAAGAGGGAGGACGAACTGGAGAGAAAGGCAGTGAAAGAAGGAAGAATGCAAATTGGAGGTTTTAATTCTGAGAAGCAGTGACAAAGAGGATGAGAGAAGGTAAAGATCAAAAGGTAAAGAAAAGATTAAGACAGAAGGAGAAGGGGTTAGAAAGTGTTATGTAACAGAGAGACAGCTACTTTGGGAAAGGGAAGATGTAGACCGTGTCTTTCTCATATTGTTTTCCACCTATTTAAAGATATAGTATACACAGTTATTTGGAGTAAAAGTACAAATTTGAAAATAGCTGTAATTGTCTTTTAATGCGACGTTCCCTGTTGAGTCAGACAGTTGAGAAATGTTTCTGTGTTCTCTGGCTGAAAAGCACATGCAGTTGTATTTAATTTAATTGAGCTGCAAAGAAGCAGAGAGAAGGACACCAGAGGGAGAAAAAATCAAAATGATAAATGGTACAGACAACGGCTCTGACAGGAAGCAGCATTTTACCCTGCAACATTCAACCTCTGTCAGGTCCATTTACACATACACACACACACACATGCATACAAACACACATCGAGGCACTGTAGCTAACAAGGATATTGCCTGGTCATGTTCATCCCCTATGAGGTTTAGAGATAATTTATGAGAGGCTTTTAATTGAGTTCATTAAATCACCATAATGATGTGTGTTTATACTGTACGTGTGTGTGAATCAAATTCATTGTTAATACCAGTAAACTAAAGGGGAACCATGAAGGGCATTTGAGATTTTCAGCATGTATTTTTAAGGGGAAATCTGAAGTTATTTTCAGACTAAACCATTAAAACACTTTAACACATTAAATAAACTTTAGACTTTCGGAATTGCGGTCTGTGTGTAATGTGCAAAACAAGCATCAGGCACAATATGCAGGCAATGAAATAGCTTTTGATCATCGCTGTGATTCTAATATTATCATTAATGCGCAAGATAAGGCATTTTCATTTGTTCATTCATTTGTAAAGCACATTTCAACAACAAGGCAATTCAAAGTGGTTTACATAAAACGTTAAAAACAGTCAAAGAAACACAGAAGAAACATGATATTAAAGGACATTTAATTACAACAAAATAGCAGACAGCAGAAAATAACAATTAACTAAAATAAAATAAGACAGGTATAAAATGACAAGAATAAAAGATACAGTGCAGTGCACGACATGAATAAAGTATTTGATTTAATTAAAGGCAGCAGCAAACAGGAAAGTCTATAGCCTTGATTTGTGATTTACGTGATTACTATGTCTGAGATCTTACAGCTGATTACTTGCTGTAAAATCAGATGGCATCCTTTGTCATCCCATCATGCTGTAACCTTGGCATCAGTGTGAACCATCGCAGGACATTCAAATAGATATTTTACTTGATTATTATTAAAAGGAAAGATTAATCCAGAGCAACAAAGGCACAGAGCAGCTTGCCTAGCTTGAGTGTAATGTGCATACAAAAGCATAGAAATGCTGGTTTGAGTTTGAGTCCAAACTGTAAAGAGAATAAAATGAAAAGGGCACAATCCAGTCACTTGCTGAACAGAGATATCAACCCTGAAATATTTCACTGTGCCTCCTCCTGTTGCCTGGCAAATTGAATATGACAGAAACTGAGCTCAGCCTCCCCAGGTGAAGCTGCATCTGGTGGACGGCTCAAAGTGTTAAATTCAACATGAGCTGTGTGATAATTGACCAAAATTGAATAGATTGTTTTAATCATTATCATTGATTAGAGTGAATATGAATGAAGAATAATGAATCCTCTCCAGGAGAGACAAATTAAATTATGTTCAAAACATCAAGCCTAACGCTTATTTGAGTCGGTGCTTTCAAGTCTTGAATGGCAAGAAAACTGTTGATTTTGTACATATGAGAATATAAACATGGTGCAACATGCACCAGTTCTGTTTAAATGTAAGTTTATTGGTACAGTATCCAATCAATAACTTGTCAAACTAATCAAACACAGTCAATAGAGTGGCTTTGTTTGCTGCTCCTCTTGCCTCCAGCTCTCATGCTTCATGGACGGGCGGAGAGCCACAATGAAAAAAAACTGTGCTTCTTGCTTATGATGGAGTTAAATTTTGATTAAACGGGCATGCAGTGTGTTTGTGCGAATGAGGTATAAACTCCATGGTGCAACTCAACTGAGGGGAACAAATGACCAATGAGCTGATGTGGACCCACAATGCACTGCACTATAATGGAAGGCAGTGGCATGGATAACTGCTTCCCCATGGAAAATTTGATCATGGCCTTTCCCTCTCTCTGTATTTCTTCCTTTCCCTCCCTCTCTCTCTCTCTTTGATCCCAGCAGTGAGTTCAAGCTCTATGGTGAATCTCAATTACTGACACACATAAAGAAAGGGGGAAATGAGGAAGAGAGGAGGGGGGGGTCATTGGAGAGAAACTGAGATAATGAGATGATAGAGGACCTGGAAGTGTATCTTCAGTTAGTAATGCTACTGTAACCACATAAAGCTAACTAGAGGAAACTAAAGCTTCCAGTTCAGTTCACTTTGAAGTTTCAGTGTTCAGACTTTCCTGGTGGTCATGATGACATAAAAACTGTGACCCAAAACCTGGTGGTTTAGATGCTAATGGTTTTTAATGGTAATTAGTTTTAGTGTATGTCCACATTAAAATTCATCATTTCCACACCTACGAGTCTATAACAACTGATATTGATATTTATAATCCATGTAGAGCTTAGAGCTTTTTAGTACAAATATCTCAGGTACCACTTGTGTAGTTATTTCTCAATACATTCTGTTTTTAACTGTCTTCTTATTTTATTGTTTGTTTTTACGTATGCACTGAGGACTCCCTAGAAAGCAGATTGATACCAAGTGAAATTTCCAACAAAATAAAATAAAATAAAAGTCTGCGATGCCGGCTGTCGTCTTGTGCTAACACTGCCGCTGGTTGTTGCCTTGTGATGTTTTCAGAGGAACAGCAGAAGGAAGAAGCGGAGGAAGAAGAGCCGCTGGCGGGAAAAGATGAAGAGGAACGGCGCATTGCTGAGATGGGCCGCCCCATGCTGGGAGACCACGTCAAACTGGAGATCATCATAGAGGAATCATATGAGTTCAAGGTAAGGCAGCGAGTTTGTTTGTGTGTTTATGTGGTCGGACAGATTAAAGTTACAGTACTGATTAGAGGTTAATCAATGGGGCAGAGATGGCAGGAGCAGATGTTTTAATGTACAGTCTAATTCATGCTGTAATTGAACGCATGCATGTCTTTGTGTTAGCATACTTCTCATGACATTTCAGTTATCCAAAATTTAAGTATTTTAGTGGCACTTTTGGTAAATTTACTCTAGCTCTCCAAAACAATTTACCTGATGTGCCAGATGGTTTGTTACACAGTAACATCTGTGAAGTCGATAAAACTGTTGAAACTGTTGAAACTGTTGGAAAAGGGGCACGCAAGCTCAAAAAATGCTTGGTGGAGTGATTGGATCAGTTCAATGAACCATATAGCGAAGCCAGTTGGGAGAAGTGCTGTTCTTTGCTGTTCTTTCAATGAAGAACTACTCTCCATTACAAATCTAACTGATGCTTTAACAGCATCTATGCTAACGTCTTTAGGACCCGCCATTGTTGTTTAGCTTCTCACTATTGTCACACCTCAAACACACCCCTAGCTTACACTGATTGGTCCGAACCACTGTGGGTTGGGCATGATGGATATTTGTGTGATGGCGATCTTGCAGATTCAACTGCCTCGCAAAGGCAACAAAACACTAGCTGTATTAGCATCTGTTTCCAGTTTGGTTGGTTAGTTAGACTTAGACTTAGACTTTTCTTTATTTGATCCCCCATAGGGGGAAATTCTCATGTTACAGCAGCAACAATTGAACAGGGAGAGTGAGAAGAAGCAATAGTAAAAGAAAAAATAGCAATAGCAAAATAAATATAAATATAAATATATGGCTGTGAATAAATATAAATATAAATATATGGCTGTGTTAGTTAGCTAGTTAGTTAGCTAGCTAACTGCATATGATTGTATTGGTTTGGTCATGTTTCTGTTGAAAAATAAACTACAGGTCTCACATACAATCATTCAGTAAACACTATTGATCATTACTGGGGATGGAAACACTGAACCGTCACTAAGATACACTGTAACTAATAGCAAAACTGCTTTTAATTGCAGTGGTCACTACAGTATTTATATCATACATTACTGATGTCAAAAGACAAAGACAACACAAAATCACATCCCTCGCATGTGATGCTTACACACTCACAAACCTTTCCAGGACATGCAGGAAATTACTGTGTAATCATTGAGTGTGGTTCCTGTCCGTGCTCTCCTTCTCCCACACAGACACTTAAGACGTGGATGTAATTTCTATCCATGTTACATTGTGTGTGTGTGTGTGTGTGTGTGTGTGTGTGTGTGTGTGTGTGTGTGTGTGTGTGTACTAATATATGTTCTTTGCTGACACTCCACCTACACATTCACTCTAGACAGACAGTTAATAACACCCAGTAATAGCTTGCCACTTGACAGGCTTCTCTACTTTGTCAAGTAGTTTTGTACATTCAAGTGTGTGTGTGTGTGTGTGTGTGTGTGTGTGTGTGTGTGTGTGTGTGTGTGTGTGTGTGTGTGTGTGTGGTGGGGGAGGCATAGAACCAGATCCTATAGTTATCTGAGGCACTGCCCAATGGCTAATAGAAGTGTGCATTACTGTGAGTATCTGTGACATAACAGATTGAAGGAGATGGAGGATGAAAAAAGCAGATGAAAAGACTTCAGTTCTTCAGTCTGAAATCTTTATCGGGATCTCATTGTTGTCTGGTTATCAGTGATATACATGATTGTCAATGATCGACCAATTAACAAAATGAAACAATGCATACAGCAGAGTGGTGCTGCAACAAAACCCTTTAAGGGTTTGTGCCAGTAACAAGGCGGTGTGCTCCATCCAAACATGGTGGCTGTGTGCTTATAGTCCGGACTATGAAGATATATTTTTTAAACCCATAGAAGAGTCTTTTACTATAGCCAGCACCAGTCCCAAACTGCTGCCACTACTATTTAACAAACAGATTTGGATTTGCTATATTGCATAAATATAGAGTATAACATGTTTTAATCCAGCAACTGTGCACTCAAACCTTTTCAAAATATATTTTTTTTCATTATCAATATACTTTAAAAAATGTTTGGAGAAAAAAGACTTGTCAAAAATTTGAGTGGGAAAGAGAGATAGTCAGGATGGGGAGAGATTCATCATGTTGCAAAGAACTATGGGTCAGCATCAGGCCAACGGTCATTCATTGCCCTCAGCTGGGTCATCACTGGGGTTTACAGCACAATTACTGGTGACGTGTTCCCACCCTAAGAGTTTCACATGTGTGCACTTGTGCAGAGACACGTATGTATTTCACACAACCAGCCCAGCAGAGTCTAAAGTCTGAATGATGGAGGGAGCTGGGAGGATGTAGTGAGGGAGAAAATGAGAAAGAAAGCAAAGGAGGTAAAAATAACGTTACACAGAATGACAAAGACGGTTTTACAAAAACCTAGATGAGTACAGTTAAATAAACACTCCACATGCGATAGGCAGAGCAAAGCTGGCTGTGTGTGTGCGTGTGTGTGTCCACAGTAGCAGCGACTGCAGGCACTATTTACAGTACACCCCTAAGCTCCATTCAGCACAATTAGCATCCCAGTTTCCTTCTGAAGTGGAGAGAAAAGGAGAGAGTAATCCCCACTGCTGTGCTAATTAGTGTCTAGATGTGTGTTCATGTATGCACGAGTGGTTGTGTGTTTCTTCCTTTTGAAAAAAACAACAACAAAGAAATATAAATGCTAGAAATGAAGGAGACAAGGATGGATGCAAAGGAAGGAAGAAAAAAAGGCAGAAATGACAGAGGGAGCATGGAAAGAAGTTTGGAAAGAGAGGGGGAAGGGGAGTGTGCAGAAGCAATCTATAGTAGATGGGCAAAATTGCCAAAACTGTTTTGAATATATTTTGCCTTTATATGCACATACCTATGTAAATATGTGTGACTACAGTTACATATGTGTGTAACTTAAATGATTGTTAATTTAATGTGTTCTTAACCATTGAGTCTCATACCTCAATGAGTCATTACATACTGATGCTCTACAAGGGTTTAAATTCTAATGGAGATCCCAGAGTTTCTAAATACAACGAACATGTCTGGCTGAATGTGGGGAAAATTTGTTTAAAATGATAACTACATTTCCATTTGCTTGGATGGTGCAGCCATGACAAACATGGAGTATCTGGTTTGAATATTTAACTCAATGCAATTCATATAGTTGGGGTGGTTCAGGCAGCTGGTCTCCTGCCTCCTGAGAGCCTCCCTTTGGAGGTTTTCTGGGCACGTCCAACTAAGAGGAGGCTGCGGGGCAGACCCAGAACTCGCTGGAGGGATTATATATCTCATCTGACCTGAGAATGCCTCAGGATCCCCTAGTAGGAGCTGGAAAGTGTTGCTCTGGAGACGGGAGTCTGGTGTGTCCTGCTTGACCAGTTGCCACCACGACCCGACCTTCGATAAGCGGAAGATAATGGGTGGAAAAATGAAATAGAAATGGCAATTCTTATAGTTTCAAGGTAAAATTGGACTGAGATGGTGCTGAGTATATATGTGACATTAAGTGGAAAACCATGGATCATTCCTGATGAATTCAGTATTTTCCTGCACACAAAGACAATTTTGAAGAATTTTCATGTTGCAACTTGCCTGTCAATCAGTCTGTCACTTCTCTCACCATCTTCTGTCAGAAGAAATTCTGAAAACCTCAAGACTTTTGTGTTTGCTCCAAACGGACAGTGCCAGTTTCCTCTTTATCGGGTAAAACAATCAGCTTGCTCCGATCAAATGGCAAAGGGCTAATTCTTGCAAATGAATGATTTTATGCAATGATTTGGCGTGTTGAACACTTCCATCTGACCTTTATTATCCCTCTGTCCTTTGACAGAACACAGTGGACAAGCTGATAAAGAAGACCAACCTGGCTCTTCTGGTAGGAACCAACAGCTGGAGAGACCAGTTCATTGAAGCCATCACTGTGAGCGCAGGTAAGGCCAGTAGAGAGGCGTGTGTGACTGACTGTGTTTCTGTTTATGTGTTCAATAGTTCAGGCGTTCAGGAGTCATGTGACGTGGCTTGAAGAAGCAGATGTGTGTGAGTGAGTGTGGCAGATTCTTTTTAGTATGTAATAGGCGCAGTTTTTATACTCTGTTGAGCTCCATGTGGCCCTCTGCTCTGTGTGTTCTAGCGATCAGTGTGACTACAAATATCAGAAATTGCATGTTGAAAGTGTGGTTTGCTACTTTAATGGTCCTGATTGCATCAAATAATGGCTGGCTGTGTGAATCATGACATGGGGCAATTTCATGGTCCCATGGAGTCAAGTGTGTGTGTGTGTGTGTGTGTGCGTGTGTGTCCGTGTGTTTGTGTTTGATTTTTAATGGTTACTGGAAAGTGGACTGGCCTGGTTGATTGTTTGGACATGCAAACACTGACCAGATGGGAGATTATGTTGAGCGCAATTGTGGGAGCGATTGTGTGTGTTTCAGCCTCCACAAAGACAGAAGAACGTGTGTGTGTGTGTGTGTGTGTGTGTGTGTGTGTGTGTGTGTGTGTGTGTGTATGGGATAGAGATGGGTAGACAAAGAGGGGGATAGTTAACTTGTATATCTTGTCACTGTCAAGAACTGTTATAAGCCATGATGATGCTAATGTCACATGAAGTGGGAGAAAGAGAGCATGCATGTGAACAGTGAGAGACAAGGAAACCTGGTGTGAGAGAGAGACCATACTTTATGCAGAGATTGACAGAGAGAGAGAGAGAGAGAGAATCCATGTAGTGTGAAAAACCATTGAGAAACATGCACAGTGGGAAAAAGAGAATGCATGCGTAAATAGCAATATAGTGCTTGGTGTGAAATAATTCATGAATGAAGACAATGAAGTAATAAACTATAGAAAAATAAAAGGAAGCAAGAGACGGAAAGAAAAAAGCATCAGCTGGTGTAGGAGAGAAAGGACAAGAGGGAAACCCAGTTGCAGAAACAGAAAACAGAAAAGAAAAAAGAGGCAGCATTTTTGTGTGTGTGTGTTTCACTGCAGAATCTCCACAGTTCATTGGTTAGTAGTGGTGACTTGCCCTCTGGAGGCAGGATAGCATCACTGCAGACAGACAGACAGAGCAACACTTTGAATAGAGAAAAAGTTTTCACTGCTGTGGTGTGGTTTCTCCTTCTGGATTTACTGTTGTGGTTGCCGTTTGTTTTCTGTTCATTCCATAATCCAACGCACCGCTCGCTCGCTCTGTGGATCAAGCTCAACGCAAAGTGTTCAGAGCAGCAAATATAAAGCTTTTGTAACTCAGTTGAAGGAACAGTTTAGGGTTTTGGGAAATATGCGTATTTTTGATAACACCATTTTCATATCTCTATAGTAATAAGGTCACAGCCAGCAGCTGGTTAGTTTAGCTTAGCAGAAAGACTGGAAACAGCTAGTCTTACCCTCTCTGAAGGTAACAAAAAATTTGCAATAACTTCCTGAAATCATGTTTCAGCCAGCCAGATTTTGTGACCTTGGAAAGAGCCAGGCTAGCTTTTCCAATAAAGTTTCCTGCTTTATGCCAAGCTAAGCTAACAGTCTGCTGGCTATAGGTGTATATTTACTGGACAGATATGAAACTGATATTGATCTTTTCATATAACTCTTGTCTGATACATTTAGGGTACATTATATATTTTAGTTGGACTAGTTTGTGGACAGTGCCGGAGTTACATTTTATCATTATTACTTCAGTAGTTGAGTTAGTGTTTCGTTATCATTTACAATCATTTATTATCATTTGTCGTAGGTTTGTATTAAGTGGCCAATCCATACCCTCTCAGTGTAAATGTGGCTAATATCTGCCACACAGGACGGTTGTTACTGTAACTGGGAGTCTGTTTTTAACTCCAAGTGAGCAAAAGTGGCTGTATTTTCACTGAAGAATGATAATTTAAGAAAAATAGCTTGCTAATTTCCCACATCTTTGACTGACAACATCAAGAATGCAAGGTTACATTTGCATATACATAAATCAAATGGAGCACAATATTTATTTGCTTATTTGTTTGGTGTTTATTTGATGTGAAAATAGAGCAGATAATCGCTGTCAGTGCATAGTTGGACAAAATAAAATCATCCAATTTGCTGCTGCTACTGGGTTTCTGTTAGAGCATTGTTCGTCTATAGCCTGCTCAATCACTTATGTGCCTTCAAATAACTTTATCCTGTGTGTGTGGGTGTGTGTGTTTGTTTGTGCTTTAGTTAGCCAGCCTGTCAGCCAGCCTTTGTTGGCAAGCTGATGCCATTAATGAAAAGGCCTGTCTTCGCTCTCTTATCTGGGATTAGCTTGTCTGGGCTGACAGAGTGCTGTGAGTGTGAGTGTGTGTGTGTTTGTGTGCGTGTGCCTGTGTGTGCATGTTAACGGGAGAGCTGTGAAAAGGCAATGAATGCAGTTGTCACCGAAGAACATGCTCTCTCTCTCTTACACACACACACACACACACACGGCCTCATTAAATTGTATTGACACAACAATTGAATATTCCAGGGTTTCACCATGATAAGCCTGCAAATTGTAATGGGTCAAATGTAACACTCGTACAAGCACACACACACACAAACACAGAGTTGAGAAGGCAAATGAGATTAAAAATCAGATCGAAGTGGAGGGTGATTGGTTTTTCATGGCCTTTAAACCTCAGGTTGATTGGATTGGGGGAATTCAAACTCAAATGTTTGATAGCTGATTGGATGCTTACAGATCAAACTGGCAGCTGATTGGGTGGACAGACATCCAGCTGCGAAACGACTGATTAGGGTAGCACGTTTGTCTGCTGTCATTGTTTTGAGGATGGGAAGTAGGAGGAGTGTATACAATAAAATAAAAATGAGAAAGATGAGGTGACTGCTGAGTCAAGTTCATTCATTTTCTTGTTTACATATGAAAATGAGTATATAGTAAATAGTGTGTGTTATATGCAGTTATTTGATAATTGGCTCAGTTCATTTGGTAAAGTTACGATGAGATAACTTCACTGCAACACATGAAAACACATAACATTTTTTTCTAAGAGAAATGCAATTATTAGGGTATATGAATATTTGATAGTGTGTAATAGACATCGTGAAGGGTTTTTCCATGTCTTTTCTACTGATTTGTACACTAAAGAAAACACTGCAGTGTAACTGTTATTAGTTGAACTAGGGGTTGTGGTCAGATTACCCACTAACCCTTATTTAGTGTAAAGTACAATGAATTTAAACCCCCATGACTTGTGTCATCTTCTACTCAAGTCACATTACATTACTGTATCGGTCACTATAGTCCCAGCTGTGTCACGTTCTTTTTTATTATCTCATTTTCTCTATTTGACTTTGCCCCATTTACTGCACTGCTTTTCTTTCAATTTCTCCCACACTCCCACACCCTCCACCCATGCTCCCCCGCTTAATTACCGAACATAAGAGGAAGGTCAAAGATTAATTATTTTTCCTGTGGAATACAAATGTGTTGAGCCCATGATGGAGGCATGAGGAGGAAAGGGGGGGGGTGTAGCTGTGACTTAAAGCCAGGGTCACCTCCTCCAGGCTTGAATTTGGCTGTTCCCCCCTCATGGATGGATGGATTGGCAGGTGGGTGCTGGAAATAAGAGATGAAAAGGGTTGAAAATCAAGGAGAAAAAGGAAAAAGAGAGTAGAGCTTACTAGAAAAAGTAAAGCCAAGATAAGAGACCAACAGATCAACTTATTTTTCTGGTCTGATAAATAAAAAAAAAAACATCACAAACAGTCACTTGACTTAAGTAGAACAAGGCTTGTTGTCAAATTGTTAATATTTTCACCACTTAAAAGTCAAATACTAGTTTTGTGCATTTACATGGTCTGATGTCATATTGTGTCTAGGATAAGCAAAGCACACTGTAAGTGAGATGAGCACTGATTTACTGTTTTTCACATTCTAAAATAAAAAACAATTGAACTTGACATTTTTTTTAAATAATCTTCTTCTAGCTCTTATACATAGAATGCCAGCTACACCACCAACCAAAAAAAAACCAAGGAAAACTGGTATTGTCTCTGATACCCTATTAAACGAAAGCATCTTCATCAGGTGAAGATGCATCTGGATTCTTTCGTGCCTGTGCCTTGTTTGTGTGAAGCCATTTGCCAACATCCGTCCAAGAGAAGCTTGAATTGCACGTGAAATGCAAACAGTGGGTTCATGAAGAGTGTCCCCTTGGAAAGGCAATTAACGTGTGTGCAAGAACTGCAATTCTGACAGCAAGTCTTGAATTAGAAGTGAGAAAAAACAGCAGAATTGGTTCTTGTTTCATTTGTTGTAAAATCCAGTGTCACTTCTTACCCCAACAAGCGTGATAACTTACCTGCTGATGCAGCAACGTGTCCCATGTGCACAGATTATTTAAACACCTTTACTGTCAAAGAAAGAAAGAAAGAGTATGTTTTTTAACACCCATTTTAAAAACATACTTTTTTGATCGCTGATTAATGATCTTGCGAGAACACTGAAGGAAGGTGGAAAAAGAAAAACAACATCTATTCTAGGAGATCTTGTGCCAACACACACTTCTTTTTTTTACAAACTGAACGCACACATATAGCTGCACACACACACACACACTCACTCACTCACACACACTAAGCCCAAATAGAGACACGCTGTAACTTGGCAGCTCATCCCTTCAAACACACATTGCTGGTTTAAGGGTTTGAACAAGTTCAGAGCGGCTGTCACTGATACGGTGGTGGATTTAATACAGACTGATAAGCTAGCTTTGTCTAATCTCAACTCTCTCTCTCTCTCTCTCTCTCTCTCTCTCTCTGCCTTTCTCTTTCCCTCTATCGTCTTGCAACTCTCTTATCTCCACTCAAACATATTAGATTAAAATCAAGATTAAAATCACTTTAAAGGAGCCTCAAATATCCCTTCTTATTGACCTAAGACATTTAGAATTGCTCATTGTCTCTGTCATCCATCGTCTCATCTGATCTGAAGTGTCAGATCAAGATCTCAATGTTCAAAAGCTCTCCAGAAATGAATTTGGCCTCACATATGGCAAAAAGTCTGGTGTTTCTTATCAGTCTATCAGTTCATTTAGGGGAAGATAGCAAAGTTTAACAGCTTTTCTGCTAAGATGGCAGCCATGAAAAGGCAATTAAAATCTGCAGAGACTTAACCTTCAGGTCACCACATCACAACACCGATTTGGCACTTACACTCACGTGCACATATGTACACACTCATACAGGCGAAATGTTACCGAGATCATGACATTAATCTCAAAGCAAGAAACCTGCATTTAGCCCACCATTAAAGCCCTCGGAAATGTCAGCATGCTGGTGTTGGCTGTGTGTACAATGACCTGCTTTCCCTTGTGTGTTGTGTGTGTAGAATTTTTCCCAGATAAGCTAACACAGAGAGACAGGTAGAGATTATATGTGTGTTTGTCAGCGTGCAGTTGTGCACATAGAGTATGTGACAAGCCTGCCAAGTCGCCATTTGGTGAGCAGCTTGATCATTTTTAGTCCTTGCATTTGTGGTCATTTACACGTTATTCTTAACACATAACACTAAAGTTTAGCTGAAGTTAGTCTGAGTTAGACAAATCAAGTGGATTGTGTGATTAATGACTGTTGACTTTCAGCAGTAAAGATACACATTGCATGATTTTGTTACAACACCACAAAACATCTTTTGCCTGGATCAGTCATGATATATTTGTCCTCAGAGATCTCCACTGTATCACACTGACGAGACACGGCAGATAACTTGCTAAACCCCAACCAATCATAGCTTGCTGTCTTTCATGACTTGACTGATGTACTTTGGCGATCAGGGAGGAGGAAACAGGGACTGACTTCCCAGAACCTCTTGACAGCACCAGCAAATGTTTGTAATCATGTTTATGAATGAAACTGAACCCGAAACCATTCGCCGTCACTCTGTCATGAAGGTGGAGACTGTATTAATCCTCCTCAGTTACATTGCAAAGGAAAATAGATGAACATGCCTTTTTCATGTTGCCATGTTTACAGATGTGCATGGATGACTGATCTGTGCTTCCGTGGGCCCACGTAACATCACAAAACATCACAAAAGCCATCAAACAAGGCAAAGGAAGGCAAACAAAAAGCCGCAGGACGTCATGAGGCATCAGTTGTCTTCCACTGAGGTTCCCTCTCGAAACTCCATCAAGTTGGCCTGTTAACAGGCTGATATTCTGATATAGTCTGATCCTGGCATTAGGAGGATGACCGAGGTGGATGGTTGGATTGAAAAAGCATGCAACTCTGACACAAAAGACCCAAGCAGTCTCCCAACTCTTTCCTTAAACCATAACCTGACCGTTCCATATATATATGGACCTATATACATGTAGCTACAGTAGCTACAAACAAAGGGACAACAATCAGGAGAAAAGAAAATCAATGAACAGGAAATCAAGGAAGAGAGAGAAGTTCGGACAGAGTGAGAGGGAGAGAAGTGAAAGAAAGAGAAACATTGATTTGCAACCGCTCCACACTCCACTGCCCTCTAATTACTGAGTCCACACCACGTTGTTCATCACCTGCTGTTCTGTGTGTGTGTTATTTATGGACATCTGTGTTTATGTATGCATGTCCACACCTGAGGGGAGTGTACGTAAGTAGGTGGTATTCAAGGGAAAACACAAAGAAGGGGCCTGGTAGCAAGGATGTTTTTACAGATGACAGTAGTCATGTTCATTGGAGGATTTTGTGCAAATAAAGTTTGAACTCTACATATGGAGAAAAAAAGAAGAATTATATAGACTGAGCATGTGTCGTGGTCAGTTTACTGCCATCATTGACAGTGGCATTATTCTTATTCTATTCTTAGTTCTAATTGTCAACTGAACTCATTCCAAAACTTCTTTTCAAGTTTTTAATGGACTTTTGTGTGTTTGATATACACCAACAGACATCAACAACTTCTTTTTGACCAAATGTGAGTGTTTCTCACAGTGCAACAGTTGTGCTAGTTGTAAAAAAAAAAAAGCACTTTTTCAGTTTATCCTCTTTGCACTGCTGTTCACGTCACCACCTGTCTGCACTTGCTGTGCATAAATTGTAATTTGCATCATTTAGACAGTGAATGACAATGAATGGTTGACTCACTCTGTGGCTGATTATTTAACTGATTTGTTGACTGACTGACTGACTGGTTTGTCAAAAGACATTCACTGATGGGCTGCATGTGACAACTGCTGTAATGACTTGTCAGCATTTCACAGGTTATAATGATAAAGTTAGATTAATCTGTGTGTGTGTGTGTGTGTGTGTGTGTGTGTGTGTGTCCGTGTCCGAGACAGATGGGATGACAGGACCAGCAGAACATGAATATAAAAATGTCAGCATGAGTTCTGACACACATACACAAAATCAGTCACGCAGCTGTCATAGCTTGAAGTAAGGCGGTATTTGTTTGGTCATGGCGTGTAGACACATCTCGAAACTGACACAAACTGGTTAAAATTCAGATTTGCTGTAAAGCGGAGAGAATGTTTTTTCATACCAACAAGACAGAAAAAAGCTTTGAAGATCTTGGACATGTCTTCATGAAAGATCTGCTGCATTCTCAAAACTTGACTTGTTTTTATTTTAGTTGACTGTAGCGTCTTATTTCTGTGACTCAAATGTAATCATCAGTGTCAAAATACACCCATAACAGGCACAAACTCTGGCTACGTTTGAAGATTCGTGGATGAGGCTGTGTTTCTCCACTGTGTGTGCCTCTGTGTTTGTTGGACTGCACTGTCCTGTTGATAAGAGCGTGTGCCTTTTTAGTTGATACTATGTATGTTACTGTGTGTGTGTTTTTGCACAACTCGCAGTGTCTTGCAGCATGAACCCTGGCATGAATAATCCAGTCTCTCTGTCTTCTTCTGTAATGGAAAGTGATTGAAGGGTCGTTTTAGAGCAACTCTGAGGTTTTGCTGCATGGGAGCTTGTTTTGCCACATTAGCTTCAAAGCCCAGTGTGTGTCCATGTGTGTGAGTCTGTGTGTGTGATGTGTGTTTGTGTAAACGGGCAGAGGTATGAATGAATCTTGCTAGTCCCCTGAGTTTCGACCGTATCAATTCAAGCACACAGTCCTACACCCAGACACACTCTTGTACACACACCTCGCTTGGCTAGCAGCATGTGAAGTAGAGCTGCAGTTCATCTATGCTCTGGCCAATGAGAACACAGCTTCTGGTCTTGCTCAGTGAGCAGCAAGAGATAACACAAATCCAACAACTCTGTTGCCCAAGAGCAAGAGTATTGATTTGTGTGTTTGTGTTTCTGATCAGGTATTTGACGTGAAGTACATTAGCATGTCAGAGCCACTCGATAGAAAATCCTGAGTGAGCATCTGCCTGGTTTGCACGAGACGCCAGCCACTGAAATTCTTTTGACTGGGCTCTGAATAAGTAATAAAAATCATTGATCTCACACACACACCAACACACACAAAATGGAGTGCGGGGACTGTCAATGACATTTCGAGAGTGAAAGAAGGTTGTAGAGGGATAAGGGAGATTTAGGGGAATGAAGCGAGAGAGTAACAGAGAATATTCAATTATGTAAAGGCTATATCAGCAAAATGTGACCAAGGATGAAAAGAGTGAGTAAGATGGAGAAAGAGAAAAAAAGAAAGAAAGACTTACTTTTGGATAACCACTTTATCAGTGTAATGCCTAACTGAGCATGGAAATAGAGAGAAGAGTGAGCAAGTCAGGCATAGAAAGAGAAAAATGGCAAATAGAGAAGGAAGGATGAGGGAGGGTATAAATATAAGACAGAGACATTCATGTTTCAGGGGTTACACATTATACATTAATATATGTAAAGTCTACAAACTGCACAACAATCATTTCATCACCATATTTAATTTGGTTGATCAATTGATCACTGAAACACATTTTATCCACGCTACCATTGTAAGTCGCTGCAACTCACTATAGCCTCTGTTCTGCAGTACATTATCGTAGCAATTCATATTCTTGAAAAGCATAATCCAAATACCAGATACCACTTGTCATCAGTATGTAATTGCAAATCTGTACGAATGATCACTTCCCATGGTGATGCACAATGAGCCATTTTTTTTATCACAGTATGAGTCAAAAGTTGAATATAGGAGTGGATGTATGTTTAGCTCACAGAGAATATCCACTGCATTGACGCCTTGTCCAGTCCTCATTTGGCAACATTTCTATTCTACCAATGTGGTCACCCCATTTTTTGATTTCCCCATGGATGCTCGCAGGGCAAAATGGTGATAAAAGAGCACATAAACATTAGGGAAAGAGAGTGAAAGTGGCTCCGTTCAGCCATAAGAGACTGCGTGGGACGGAAGGAGAATTACTGAAAGTAAAAAGTGACATAACGCAGGTAGAGAGCCTTGTTGTATAATTTATTACCCCGTGTGTGTGTGTGTGTGTGTGTGTGTGTGTGTGTGTGTGTGTGTGTGTGTGTGTGTGTGTGTTCCAAACCATAATAGTGGGCGAGGCCATTGCTCTCTGCACTGACCTTCTACTGTTCATTTATAGTTGGTGATTCGATTTGTCTGAAGTGCTCACCTGAAACGGAAGCCTTTATGTTTAATTGTATTAAACAGGGTACGTAACCCTGGAGGAAAGTACTGGCCCAATCAGAGGACATTACTCTTGGTGTTAACTCGTGCTAATGTATAGTAATTGCACAACATGCAGCCTGGCTCTGGTTCATGACTTGTGTTAAATGACTGAAATATCAGGCTGTCTTGTAACATTATGCTTCCAACAGAAGGTCAGTGCTCAATAGATAGATACATAGATAGATAGACTTTATTGTCTGCCCCAGACGCTGACAGAAATTCTCCTTTGACAAGGCTCTAACCAATAAAATACAACACATATCACACACACATATGGCAAGTGAAATGTTAAAAGGAAACAGCAGCCAATACATGTCAAATATATGTACTGTTCAGTGTCAACAGACATGTTAAATTTGTAGAAACTGCACATCTCATTTTGAGACCATTGTGGTTATATGACGGGCTATGGGCAATTTATGTGGTGAGTTGGCTTTTTTTGAAGACAATTTCCTTTTTCATTATCTGTTGTGACAGTTTCGCCAGGGCTGATGCATTCATGCATTCAATCCCAAATGACATATTTCAAAAGAAGGTATTTTATCTGAATTCTACTGAAATGGAAGGGTGTATGTGACAGAGAGTGTCTTAGTTTGGCATTTGTGAGCCCCTGGTTTCCACAGTTTCTTTTCCGAAATACAAATTTCAAGCAAAACGCTCTGTAGAGCTCACATCTGATCACCCAGAAACACATCTGGTGGTATCAAACGTTAAGATAATACAAAAAACAAACTCTTGTCATTGGATACTCAAAGTCAAAATCAAGTTGAATTAACACTTAATTTGCATGAGATATGCCAGGAAAAAGTAATAAAATTATCAATGTAATAGTATGCAGTGAGTGAGTGACGTGGGTAAAATCAACACAACAAATTTCACAGGGATTTACCCCATCAGTGTGTTTCATAGAAACAGCAGGTCTCATTTACTCATTAATTTCATTAATTTATAATGGAACAGAACAGCAGAGTGTATAGACTGCTAATGGCAGTTAACAATAGTTAAACAATCAGCATTTTGCTCAAGAACCTCCTGTGCAGAACTTTGAGCGAATCAAACTAGGCCACAGAAAGCCATGCCGCCGCCATCCTCTGTCTGCCCTAACGTGTCTTCCTCTTCCCTCTTTCTCCCCAGGCGAGGATGATGATGATGAGGAGTGCGGTGAGGAGAAGCTTCCGTCATGTTTCGACTACGTCATGCACTTCCTCACAGTCTTCTGGAAGGTTCTGTTCGCCTTCGTCCCGCCCACAGACTACTGGAACGGCTGGGCCTGCTTCGTCGTCTCCATCTGTATGATCGGACTGCTCACTGCCGTCATTGGTATGATGACAAGACCGTTTTGAAATAGTAACATAGATGTATGAGACTGAATTAAAATAATGTTTTTTGTTTTGGGTTTTTTTACTTACAGTATAGTGTTTGAGTGATAAAAAAGATAATCAGATTTCTTTCTTTTTATCTGCATCCACTAACATTTGACTGGTATCTGTACACAACGAATATTAAGCGTGTTAGGAAGTTTTATTAAAATGCTTTGAATAGAGGTAGCATTAATTATAGTGGTGATAATGTTCCTTTCACATCATTACAGGGGACCTGGCTTCTCATTTTGGCTGCACAGTGGGCCTGAAAGACTCAGTCACCGCAGTGGTATTTGTTGCACTGGGAACCTCTGTACCAGGTGAGTGCGTGCATTTGTGAGCACTTTCACTTTACGTTCAGGTACTTGTACTGTACGTTTGCTCCAATGTTCATCACAACAACACTGCCGCTGTTTGAAATATCCTGCTATTGGACTCTCTGTCAGCTTTAATCAAAGACCTTTCTCTCTCCACATTTGGCATTTATCTTCACGAGGCCTTTATGAGCATAAATAACCTCAAGGTCTTCAATTTAGGATTTGTGTTCATCAAGGATCCCCTTCTGGGAGTGTACCCTGACATTTTCAATTCCCTGCTTCAGGTTTTATTACAAGAAGCTTTATTCCCCCAGTGTCAGTGTGTATACTGCAGAATAAAAGAGGCAGCTTTACAGAGTGTATCCGCGCATTGACGACATGTTTTATAAATGCCTCATTAGAGTTAGAGCACATTTCAACAAAGACCAAGTTAAACAAATCAGTGATAACCACAAGAGGCAGTGGAGCATTGTTTAACTAGATTTTAAGAGGTTTTCTACATGGTTCCATGCACCATTTTCACAGGAAAAACAAATTAGATATTAATTCGCAAGTGAATTCCTCGTATTTTGTGGTGAAACTTCCGAACAGCAACAAAACAAAAGATAAAAAGAATGCACAGTCCATGTTTTTTTTCCCCCTGCTGTCATGCTGAGGGAGTTTTTTTTTTTTTTTTTACCATGTCTGAACCAGTGGTTCCCAGTCTCTCCAGTGTATTTGTATGCGTGGGAGCCTGTTAGAGGAAACAGTTCAGTCTGCAGACAGCAGCATGGATCATCCGCTAAATGTGAAGAATGACCGACGACTGCAGGGGCTGGCTAAATGTGTTTTAACCTTGGCCTCGGTCTCCTGCTTCTGCACACATACAACATGCAGACATACAGCACACGCTTGAATGCTACACGTATAGCACGCACATAAACACATAAAGAACTGTGCAACTGTAATTATTTTAACAAACAGACTCACACTCTCATATGATGCACTAACATATTAAAGGTTGAAAAAGATTTGGCACACACAAACACCTGCACTGTGACCATGTTATTAGCATAGGGCTATTTGTCATGTCTGGCTCAGGTAGTCTCTGTCCTCCCATTTTGGGAGCTCGGGGGCAACAGTGATATATTACAATGCTATTTTACGCACACATACAAACACACACACATACAAACATGTATGTGCACATACAGAAAATGCACACAAACAGAGAAACACGCACTCAGTACAGTAACATTCATGGACAGTCACACACACACACACACACACACACACACACACATATACACACACACACAGCTGCTTGAAACACACAACTACACACTTGTACACGCAATGTGGAGAGCTGCAGAACTGAAACAAAGTAGTTCAGCCTTTCTGAGGCTCTCAGCCTTATTAACAGAACCTCCTGTGGCCCACACACACACACACATAAAGAAACAGACCTCAAGTTCTGTGGCTATTACAGTTAATAAAACCAGTGCTGTGCTGTGGTTCCATGATGATTAACCTCGTTTATCACAGTTAGGCAGTCTAACCACACACACACACACACACGAACACACAGAAGGAGATAGAAAGAAAACTAGTGGAGTGGAGCTTTTAAAAGAGAATTAGAAACTCAAGAAACTAAAATTTGTTGTTGGTTTGGGATTCAGGTGAAACTTCTGAGCCTCATTACTTCAGGACTCTAATGAATAATTAGATTTTTAACTGAGAAGAAATGCGCCAAGAGGGATAAACAACAGATATATAGTGAAGATATAAGTACTGCACAATAAACATTTGATCTGTATGGTAAAGCAGTAGAGCATTTATTATTACAGTGTTTTCAACATAGATATGAATATGACATTTCAAGTCAAATATTAAATATTTTATATGTATACTGTCTTTAACTAACACAACTGCAGCAGTAGATTTGACATTAGCAGTAGATTTGACCTTTTCAGAATCTGTTATGGCAAAACCTTTCTGGGGATGATGACATTATCTGATTCAGGGGAACAGAACAAAAACACGAGTGAGACGTTTGGTCTTCAAACAAAAAAAACTGGTTCAGAAAATGTATTGTTGTATAGCAGCATCACAGGCTTTCTGTCCATTTGGTCTCGAAGGTCTGATCTTAAAGGGAACAGGGTTGAAAAACACATGATACTTAAGATAGATTCTTACTAAACTGCATGCAAACTACAATCACAGTACTACTATGAACTTAACAGGGAGGAAATGTAGCTGACTGTTGTATAATTATTATGAAATGATTAATTTTTTAACCGGCAAGTCAATCTGTCTTGAGAAGTCGAGCTCAGACTACCATCAGATTTGTTTTGAATATTCAGTGTCAATTACATTTCCTGCCAATAGTCATGGTCCCAAGAGGATGGACTAATGATTTTGATGACCCTTGATGTTTTCTCTGTCACCACCACCAGGCAAACATTTCCACAGATTGCCATGAGCACATTAATGCCTCCACAGTGAGTCCTTCCATTATAAGAGGCAGGAGGAAAAGGGGAGCAGTAGAAAGAGGAGGAGCGAGTGGATGTAGAAAGGATGGATGAGAGAGAGAGAGAGAGAGAGAGAGTTTGGTTGATTGACAGAGGGGCAGAGGAAAAGGGCAGAAAACTCTCTGGGGAGGCATACTCTCACAGAAGAAGCTGCAGAATTGAACCTGTTTCTCACACACACACAAACATGCGGTTACCGAACATGCAAGCACCCACGCACTCGCCCACTCATTCAGGCACACAAGAACTCAAAGACCAACTGATGCACACACACACACACACACACATACACACACACACACACTCACACACACACACAGGCCTTTGCCAACTGTTGGAGGCATGGCGTCAGATTAGACCCAGGTGGCATCGTTCACCAACCACACAGAGATATGCATGCACTGTACACAGAACAGAACACACACATGCAGGGGCGCAAATAAATAGACACACACACTTAAACTCAGCAGGCCTGTCCTTGAAGCTTTAAGGTGTATGAGGAGATTTATCTTTGCTGGACTCTTTCTTTGGCCCATTGCCTCTCCCACCTTCCCACCCTCTCCCATCCTCCATCTTTTTCCGGTCTTCCCATCATCCCTTTTTCCACTGCCAGTTTGGCTGCCACTTCAAGAAAGCCCTTCTTCCTCTTTTTTTTTCTTCAAATTTTCCTTCACTTGCTTGCTTTTTTCTGTCAATTCTTTGATCTCCTCTCACTGTATCTGGCAGATAAAAGCAAGAGGTCATGAATCACTAACGAAGACAAGATGGCCAGAGATTTAGCGAGAGAAAGGAGCGCTAACTGACCATTTGGCAATTAGCTCAGTCATTGTGATCTTAGCAAAGAGCCTATTGTTGAGATTTGGCAAGATCTCCACTGCTCCTTTCAGTACCACAAGGAAGAGTGTGCCTTTGGAGCTGCGGTAGTTTGGCAAGCATGAAACCAGGGGGAAATTTTGGGACTAAGCAGCGCAATGCTGATTAGTTGTCTGACCAAGATTTGTTTGCCCCTGCAAACCGAGATGCAGCCTTGTAAATTATTGATCTTGGACCAAATGTGGCCGGTGCTGGCTGCCAGCAACAGAGCACTGTAACAGGATTAAAGATTTGGTTTCTAATTTAAGGTTCCCTGTCCTTATGTAGAAAAAGGGATTTGCACAGTGTTCTGTATTAATAATTATAAGTGTTCTCCATTTATCAAGAGCATCCTTCTCTGTTATTTGGTTCTTGTGTAACTCAGAGAGAACTGCATGTCAAGGTCAAGTTCATCTCAAGTGTTAATCTGTTTGTAGAATATTGAGTAGCACATTTTGTATTATTAAAGGCACTGACTCTGGCAAGGCCTCATCTCTTTATAGCCTTTACTTTCCCAGTCAATGTTGTAACAGTTATATAATGCAGTTAATTTTAATCTGACGGCTCTAGAGGGGGAAAGGCCAAGTCCAGATTCGTTTTTTTTGTCTTTTTTAAGTATTTGCTTCAAAGAGCACAATGGTTTTCTATTCTCTGTGCAGCAAAAGAGTATTGGGGTATTTGTATGAGCAGAGACATGGGGACTTCATTCATGTAAATGGAATGCCGTAGGATTTGATTCAGCATCACTAAATCCAGACCGCAAAAAAGTCCATTCTTGCACCTTCACACCCTGATAGATAAACCCACCAAAATGTTTTTCCTGCTATGCAGATTTACAAAAAGTATTTTGACTCAGTCTGTGATAAAAGCCTGTTCCTAAAATGGATTGAAATGGTCAAATGGTTCGGGGTAAAACATGACATCTATCAAACCATCTATACAAATGAAATGTTCTATAAAAACTAGCAATATGGAAATGGATTACTTCCCCCAAAATAGAAGTTTAAAACAAGCTTGCAGTATTAGTCGAACCCTTTTTACTTTTCATGTAAAAACAATCCCTGTTCTTTCTCAGTTAGATATTCAGATTAAAACAACTCTCTTTGCTTATGACTTAATCTAATTTTGTAACTAATTTTAACACTGCTAGGGCTGGAGAAGTCGGTTCCTACCATACTTACAGTTTGGTGAGGCCACTTTTTAAAGAAAGCATGCCACTGAGTGGCATGTGTTGACAGAAAGTGCAAAGCACGCCCAAATTTGATCTGTCTCCCTCATTTTCTTTCTCCACCCAGACACCTTTGCCAGTAAGGTGGCTGCTATCCAGGATCAGTATGCAGATGCATCCATTGGTAATGTGACAGGTTCCAACGCTGTCAATGTTTTCCTGGGCATCGGGGTGAGTACAGCTCATTTAGAGATTAACTGACCAATTCATACCTGCTGTTAATGCAGGGGTGCTTGTCATACTGTTGAAGCAATGATTACGTGCATATTATTGTAATAATCGACATGTTATGTTATGAGGGCCAGTCTTTAACTTGTGTGGTCCATCATAGCCATCTGTTATCTATATGAAAATAAAATGTTGCTGCTGTTGCTTCTGCTATTATAAACAGTCCTTTCCAGTCCGTGTCATGTTATTCAGTTTGATTCTGCTGATGTTTGACAGGTGGCGTGGTCCATCGCTGCCATCTACCACAATAGCAAAGGGCAGAAGTTCACGGTGGATCCAGGCACGCTGGCCTTCTCAGTCACGCTCTTCACCATCTTTGCCTTTATCAGCGTCGGCACATTGTTGTACCGACGGCGGCCAGAGATCGGTGGAGAGCTGGGCGGGCCCCGGACTGCGAAGGTCCTGACCACCATGCTGTTCATCAGCCTGTGGCTCCTCTACATCCTCTTCTCCTCACTGGAGGCCTACTGCCACATCCAGGGCTTTTAAGATAACAGGAGATGATGAAGGGAAGGTTGAGACAGAAGGAGACATAGAGGAGGAAACCAAGGGGAGGTGGATGAATGGATTTGGAAATGAAGGCAGTCTCAATGATTTATCACTCCCTCCCTTTACGCAATAGATTGAATGACGGATGAATGGATGGATGTACAGATGAAGGAATGGAGGACATATTAAAGCATCTAAAAACAGAGTGGAAAGAAGTACAGATGCAAGGAAGGACAAGGACAAACAGGAAAATCATAGGAGCTAGAGAAGTAGCTCAGAAGATGGAAAAGCAGAAAAAGGAATACACTAAGGAGTACATTTTCTGTCTTGATCTATAAATTCAAACCAATCAAGTTGTCTTAAACTCACCCCAGTTTTAAAATCATAAAACAAATTACAGGCCGAAAACAGACAGACGCACCATTACAGCTCCAAGGATGCGTGGCTTCAGCAACAGTAATCTCATTAATCCCATTCATTGGAGCAGTGCTACTCCCACATCCAGCTACAGTAACAGGCATGAGTGAGACAGAAAAAAAGACATAATTAGTATGTACATGCATGAAAACACAATTAGAAGAAACCGGATATATTGCCACAACTGTTTAATGCCAACAAACCGTGTGCTTGCTGGAGTGTGACTGTGTGTTTGTGTATTGTGGGAAGATGGTCAAGTACTGTAAAAAAAAAATGTCTCTCGCTTTGCTGCCGCTGCGTGAGACGGAATATGCTTTCATATTTGAGGTCTTTTTGACTGTCACTCTCCTCGCCTGTAGAAAAGCTGAGTAAGACTCTTGTGGGAGGGCACGTTCAATGAAGCGAAATGTTTTGAACATCACTGAGGTTAGAAATGTAAATACCAAGAGCTGAACGTACAATACAGCTCCACTATTTTCCTTCTGAATGTCTTGGTTACGCCAGGCGCCCCTGATCAGCAAACCCTTCTCTCTGTTGCTTTACACTGTAGATATAAATGATTTAAGGTCTAATTTGAATCAAGAAGGGGTTAGTGTGCTTTTACCTTTAATAAGGCTGTGTCTGAGAAGACAAAATGGCCAGTCTACCGTTTAAAACTGTTAGAGAAATTATTATCATTGTATAAATATTTAGGTTAATCTTACATGTGTTTGCTTTTGATTTTTTTTTTTTGATTTTTAACTGTGGAATTCTGTTACCTGGTATAATTGCAATAGACATTGAAAATCGTAGGTACCGCCCTCTGTGAAACCTCATATGCTGTCTGTTTCTAAACTGCCTCTGTCACCCTTTATCTCACTTTGATGCAGCTTTCCTATTGGTTCACTCAACAGCTTATTATCCCTGTGTGTCTTAAGCACCTCCCCCTGGCTGGTCAGTGGACCAATCAAAATCCTCAAGGGCTTTGTAAGAAACAACCACTAATCCCTGACCCTGACCCTTGATTTGTAATTCTCCACATGAATCGGACTTTGGGGGTCTATTTAACAGGGATTTGTATTCCTTAACCTTATAAAACCAACTCTGTATTTGTTAGGACTTTTCTTCAGTGTGGCTTTAAATGATATAAAACTACATGAAATACCACAGCTACATAGCTTCATTTAATGCAGACCAAGTATCCAGAGTTACCTAATTTTTGAAAAAAGCCACCTGATAATCCAAGGCTCTTGGTCAGACGAGGCCTTGACCTTTCTTGGAGTCTTTCCCAGTTAATTACAAAGACTGACTATAAACTGTGGTCAGCTTTATTCCAAATTAAACCATCCAAGCAATGTTCATTCCCAGGCCGCCTCCACTCACTCTTATGCTTCTTAAATGTAATACCCTTCAATATGTGAGAGTTACTGCCTCATGCCGGCCTTGGAAACTAGCCACCGACAATTTACTTCAGTAGTCAGTTTTCAGTCTTAACATGGGAGCCATCAGATGAAGGAACAGTTACAAGTATTTGTTGTTGTCTTACTAACAAAAACGGGTAAATGCTGTCGGGCATCGTCCCTGTAGGCACATCTAGCATTGGGTTCATCTAATCTCAGACAGCCAGACTCTGTTTAACAAGCTCACAGAGGCTTGGGAGACAATTGTTGTTTTAAAAAAATGGGATGATTAGATGAGATTTTTAAAAATCCTAATACACCCTATTCTGTTCGCTGCATGTCATGTAACACCCACCCTCAGAAGTTCCTCTGGGACCTGTATCAAGTGAGTTCAGCTGAGTTAGGCTGTCCTTGGGTTACATTGGTGTTTCTGGAAAAACAGTCTTGAATAGCCAAGGGCCTCAGTTAAGGTGGAGTTCAGAGCTCAGACAACGTTAAGAGATAAAAAGGAGCATGATTAATATGACATGATTATACTTTATTCAGCGAACACTGATGCAAATTTTCTGATTTTCCTGATACAAAAAAGCTTTGGTTAAGGTCAGCATGTAACTGACTAAACCTCTAATCTCATTTTATGATACAAGCAAAAAACAGATTATACAATCAAGTTTGAAGTAGAACTAAACACATTGTCTCAGCTCTCTTTTAACTGAATTTTGAGCATGAATTTGACCAAAACTCTGTGTGTGTGATATGACAGAGGTCTGGCAGAATTCGTTTGTGGCAATGGCTTGAAAAGGCAACTGAGGGTTTTGAAAACACTAGGTGTGCTGTTTCAGGACACTAGCTTCTAAACATGTATCATTACCTGCCTTTAGGAATATGAGCACTACAAATACTAGGAGGCTAAACTTTAAACAAGCAGTCACATGAACTACATCAAACTGCAAAAGCAACAGACTAACAAACTGACGACATCAGACACTAACTGGCTGGGAATCTTCTGTCATGATTCAGTCATAAACAGACAATAAATATAGCCTGAAAATATATCTGTGAGTATTTCCGGCCAAACGAAATATAATAGTGGCCCAGAAGCCTGTATGGAAATATGTGTATAATAGAAATCTTCAAGCCTATTTTGGCTGTGAGAGAGGTTTACACTTAAGACTGTTAACTATTTTTTTCATTCAGTCAATACCACAGAGTTCTCAACATTGACAAAATTTACTGTATATGTAGGCGTTCTAAAAGTCCATAGTTTATTGAATGGCGCTATATTATATGCATCTGAATTGGCCATACTTTTCCTGCTGATGTTGTATTTTTTACTAGATGTATAATATGATAAGTAGTATTTTAAATGTCATCTGTAAAGTTAGTAGTCTGGGCTAGATGTAATCCATTTAAAACTTGGCATAAATCTTGTCACGACAGTTTTCAACCCCTGTGAGAAAGTAGAGCTGAGCAGAGCCCTGGATTGGATGACTTTGGCAAATCCACAGTATCTTGAGATTTCTGTTGGGCATATGTACTGATATACGTAACATACTGATTCACCAAGTCAGTAATGCAGCTGGACCAGGGAACAACTCCAGAGTGAAAATTTCAGGAGGTCCAGCAACATGACATGTTTACTGAAATCTGGCCAAACTGGCACTCTTTTATTATTTGCAGCTCCAGTGTTGCACAATTTGAGAACAACTTAAAGAATAAGACATTTATATAAACCCAATTACCCTTTGACAGACAAAATAAGCATAGATTAGATTTTACTTACTTATTAATTGTATTTGCCAAACTCTGCACAATGTAAGGCTCTCCATTAGAGTAGCTGTTCTCTTGTGAAGGCCTTGGAGTGGCAGTTTACCCCTCTTTTGCCAAAGGGAAATCTTTCTATCTGAAACTTAATATTTACAGTCCAACCTGTAAAGGGTTTTCTAACCAATGGATCTTTCTTAAAACACCAAATATTATTCATATTTCATTAACACTCTGAAAAGAGACAAAAAAATGCCTTGATGTTGTTTTAACCTATCTGGAATCTTTCTATTTAAATTTGTATGCATTTGTCTCTTCACTGGCATGGAGCTAAAGGTTTATACACTGTAAAAAGTTATGCTAGCTTGCGCAAAAAAAGAAATAACATTGTGGAAGCTGTTTGCATCACTTTTTGAGTAACTTCAACAGGGTGTAAATTATCTTTGATATTACTAAATCGTGTTGGATTTACTTAAAATGTGCCTGCTGCCTAAATCGTCAGAGTGAACTTGTGCAGGAATGAAAAGCTTGCAGTAATGTAGTTGTTTGCATCAAATTAGTTTGCTGCACAAAATTTTCCAGAAGTTAACATTTTTCATCGATGGGAAGTTACTTTTGCTACGCCGGCTTTGTCGCAACGCCTCTCTCAGTGTATCTACCTTGACTTAAAAGCTAGTCCGACGTGAAGCTAAAGGCAGATTAACGACAGCTGTTCAAAGCCCCAAAGAGTTTGCACCAAGGTCTGAAGCTAGTGTAAGCCCAAGTTCTGCCGCTTCGAAAGTAACTTATCCATTTTGGATTTAGCTTCCTGCCTTGGTTTGGACTGTTGAGGTTTGAAGGGTCAAAGGTTAGCCAGGCCATCGCTGTAAATAACACTAAGAGCAAGCAAGCAGTAGAAAAATGAGCTGTAGACTACGGTAGATTTTTTTTATTCTTCTGTGGTGGGGTTTGAAGAAGTGTGCAGAGTTTTAAGTGAAGGAAAAGCATTGCACTGGTTCTCGTTGCTTATGTGAAATGGATACTATGTTGTTTCGTTGAAAACATTAACAAAATTGCTTGTGATGTAAACAACAACAACAGATTTTGTTTTTTTGACTCTGATGTACACAGTAATAATGTTGTACCTGATGTAGAAAAAAAATACAATGGTGTTGAATCAGTTGTGAACCATTAACAATGTCGCTTCAAGACTGATGACGCGCTTTCGTTGCCTCGTTCACTTCTTAACCGACTGTCTGTCTGACAGACTGAGGGATAAATGAATGCAACACCAAACAGACAGACAAGCAAATGAAGGAAAGGAAGGACAAACACCCCTGCTGGTACAAGTTGAGCGACGTCATGCTGAGACGTTGCAACAGCGATTAATGTACTGTTGGAAAAAAAACATTACCAGAGCTATTCTCTACCCTTAAAGTGATATTTAGTACAATGTAAAAGGATAATGGCAAAGAGAGGAAGGAGGAGAAGGAAGATGAGGAGGAAGAAGATGAACATTAAAGAAAAAAAAAAAAACATGAAGTTACAGCCATACATCGATTTCTGGGTCAGTGAGACTGAAACGGACTTCTCCTGCCCAGCATGTGTATTGTTATGGTGTCTCTCTGTCCCGCTGTCTCTCTTCCCTCTCTTTCTCTGTACTTTCTTTCTCCGTCTCTCTGCTGCCAAAGCAACCAAACCAGGCAGCAAAACCCTTTTGTTCTGTCTTTTCTTCCCTTCCTCCTCCCTAATTCCCTTTTAACCCTCCGTCTCCCTATGCCATGTTTTCCACATTTTGGAATGTCAATGTGCTACTTGTTGACACTGTGCATGAATGATAACATGTCTGTATATAGTTATAGAGAATCGTATCCCATTCCCCTGGTGTTGACAAAAAATGGTTTGAATGTTGTACAGATTCAGGTTTTCTGTTCATCTTTTATTCTGTTCAGTTACATTTTTTTCATGTATGTAGAGTTTAATAACGGTATGTTTTTAATTTAAACGAAGACCACGGCGTCTTTTGTTTTGGAGTAACTTGCACATTACTGATTAATTAAGTTTTTTTTTTTTGTTAAAAAGGCAATATCTGCTGTTATTGAATGAGAGATGAGATCTTAAAGGAGTTATGTATCTTAAATAAATAATCTACGGGAGTTGCATGGGTTATTTGTACAAAAAAAAGACACTGCTTGCTACTTCTAATACCATGGCTATATTCTCTGACAGAGGGCGAGGAATACTGTATGTACATCTAAAGGTTATTTTGTCATTAAAGAAATAATAATTATAATAATAATATTGTGTATATACTGTACAGTGTTATAAGTGAGGTGGACTATATGGCCACCACACTAACCGTAGAGAATTAATTCTACATATTTATTTAAAGGAAACAAAAACACTCACTACACTCAAGAATGACATATATTGCCTTTTTGGAGAAGTTGAAGTTTGCTTAACACTTGTTTCTCTCATTCTTTCTACTTACTCATCCTCTTTTTATTTCACCCATCTCTTTTTTTCCTTCCATCTCTCCCCCTGTTGTCTTTTTTCATTGGAGGGGCGTTACAGACGTTTGTCAATCTTTTCACCGCTGATTCTGACTCAGAGAGTGTTACTTATTTGTTTTTCTCTCCATCTGTCTGGCTGTTTCACCCTCACTGACTCAACAGTATCTCCATGCCTGCTTGTATTCTATCTGTCGTCTTACATGTATATCCATTTATAGTCAAGTACAACATATCTGCCCATGTGCCCATCTGTCTGATTCTTTCAAAATATTATTTGTCCGTATTTGTGTCACCATCTGTCTCATTCACAACCGTCTGTCAGTCTTCTTGCTAATTTCTTCTCTTTTCAACTGCTTTTCCTTAATCCTCCCTTTGCTCCAACACATCTTTTTCCACCTGCACACTTTTCCCCTTCATCCGTCCTTTCTTTCTCTGTCCTTCTCTCCGCTCTCACAGGGTGTAGTTGGGAATTTCATGTTTTGTCAATTTGATTTGGTGTGTTTTTTCAAATGGAATAATAAGCGCAACAGTTATAATGTTGGTTATATGAAGATGATGTTTTTCTTTCAACGTTTTGCTTTACGTTTTTTGGGGGTTTTTTTTGCCGCTGTCCTCTGTGTGTGCGTGTGTATGTTAACTTTCTGTTTTTTTAATTAATTTTTGTTGAACACCAACTGATAGGAGGAAAGTTGTTGTATGTGTGTTGCCACTAACTGTGACTGCTCTCCATGGTACTTCTGATAAAAACCAATAAAATAAAGTTTGGGATACCCTGTTTCAGAGACCCTGCGAGTCCACTGCCTTTCTAGAGAGACTGTGTGTGCATGTGCGTGTGTGTGTGCGCGTTCAATCTGTTACAAGAAGCTTTAATACAACGGCTTAAAGGCGGGGTCTGTAAGTGTTTTTAGAAGCACTTTTTGTTATATTGGTTGAAAATCTTGTAACAGCTCAACAGCAATCCATCCATTATCTATGCCTCTTATCCATCAGGGTTGCGGGGGAGCTGGAGCCAATCCCAGCTGACTCTGGGCAACACAGGGCCAACACACAGAGACAGACAACCACTCACACACGCACCTACGCTGCCCCCAACAGCAATCAGTTTGTCACAGCCACTTCGCTTGTTTTTATATGATTGTCGCATTTCACAGAGTTGTTTATTTATTAGACTGAAAAGCCAAGAGAGGCTGTCAGTCAACAGTGGCCAGTCTTCTCATCACTGTCGTGGGCTCGGCCTCCAGTCCAAGACACTGTTCATGTGCTGTGGACAGTCTTTGAAGGACGGGAGGGGATGGGGTATTTTTGGTCAGATGCATTCAAAATCTAGCTACCTTCGCCAGTTTCTCCAACTTTGCAGGCCTCTGCCTTCAATCCATCCATCCATTATCTATACCGCTTATTTGTCAGGGTTGTGATGGGACTGGAGCCAAACCCAGCTGACTTTGGACGAGAGGCAGAGTACACCCTGGACTGGTCGCCATTCAATCAACACATAGAGACAGACAATTTAGAGTCACCAATTAACTTAACCTGCAAGTCTTTGGACTGTGGGAGGAAGCCGGAGTACCTGGATAAAAACCCACACAAGCACGGGGAGAACAAGCAAACTCCACACAGAAAGACTTCTTGCTGTGAGGCAACAGTGCTAACCACCGTGCTGCCCTCTGCCTTTAATTGATATGCACATTTTTATTAGAATGTACATTTTAGTGGAAGTAAACGGGAATTGCAACCAGTGTGTGTCACGCTCTTCTTCTATCTCACATTCAATCCCCTGTAGAATCAAAACATTCATTTTCTTTTATATGTTTGTCAGTGACAAAAATGACATTTGTCTGACTGGCTGACAACTCATAAACTGTCATGTGGCGTGTTCTTTCATTGTGTCAGAGATGGAAGCAAAGGCTGCATCACCAGTGATTAATTCTGCCCGTTTTGTGTCTCATGAAAAAGTAATGAATGTGCATTGTCTCCATTTGCGCTGCTTCTGCTTTTCCCCTTTAACACATACATTCACCAATAATTCTTCGGAGTAAATGCAGAAGAGATAAATTATTAATTTTCATTAAAAGAAAAGCTTCTTTTAACCTACCAAAAGACTTGACATTTGGGAGAATTAAATGTTTGACTAATGCGCTAATTAAATCTGCTATCTGCATCGTAGCAGATTTAAACACCGAGAACAGAGTACAATGAAGCTCTTGTTTTTTAATACATGCTCAGCTATGGTGTTGAGCAGAACCTTTTGTGTGATTTATCTTATAAAATAATTGTAGTGTTGTAGGGTGAAGAATTTCTTGATCCTGACAAGTAGGAAACTCACTCACTGCTTTCACTGCTTATTTGCAATTTTACTCTTAATATTTTCAATTTTCACTGCACCAAGGCCAAAACAGGCCTAGGTATGAAACTTTGGTGTGTGTGTGTGTGCAGCCACTTGCTGCTGCGGCTCTATCCCTTTGTGCTATATTTGAAGATTTATGTCAAGATTAATTTTCCTGAAGACTCCTTGTTGCTGATTCCTAAATCTAATTGTGTAACCATTTGTTGTAAATAGTCAATTTCCTGACGTTGTCGAAATTGGCTAATAGCAGGTCAATGTAAACTAGACACAGACAGAAATAAATTATTATACTCCACAGTTAGCCAACCAACTGGATAGCGTTGAAAAAAATAATGGTCCTTGACCTTTCCAAGCATTTGCTGTGAATAAGTGCATGATTTCCGGTGAGGAGGAAGGTCATATGGAGTCCGTCATGTGATCGTTAGTTTGACAGCTGGTCAGTAGGAAGCTTTTACCGTCATATACCATGATGATTTTTCACCTCCTCCACTGTGATGGATCGTGCCCATAAATCCTTTTCCTGTTCCAGGAAGTTCTGTTTATTTTATTATAAATGAGTTTGTCTATCATTTGTGCCTTTGAATCGCAAGACAATGTTCTTTTTTGCTGTCTACTGTGTGTGAGTCAGCAAAAGTGACTTTCTTGTGTGCAGGTATTTGCCTTGACTCTTTTCAATCCCTCCCACTGCAGTGACTGTCTAAAACCTCATTATGCTGTTACATTTGATTTCTAGACAGGTACCTGTCTGGGAGCACTTGCAGGTTAGTATGCTGGGAAATGGTGTGAATTTATGTTTGTGCATGGTTGCTCCTGAACACTGAATAAACTGTCAGAAAGTCTGTGTTGGCTGTCAAACTGTACACAAGCACTTAGTGAGAGACAACAGGACCAGCCTTGACTCTCTCTCCACTGTTTGCTCATCTTTGTTTTTACTGTCTGTCAGTGCTCAACCAAAGCCGATACATTCAGTGATGAGACAGTTAAAGGCCTCACACAAGTTGCAGTGGAAGTGCTGAAGTAGTTTTTGAAGAAACTTTGATATATGTTGCACCCCCTGTAGTAGACTTAATAAACGCTTGTAACTTTGTATTGTAAAGCATTTCCAAGATAAATCTCAAAATGAAAATAAATGTATTACACTTGCTTGTTAAATGCCTTGATTTAAGACAAAAAAAGCAACAGATGTCTCCGCACTTCTGCTTTTCTTGACAACATTTCAAAGGTTTTGCAACAGCGACACCAGAATTAAATGTTTCTCCCATGGGACTGGCTAACCATTTCTCACTGTTTGTGATGTTACTGACTCCTAATGTAGTGAACAAAAGTGATCACACTGTCATGATTTTGAATCCTTCCCTGTTTGTTTGCTTGTTTTTTTTCTTATTTTTATGGTTTGATCTTAGTATTTGTGTATCTCCTTTGAAGTATTAGCTTGTTGTTCTGGTGCCAGATGCATAAAACTCTGCGTAGATCCCAACTAAACCCGTCTGTAGGCACAGAAATATGCATTATTTTCGTTCTATTTATAAAGCTGCCAGTGCAAATGGTTCTGTTTTATAAATTTCAGTCATTATGGAGCTTGGGGCACATAGACAAACCTCATTTCCAATTCCACAGTTCATCATGAATGGATGTAGACACACGAGCCTGCTCCACTGCTAATTAGACAAAAACAAAGAGGTGATTGATTAATGATTGATGATTCATTTATAGTGCTCATATTGAAACAGACTTTACAAAGTACTTTATGACTGACACATGGAAATGATGGCTCTCATTGTGTCTGATTTGATCTTTTCTCAGTACGTGGTCATATACAACCATGTTTGGTTTCTTTGCCTCTTGTTACAGTGGGACAATGTATGCAGGAGTCTAATCAGCAAAAATAACTGAACACCTGTTTGGGTGTTCAGGGCCCGCAAGGGAACACTGGCATATTTTTGGGGTGACACGATTAACAGCAGTGTCAACTCTATGTGTTCATCTGAGAGATGGTCGAGGATGTGTTTAGCCTTGCTAAGCCCAAAAGCTAGAAACATGGTGATGTAACACAGCGGTGGAAAGTGTTTCTGTGTGGGTTGAATTTTTCATTTCATTTGTCTTGTTTATGTTTTTGTCTATATTCAGCACAAGGTTAATGCCACTCATCGACTGGTGCCCTTCACAAGCATAACAGTTTAAAAAACTCATTTCCTCTAGAGAGCTTTAAGTGGAGACGTGCCCGGCCTACATTGACAGGATAACAGGGAAAATGCACAGTGACTCTTTATGTTTCAATCTAACACCTAACATTTTTCCCCCGTCTCGACATTTATTTGGTCTGCATACCAACCTATATGTATTTCATTTATACCTTATATCGGTCTCCGAGTTAGACATTATTCTGCCTGGCTCAGAGGTTGAGGGTGACAACTTGGACTGCACTGGAATATGATGTTACTGCCAGGCTTGTGCACAGACATAGGCACAGGCCAAAAGTATGAGTATATTTATATTTATTTTGTAAATGAAACCTTAAACCTACAAACATTCCTGTATCACACTGTGGGCCCCAGCCAGTAAGTAATACAGCAGCACACACACATAGAAACACACTAACACAAACACGCACACACAGTATGTGAAAATACATTCTGATCTTATTTTGAGCTTAAGTGTGTGGGTGTGCGTGTGTTTGAATTTGGACAACATCTGGTCTGTCTTTACTGCCATTGTTAATGCAGCAGAGGTCGTGCATGTTCTGGACACTGTGAGGGCACATGCTCCAGTGACAATACATTCGCCTTTAAACAAGGCCTGGACAGCACCAAGCGTACCAACAACAACTATGAATCCATGACCCAGTTCCATCTGTTGGAAGAGACCCCTCAGGACACCTCAGCTTTTGTGTTTTCAACCTATACATGGATGAGGCTTTTTCTATTTAAATGCATCTGCATGTGAGTTTATGTGTGTATGTGGGTTCCTTGCTCACAACTTAAAGTGAAAGCTTTCTACCAAATTATCTAAATGCAGCAGACATTTCGGTGAGAAAACATGTAGGAGTATTCAATGTGTGTGTGTGTGTGTGTGTGTGTGTGTGTGTGTGTGTGAAGGCACACGGAAACAGCAATTCAGTTTTCAATTCAGCTTTCAAATCTACTTAAGCAGGCTTGTGTAAAATGTTTTTTTTAGTTTCAGCGGGTTAAAATGGAGTCATATCCTAAAACAATTTATTATAGAGTAATTGCAGTTTTCATAGTTTTCATAATTGATGCTTTTCATGTAAATAACACACTGCATATGCAATACTTTAAAATTTAATGTGACGTTTGAAGGTGTTTTGACACTTGCCTTGTTTAATGTGTCTGAGCTGTGCTGAAACACACTAAACAAAGTTATAACTAACTGCCAAATCACAGGCATTAAGTATCCAAGATCACACCAATGGTCTCTGTTCACAGCTGACAAAAATATAGCTTTAATAAATAAATTGTTCATTGTGATTGATTATATATCTCAAGCAAGTTCTAAGTCAGTGAAAGTTAATTTTCCCTTAGAGAAATGATTCCGAAGGCTGTCTTGAAGGTGGGAAATCAATCTTAGAGCTGATATGGAATGTAAAGCGTATTCAATTTAGAGTTAATGGGCTAAAACATGCAAAACCAACGGTATGGTGCTGTAACACTGAAAGTCTTATTGAGCTCCTGAAGCCGCACTAATTGATGTTTTTTCTTTTAATGATGATGGATCAAATGACAATGTATTATGTAAAATATGAGGTTCATAGTGACGAACCCACAGATATCAGACCTTTTCAGTCCCTTTCATCTCCACAGAGCTTTTCAGTCTCTTTAAGATCATTGTCAGATCATAGTTTTCGAGTAATAATTCCACCCTAAACATCCTTATTTCCAGCTGTTGCATGTGTAAACAGGCAATGAAAGTAGGCCCAAAGCAAGGCATGAATAACAGTTAGACCTTTAAGCCATGTTGGATTCTGAACTAGATGGTGGAGGCTGGGTTGGTGGAGACAAAACTGCAGCAGCAGTGATAGTATAGTTTCACAGGAATCAATGTAGGAGGGAGACATATTTAAATGACCTGTCTTGTTGTGAGAATGGCTTTTGATAAGTGAATGACTAATAAGGACCTCTGATTTAATCAGCAGGCTGTCAGCTGATTACAGCTGGGGCATACGACTCTGTGCCTTACATGAAGTGATGCAATGTTTCATTTAGCAACATTTGAATAAGAATTTGATGACAGCAAGCACAAGGAGACCCCAGGTTCAAACCTGGATTTGAAACTGGAACCTTCTTGCTGTGAGGCAACCGTGCTTGTTTGGTCATGGTCATTCAATCCTGAGGAAATCATGCACATAGTCCTGCTGAATTAACTTAATTAAATTAAAGATTTTTTTGTGTTTAACTCTTAATAGATAATAACTAAGGATAATTTGATAATTGTGAGTTATCACAAGTTAAGTGTTCAGTGCCCATCACCTCACTTTCTAGCACCCTCCATCCTGTTCGCTCCCTCATTCTCTCCTTCCCCCAGTCTCTCACCTCCTCACCTTCCTTCCCTTCATCTCTGACACGATTCTTCCTCTGCTCTCACTCCTTTTCATGTCTCTCCTTCCTTTTCAATCTCTCTCTCTCTGCTTCTTGTCTTATTCATTTGTCTTCCACCTTTTCTCTTGCCAGAAGTTGATGACCAAGTCCATGTCTCTTTGATTTGCAGACACCCACACAACACACACACACACACACACACACACACACACACACACACACACACACACACACAGTATCAAAACACAAGTGTGTTTACACACTATCACATCCACCAACACAGAAACATATACAGTACACGCACGCACACACACACACACACACACACACACACAAACACACACTCGACAGTAGGTTACTCTGTGTCAGCGACTGTTCTCTGCTGAGAGGCTGTGGGCGGCGTGATGATGTCTAGTTACTGTGGCGATTTTCTGTTGCTGCGGTGACGCTTTCACGACAGCCGACCATAGCATACAAGCACAGACACTGACAACCACATTCACATCTAGTAGAGAGGGGAAAAGACATGTCAACAGTTCCAAACACACACACACACACACGCACACAAAGATCAAGATGAACAGGCTCTTCATTACACCTGCATGTACTCCCACATATACACAGGCCATCAGGTAGAGATACCGTTGAGGCCACTTTTGATCTTTGGTCCACACATGTCCCACCACAGTTAGGAAGGTAGAGAGGTAAAGTAAGGGAAAACAAGAAAAAAGAGACAACATTATATAGAACAACTGAAACCGTTAAAATTAAGTGGACGTCATACAAGATATGAAACGTGACTGTCTGCTGTACACTTTAAAGCACATTTAGATCCATGTTTATTGATATGTTGGTATAAATCTGTGTATATATGGAAATATTCTGTCTGTACTAATTCTTTGTTTGTTTGCGTTATTGCTCCAATGGGTCGGAAGGGTGTTCTCTACAAATAATGGAGTTCTTCACATGTGGGGATGATTTATTTTTTTGCACAACAAAAAGCTCAGGCCATGGTGGAGCCTTTTTTGTTGTCAAGGTCACACATTCTGAACATACCTGGGTTTCCTCTAGGTACTCCGGTTTTCTCCCGCAGGATGGAGGTTAGGTTTGTTTGTTGCTCTAATTTGCCTGTAGGTGAGTCAAGATAAATTATTTTTTTAAACTAACCCAATAACCACAAATCCTTGGACCAGCAGAGACCAAATCCAGCCTTCCAACAAAAATATTTGCTTGCCCCAGTGAATGCTAAAATTTTTCCTATACATATATATAATCTAATTCAATTTACCTCAGTATTTCACAAATCTACTGTACACCACAAATTACTTTTGGAAATCTTAGTAAACATGACCATATACCATATAATCAAGGATTTGGTTCTCAATCTCTAAAAAACGTGTAAGAACAGATTGTTGTTTTCTTTCCAAGGCAAACATACTGTAACAGTATTTCCATTCATCCATTGTTGGAAATTTGTATGTTTATTTTGCATGAAAAACTTACCAATTACAAGTCTCATAGTGCAACATGGAGCATACCTTTGTGTGTATGATTTATTTCCTGCCAAATAAAGCAGCATAACCTGCTGTAATTCTGTTAGCAAATGTAAATGGCATCTGCACTCAACTATGCCCCTAAAAGAACATGTTTTATAAATCTAATTTATTTTCTAGAATAAATTAAACTCTCAAAAATAACATGCTCTATGAAAAAAGGAAAACACTGACAACAGTTAAAACCTGTCCAGCTATGTTGGCCACACACTGAACAAGACTGAAAAAGTGGCCCTAACCTTATTGCAGACGGCCGCATTAGACCCTTGATTCAGATACACTATATGCATAACTTTTTATATACATTTTTTGCACATCATTAAATTTTTTATGAAGACAACTAACAATAGAAAGAGCTGTTCCTAAAGATTGGGGATGGAAAGTAGAACTAGAAGAGACTGCATAAGGAAAAGAAAAAAATACATAAAAACATTGCAAGAGAAAAATTAACATGGGCAGAGAAGGACACAATGAGCGCTGTGCAAATTACAATAGTTCTGCTTTTCATTAGTGTGCGTGTGTACAAAACCAGTGAGATTTACTTTACACTGAATAATAAAGTCACACTAGTCTGATAGCCAGTGGGAGAAAAGGAAAAAAGATAGAGGGAGAAAGAGAATAAAAGAACGAGTAATAACACCAATCAGACAGCATTAGCAGAGCAGAGACCAGTAATTGGAGCTGTGAAGCGTGACTCATCGGCAGCTAGCGAGACCTGACACACACACACACACACACACATAGAATTCTATCAACCACTTGTACCACTCTGTCTCTTTCTGTACTGCCATAACTATAATGCCTACCTCTCTAAGTAACACACACACCTTACTTTTTATGCACACACATACATAATCACTGTACGATTTTCAATTCACACTGACACTCACAGTATCTTGTATCTGCCTGGATTCACATCTCCATTCTCTTCCTCTAATCTGATCTACGGACACACACACATACTTGTATTTCTATCTTTGTGAGGACACTCATTCTCATGATGCATTCCCCAGCCCCTTAGCTTTGCCTTAGCCATCACATCTAAATGCCTAACCCCAATCCTTACCCAAATCTTAATGTAAGCCTAATTCTAACCCTAACCTTAAAACCACACGGCCTTTGCACGTTGCAAGTTGTGAAGACCTGCCAAAATGTCCTCACTTCCCAAAAATGTCCTCACTTTGCTACTAAAAAGAATGTCATAGTCCTCATTATGTAGCAAGTACAAGAACACGCGCGCACACACACACACACTCACGCCAGCACACCCACACGAAAAAAGCCACACACACTCCTTCTCTGGCCTGACATTCACACAGTGCTGACAGCTACGCCGCATAAAAGCTCCTTCCTGTGCTGCTCGCCCACCTGCTGCATGGAACACCATAACACTGAGAAAGAAAGCATCTTTCCAACCTTTCTGAGTGAGAACCACTTAATGAAAAGTGCCATCTCTCCTGTGGACGTCTTTCAAAATGTCTTTTTCACCATGCGTTTCCTTTCACGTAAATAGGGAAAATTGTCTTGTGCAGGTGGCGGACACTTTGTTCTCCTCATGACCTTTGAGTTTGGTATGAAAAAAAAATCACAGCCATCTAATTTCAGTCCATTTCTCTACCAACGAAAAACAGTCATGCATTAGTGTTTATTACACAGCTATTAACATTAACTTTATTACAAGCTCACACTGTTACATAAACAGGCAGAAAACGCAGAAATATCATGTCATATTCGCAATCAGTAACCACAGTATTGCCGTGACTGCACTGTTGCAGAACTGTGTCTCCAAATCTCATAATTCACATCATCAAATATGATGTCAGCCTTGTACAAATGTGGTCTTAGGGTTTCAAAGGGAATCTCTCAGGGGAAAATGAATTTAGTTTGCACATTATCTCTCTCTGCTCTCCGGCTCAAACTGAGAGCAGACTTGAGAATGAATTTTCCTCTATACTGTACATGCAATTAGGGTTAGGGTTGGGATTACGTAATCAGATTACAAAAAAATAAGTAACTATAGTCAGTCATAGTTACAGTGTCAAAGATTACTTGATTACATGTCTTTACGATATGACTTTTTTTAAACTACCACAGCTGTTTTAACTGTGATTCTTGTTATAATTTCTCTGTGATTCTACGCTGTAGTTGTGTGTTGGGCTGAACACGAGTGACACATTTTGAGCAGCAAATATTTAGCTTAGTAACCAGACACTGTAAACAAACTGTTAACCACTCACATTGAAACCCCTCATCTCATGTGTTGCAAAGGCCAATCATTTTGCATTGCAGACAAATCAGTAAAAACTGGCCTTCAGCTTCTATCCAGCAAACTCTTCTAAGCTCTTTGAATACATGACAGACAACAATGCAGAAATCCTTCATGTCTCTGAATTTAGTTTAATGTTTTCCGTCAGTAAAAGACTGACATCTTATAATTGCTGCTGCCTGGCTTTCATGCACTTGTTGCATCGTGAAGACTGTGATCAAGACTTTCATCCGGCTGCGTCTCCACAATACTCAATTTCACACCTTCATCTCTCTGCTCGCATTCCTTCACCTCGTCTCCTCTTCTTTCCATCTTGCCCTGTTCATCACTTATGCCCCCGTCCACTCTTTTGTCTCCGCTGATGCCCTCTGCCCGCTCTTTAAGTTGCACTCCATCACTTTGCCCCATCCCATTTCTCACCCCTGTCTTGTTTTTACATCCTGATTGAGTTCTTAGCGTTCTCAGATTGTCACTAGCTTTGATAAAGTAGTTCTCCAGCTCTGCCACAGGTCCCTTATCAGAGAACAGATGGTCCAAGTATGCCTGGGCGTATTGATCCGAGGTGATCAGGTCCAGGTTAATGGAGGAGGATGCTGTTGCAGAGGTGGCATCAGGCCCAGAGACTATCCTTCTTCTTCCTGTTAAGTTCAACTCAGTTCAGTTAAAGACACCTCGAAAGAGAAAGGCATGAACAGTTTTCTTGGTCTACCTGTCTCTGTGTCCATGGTGGCTAGAGGTATGGTCACACTCTTTCCCGTCTCTCTGTCTGTCACAGTGATTCCCGTCATGGATCCCTCCTCCGGCACCTCGCAGGAGGGTTCACATGATGCCAGGAGACCCCCCCGACATTTCACGACACACACTGTGTTAGACTTGAAGCGCCTATAATAAAAAGATTGGGGGGTGAGAGGATGGAATGAGGATTGAGAAAGAACAGAACATTTTAATCGATAACTAATTTTATCACTTTTTTGGCTTCTTTGTGTGTGATTGTGTCACTATATGAATGCTTTATAAATAAACACTAATTAACTTAGACAGAAACCTGGATTAATCATTAGTACATTTCAGTGATGAGATGTTGCAAGCATAATTGGCTGGGGACTAAGTGGTCGCCAGGTTAAAATTCAATTGATTTAAAAATTGTGTAATCTTTAGGCTTTTTCCCAGTTTACTCACATGCTGTTGATTATGATTTCAGCTATTGCCTGTCTGGCTGGGTATTTTACTTAAGCAGCAAGTCTAAATATAAGCTGAAAGTTTAGTGTTTGACTTTTCTGACTGGTGAGCTTCTTTGTGTGTTTTTGTTGTCAGATTCAGAGCAGGCAGGATAGCTTGTCTCGCAGTAGACAGCCAGGCCTTGTGTGGCTCTGGTTTCCGCTGTCAGTATGCTTTATTAGGCTCCTGCTTCCACTGAAGTGCTGTGTGTTTACTGTCTGACAACATGGTCTCTTCAGTGCTTATAGTTACTGGTTGCTGTGTAGTACACTTCCAGCACAGGCTGTCCACCTACAGTCTCCAGCTCCACCAAAACATCATCAGTAAAAAGACCACAGTCCACGGCACTGTGAACGGCTCATGCCAAATATATTTTATTAAAACATTTTTTGGGATAGTCATTTGCAATATGCGGCTACAAGAAACTACAAAGAGCTGCACTTTGAGACCACAACATCCCAGCCAAAATGCCCAAGTGAGCCCCACATGGGTTAGTGATGAGCTGGCATTTTGGTGTAAAATTAAAAAGCATGAAATAATATTATCAAAATTTCATCTTTATCATATCTATCCACGCTAAAAAAAACAAAAACAAATGCCAATGTATACCGCCAGATACCAACTTGTAGAGCACTTTGGCCCCATTAATGACCCAAACTGGCACACACATGTGGTATATGGAGCATGAACATGATGTCTAAGAAGTGACTGCTGTCATAGTGTTGAGAATATTCACCATAGTTGATTGGTAGATTGCTGCAGCTACTGTATTACCTGTAAACAGGTATGATCTGTGCGACGTCTTCCTTGTATTGCTCCAGCGCTGCCCTTGCAGCCAGAGGCTCAGCCTGACCCTCAAGACTTGCTAAGTGAACCATCATGTGGATGTGAAATGCTGCTCCACTGGCCCAATGCCGCAGAGACCTGCAGGAACAGACAGCACAAGAACAAAACCAATGCAAACCACCTATTGCACCTATTATCCGTTTTGCTCTGCTCCATTCATCCACTCCTCTGTATAATACCAGCCTCTGCTCAGCTGCATCCTCTCACCTGGAGTCACAGTCTCCCCCCAGCAAACAGCTCTTCAGCTGGGTGAGGGTGAGGCTGAGCTGGGCCTCGAGTCTGATCGAGTCCTGGGTTAGCTTGCTTTTGTCGTTCAGGTTGATCCTACAGCGCTTCAGGTACTCCTCCATCACCTCCTGGAGCTCCTGGACTCTCTGCTGGAGGTAGAAATTCATGCATGAAAATTATAGTACAGTGACTCTTCTGCAAAAATCATCTCATCCCTTTCTGCAGCTTTTTTAAAAAAAAGTTTAACAGTATTCCTTAGCAGGCACATTGACACACTTGGCTGAAATGTGTCAGTGAACACAGGAACATACTCTATTTCAATATGTAGAGCAGGCACTTTAAATACTTTTTGCAAAATCTCCTAATTACTTTCTATGATCGGCTTTACCTGGCATGACAATGGCCCGGCTGACATCCTTTTCACACCTGATGACTGTTTTGATGATGAATACGCCATATCCATCACCATTGTCACAACCAATCCCACCAGGCCAGCCAGGCGCGGCTCATCTGAGAAGGTCGACAATCTTCCTATGAGATCCCTCAGGTAGGTCGGCGCCCTGTTCCCAATGTCGCTCTGCAGCTGGGTGAGAAGAAATGACCAGAAATGTTCATGGCATGTTCCAGTGGTAACGGAATTCCAGCGTACTGTTTCTTCCCATCTGTCTCAATGAAATAAAAATGCTAGTTGAGTAGATTGCTCTCCCCTTGTTTTAGGAACAACCACAAATAGCATTTTGTCATCATATTGCTTCTCCATGGCCACTGTATTGATTTGTATCCTCTTAACAATCCCCAACAGGATGACACTCCTAATACTGAATGCTGCTCCATTTTGCTCAATCGCTCTGTCTTAACTGTCTCAAGGCAACAGCATCTTTCACCTCCTCTCCTTTCCTGTTAATCTCAATCTACACTTCATGACTGACTGGATCTAAAGATGAAATGATTGAGCAGTTCACCCGGCTCGGTCTATTTCAGAAGGGACGCGTTTCTAATGTCAGTCTACATCCCCTCAATGTTTTGCTCATATGCAGCATGACAACTCATACACACTGTCACGCTTTCTTTTAAATCTTATTAACCTGTTGCAGCTGTTCCTGGAGGCGGGAACGTGAGTCAAAGCTCTCATCGATATTGGGTTGGTGGAGAGGGTGAACGACTCCGAGGTTGGGTACAGCACCGCCTTCCAGCATGGCATTGTAAAGAAGAGAACCGATGACATCCGTCACTTGAGAAAGTTCTTCTGATGAGAACAGCTGACCCATGGCGATATTCTTTATGTGTGAGAAATGGCAAACCAGTAAATTTTCTGATTGTCGGCAGCATCTGAGGAAGAACAGAAAAGAAGAAAAGTACTAAACTGCAGGTAATTCCTTTACAAAAACTTTCAAACTTTCAGCATTGAATAACTGCTGTCAATAGTGAACCACATACTTAGAAAGCAGCCCAGTGTAATTATAGTTAATGTGTTGCTTTCACTATACTATGAGCTATTCTTTTCTTTAGAGTCTACACAACTCAAGACACAAGCAAAATATTTAATTCATCATATATGGAGGACATAACATTCACCAAATAACGCCATAATGGCAATCTTACATTTCATACTAGCATTCCCAAAGCATTTCAGTCACATGTATGTGATCTCTCTGTGTCTCTCCCTGCAGTGACTAGTGTTTTGTGCAGCCGGCCTCTTCCTTTTTCCTCCTCTGCTGACCTCCCCGCCTCCTGCAGTGAAGAGATTAACCAAGACAACACGGCAGCAGAGTGTAGCTCCGCAGTAAACCTAGACCTCCCCCTGGCTGCGCTAACCAGGAAATGCAACAGCTGTGAACACTGGGGACCGTTTGTCATGTCTTCAAGGCCAAGGACGCAGGCCTGTTGAGGTTTTGTCTGGCTTACCTCCATCTGAGAGGGTTTTTGATGCCTGTCTGCTGTTGGTGCATGGAGAATTTAAACCTCTGCGAATAGTTATTCTGTACTCTTTCTTATAATGCTATCTTTAAGGGAATGCGTGATGGTGAAATTAAACTAATCCTCCCTGTGCTGGGGGACTCCCTGGAAGAATCCTGAGGTCCTTGGGAATGAAAGTAATAGCTACAAACTCTTTATGGCTGTGTTAAACATTGAAAAAATAGGCCAAGGGCTTTTAGCTTTTTTATTTAGCTAAATGGAACAGTGGCCTTGGTGGTGGTGCGATGTTGACTTTTTTTTCCTTGATGGAATATGGGGCTAGGGGATTTGGGATTTTATGAAGTGTGAGAGATGTTCTTTGTTAACTGGGACAAGGGCTTGTGCACTGTCAGGCCTCAGGGTTTTGTGTGTGTTACAGCTGCATCTAAATGTAATGGCCCACACTGTGTTGTGGACCGTAGCTCAGGTTAATGTGGATGTCTTGTGTGTTCGATCGAACTTGCTAGAAAGGCCTCTTCAGACTGTAACCTGGTTTTTTTTTTATAATCAGTGTTTCAAAAGGATGTTAAACAGAACATTTTAAACAATTATTTTCTCTCCTTTCCATCTAGTTTAATCAGATATATTGTGTCATTTTGCATAAGGACTATATGCCACGACTTTAAAAGGAGTGGAAGCCATGATCTTATCACATTCACAGCTATAAGAGGCCAAATCACATTTTGTGAAAAAAGCCAGTGGGTGATGGGATAAAAGACCTCATCTATCTGTTTGTGACACCACCAGGGAGGTAAAACCTCTGCCTTGATGGAAGTAAATTAAACTCACTGTGTGCTGGGAGTCCACTGAGATTACCAAACCAACAGATCATAGCAAATGTTAGGACTGACTCATTTAAAGAATATGAGAGCCCTTTAACAGGGACTTTCATTAAACAACGTTAACATTTTTAATCTGGGATGGTGCCCATGTATTTGTACCTGGACTGCAGTCACAGGCTCACCTTTAATAATAGTTTGTGTAATAGAAGTAGGACTCACTGCATAAGTCAGTGAACATCTTGTCGGTCTTAGACACATTCAGTTGTAGGAAAGACTGTTCGCACCAACTGACTAAGTGTCCTTTCACTGGACCATGACTCCATTCCTCGTTGTGCCAAAAGGCTGATGATTATTGAGTCAGTGACAAACATATGTGTCTTTATAGTTAGCCTGACACTTGTTTGTCTACAAGACAAATACAAGCAGGGAAAGGACATAGCCTGGAGGAGTGCCTGTGGAAGATGAGAGTTTAAAAGACAAAGAACCACTTGCTCAAACCCCTCTGTTCTCTGGTGGACAAAAAAAGTCACTTATCCAACAAACAATATTAAATCTGTGTTTGAATTTGACTGCAGTGTATGCACGAGGATGTGCAGCTGAATACAATTAAAGGCTGGAGAGAAATCAAAAAGCTATCTTCAGTACTTTTTGGCCCCTTCCAGATGCCTCAAAACAAGAATTATTTTTTGATTATGAGCAAACTGGAAAACCTTGTTCTTAACAAATTGTTAAAACATTTAATGGTAAGGGAGGTTAAAGGCCAAGGAGCATTAATTATTTAATGACTTTGGTGAAGTGGCTTTAGCTACTGGAACCACAAAAGATTACCTCCAAAGACTTGGTGCCTTCTGCTGCTCCAAAAAGGACTGAAAGGTAATAAAAATGACACTTAGTTGTCCATCACCGCCTTTTGGGAGTGTCAGGACCAGAACAGCTCAAGGATTTTTCGGCTACAGGCTGAAAGATTTACACACCGCAACTGCTAACGTTAGTCATATCAAGTTTATACGTTGTTAGCACGTCATGCTGTGTCTACAGTCTGCCCCCAAGTCAGCAGGGAAGAATTAATGCAGCTTTAAAAGAGTTTGTTGTTGACAAGGTGTGGGGAAGGGCATTGCTCACCAAATAATGTTCTCCTGCCCAGTTTTACAACAATATTGGACTGAGATAAGCTAAATAACAGATATCATAGTTCAATGCACATTCTCTTTGGAGCCGGAGTGTTTATTTCTGGGAAGGACAGCTCTCTCACCTAATAAATATCTTCTGAGAACTGGAAGAGTAGCAGCACTTAAGCAGATAACATAACTGGGCTGAAACTGAGGAAAAATAGGCCTTTTATTCATCAATTATAACATTTTGCTATGTCACAGTGGGAAGTATACAAATCACGACATGAATGATGACTGAATTCCATTTAGTTGCTCCAGTTTCACGACCCTGGTATTGTGAAGGCTGGCTCACTGTCACACTGTCTCCTCATGCTTTATCTATTTTAATTAAGATGGAATTCGATGAGAAATGAAGATGTTGTGCATTAAAGAATGTGACATACACATGGGAATTATTGTAATGAATAATTGTTGAAAAGCGAGTATAGTTACCCTTCTGTGGGCTGACTTGTTCACAGTGAGCACACCAAGGTGTCACGATGAATTTGACAATGAAATCTTGATGTTTAAAAAATTGAAGACAGCGAACCTTACACACAGCAGGCACGAATCAAACCACACGTGGACCAACACACACACACTTCTCATTTCGTTCTCCTCCTCCTTCTCTCCATACATCTTCCTCTCCATCCAGTCTGCTTTCCATCCTCCTGCTCTTCCCTATTTTTGTTGATTTTGATGGCTTCTGTCAGTTTGAGCTGTTTACTGGTTTAGCTGTGCTGCCCCCCCCGTCTCTCTCTCTCTCTCTTGCTCTCTCTCTCTCTCTCTGTAACCCTGTCGACACACTTCACACTCCTGTGAGAGCCGTAAATATTTAAATGTGCCACACAAATATACACACGTACACACACACACACACACACACACACACACACACACACACACACATGCACACATATCGGCACTCAGAAGTGGGCATGGATACACACATATGGTTAAGTGGTGAAAATTCAGTGCTCCCTCTCTCTCTCTTTTTTTTTTCGCTCTGTCTCTTTGTAAATGTCTCATTTCCATCTGAGAGTGAAGTGAGGATGACAAGGAAAGAAAGTTGATAGGTAGGCAGAAAATGTGTTGATGAGAGAGAAAGGAGAGAGGAGGTGAGGAGAGAAGAAATGGAAATCAAAAGAAAAGGAATAACATATGAAGTAAATTTTGATAGAAAAGAGGAGTTGGAGGTGAGTGACAGACCTAGACCTATCTACCACACACACACACACGCACACACACAGCCTGGCCTTTTAAATGACAGCCCTCTTGAAACCTCGCTGAATATTAATCATCAGACAAAGAAGATGACACTTGGACCTTAACTTTAATTCTCCATCAGATTAAGAGGTGATTCAGGGAATGGACCAATGACATTTAGGTGTGTGTGAGTGCAGGTTTAAGTACCTGTATACAGTGTGTGTGTGTGTGTGTGTGTGTATGTGTAGATCAGCAAGTGAGCACATTGAAAAACAAAGGGAAGTTACTGTATGCGTGTTACTGTTTGTGTGTCCACCGACAAAAAAAAAAGCCTGTTTTGTTTTGTAACAGGATCATTTTGTTCTTTCATTGTACAAATGGAAATTTTGCCAAGTTAAGGTCAAGTGTGTGTTTCTGAGTCTACTTGTGTGTGTTATTATCTGTGCAGAACCTTAAAGCTGTGGCTTTGTCCTGCATTATTTGCAATTTTACCAACACTGTTTACATTATTGTCCCTCTCGACACTAATCAGGCTTCAGCTGCACAGAAACACCAAGACTGCACTAATCAGTCCAACATGATGAAATTGTAAAACAACTTTGCCCTCCTCCATGCCCATTATTTATGTATCTATCATTTTCAGTCCATTGCTTTTTTCTCTCTTCTGTGCTTCTTTACCCTCAACTCATTTCTTCTCTTCTCTTTCATTTTCTCGCCGCTTTGTCCCCCTCCCTTCCTCAGATCATTTATGGAGTGTGGAGGAGAATAAAAACAAGTTTAATGTACAGTAATACATCATGCCGTGGCTGGGGTGCCGGGCGGCATCCATTTTGTGAGGCTGATGTGTTCACTTAGCAGCAGTGGGGCTAATTATTGCAAATGGCAGCTGTTGAAAGCAGTATTAATGTCTCCTTTCTACATGAATACGTCCAATATTATGGGCCGATGAAAGCAGTCACAGGGTAAACTTTGAAGAGAACGACAAAGAAAATGAGAAACCTGAATTGTGGCTTGTCAGGTAACAGGCTGAGTCAAACCAGCTTTATCTATTTAAGCTGTCGCTGATGAAAGGTAATGTAATTAGACTCCATCTTGCAGCAACACAAAGTTTATTTCTCTAACATTTTAATGTAACAGGGCCTCTGACTGTGAGATGCTGGATGGTAATTACAGGAGAGACGCTGGATGCAAACAGATTGTTATGAAACCTGTTTGATCTTGCAAAGGAGAAAAAAACTCACTTCAGGTGTCTTTTGTTTTTCTAGATACAGACATTGATAAAGATATTGTGTGCAAAGTTTTTGTCAAATAAATGTATTGTAGTGAAAAAGTTAACTTTCCACTGTCTCCACTGTCAAAGCAGGCACATGAATCAATTCTAATCTAACCACTAACTGAAAACTAAGAAACTGAGAAAAGAAAATCTTGTTACTGGTGTGGCTCCAGGGATGGCAATGTCAGTCCAAAGTCTGCTGGTCCACCACTTTGGTCCAGACTGAAACCACTGGATGGATTGCCATGACATTTTATAGACTCATCCTGTACAATATCTGAACTTCTATAAGATGAATTGGTACAGTTTTGGCACACCATGAGATTGACACTTGTGGTTTTAAATGAAAAGTCTTCACAATGTCTACACGCGATATGCTGCCTCCACGTTTGGATAGCATATGTGATGGTGACACACTATTAGAATTGTCATTCTGCATGATAGCATGCAGGTGTTGTCATTCAGATCAAACCATCACTGTGCCGAAATCCTCTCAGAGCTGCCAGCGTGTCCTGAGTCTCTTAGTCTAGTTAGACTATTGAATCTCCCAGAGGTGAAATGACTTCTGTTGTAATGTGGCCAAGTGATGAAATCCACTGGCAAACTATTCATTCTGGTAAAGAAAAACAAAGGTCAATATGCTGCCTAGTCGTTGTACAAGATGAGTCTCTTGAAATGATCACTGTGTCAGATTAGGTGGCCAAGGTTCCTGCGCTGACTATGCAGAGAGGCATGGCAGCCTGCAGGAAACCCAAAAATGGAAGGTTCAACTCTTCGACCTTCAGCCGACGTGTCTATTCTAACTTTTACCAACAACACATCGCAGGGACTCAGATGAGGGAAAGTCCTGTGGTTTCACTAGTAAGACAATGTGGGTCTCATGTGGGAAACCTATTTGGGCCGAGGCTTGTGGCATCTGCAGTGATTATCCCAATACACCACAAAATGGATGAGTAAATAAATGCTTAAAAATAAAAACTAATGAGTATATATATACATATACTCATTAGTTTTGATTTTTATGTATGAGTAAGATTCAGAAACAGAAACTTATAATTGTACAACAAAAGGAAACGTATCCTCTAAGTAAACAACAAAAACAGTAGATGAAAAAGCATCACATTCAATGAATACAGCCTCTCCTCCTCTGCCCTATCAACAGACAGGCATATCTCTCTGTCTACAGACCCTCCGTTGGGATGTCAAGCTTCCGACCATCACACCCTGAAAAGAGCACCCCATTAGAGAGTTTAGAGATACTTAGAAGTTATAATTACTTTCCGGTCTACACAATCTCATGATCTCTTGTTTTCCCTTTTTTTTTTGTCTTTTCCCACTTTCCCAGAATAAATCTGAAGTGATGTCTTCTCCCAGTCATGCTGGGGTATAACTCACTCAGATAATCAGAAATTTCCTCTTGGGCCAATATTACATAAATCGAAAGCGATACCCATTCGCTGTTATATAAACATACTTACTTATCATAATTCTTCGCCCTGTTACGAGCATGCAGTGCACTGTGGCAGGTCACAACAGCCTGTCAGCATTTGAGGGGTTTATGGCACAAGGCAACAAGCTGAACACTGTCCATCAAGTAAAGTAAGGGGATTTAATATGTTTGGGGTCATTAATATGTCAGAGAGAGAAATCAGGGATTAAAAAATGTTAGAAAGATTCTGACAGGGCCAGAGGACAGACTGAGAGAGGACAGCGATTTATAGATAGTTGAGATTCAGCCAGAGGGAAGATGTCTTTGACTCCAGTAGATAAGAAAAAGTTGAGAATTGTTTGAAAGCACAAACTGCAGGGTTTATTAAAAGTCTTCTCTTAGCTTCAGAGGAACACCTGTGCAGAGCTGCCTCCAGGTAACTGCGTGTGTATTGTGTCTTTCCCAACAGATGTGTATTATATGTGTGTATATGTGGTGCACTTGCACATTTGCTGTTTGTTGCTGTCTTGCTGAAAGTGTGTGCATGTCTAATGTGCATTTGGATATTAAGTGCATGTGTGTGTGTGTGTGCGTGCGAGAGCTGATAGAGGCTCTCACTTCAAATCACGCATTATGTAAAATTAGGCACAAAATGAAGCGCTTGTTTTCGTGACCTTTTGTGCTGCAGCATCACATTAACAAGTCATTATTTTAAAGAAAATTGATATGAGCAAGTCTGAGCACATTATTGCATTCATACTGTGATCAATGTTACGATTAATATGCAGATTGGTTCTGTTTATAAAGGCCAAACCACGTCTCCAGTTTGTTAAATTAGTGACTTTTTCACTGTGCAAGAGAGACCCCTGCTGGCCAAGACGAGCCATTGCAGTGATATGACGTACTTCCGTTTCCGGTGTAAACAACAACCCAATATGGCGACTTTCACACTCAAATAGAAGGTATGCCAAACCTCTACACGCAGTTATGAACTTTTGTTGGCACTGAACATACTGTTTAACATAATGGCTGAAATGAGAAGTGAGGGGGGTTTAGTTCGCTACTACTGCACCGCCGGTAACGGGATGGAGCCTTTCTTAATTGAAGAGGTTAAGACGAGGCTGGCAGCTGAAGATGTGAGTGTTTCTGTTTGTGTTATATTCAGTCAGTGCTTGCTATTGTACTGTATGCAAGTTTGTTATTAAACTGTAAAATAAAAATATCCCGTGTCAGTACGAAGCTCGGCTTACTTAGCCTTTGCTAATCAAGCATGAAGGATCCTCTAAAATGTGCAAGGCTTCTTCCTGTTAATTGCTCAAGAGCTGATAAGCCGATCCTGAAGTGTTTAGTTAGTAGGTGATGGTCTAAATAATGACCTCATTGCCTTATTAAGTATATTGGATTTGTTATATGAAATGATGCCTCTGCTCCTTTCCTTGAAGATTAATGTTGAATTTCATTAAATTATATTATGTTTCTATGATATTTCATAAGGTGAAGTGAACCCCGTCCTTTTATAACACTGCGGTAGTATCAGTATCAGTGTCATGTCAAGTTCAAATTTAAGTTAGGGATCCTTCAAGAAGTCATTAAATAGTCATTTGAATTGTTGCCCTTTTGGCTACTGTAGGCAGTGCCGTGCTGTTTTTGTGTGTGTCCAGGTGTGTCAGGTGCCAGGCAAAGTGTTGTTCAGCTCCTCTGCAGGGATCAACCGAGTCAGAGAGCTGAAGGCTGCAGAACGACTCTTCCTCCTGTTGAGACAAGACTCACCTGTGCGGCTGTCTGCCCACACCAGCCCAGGTACCAGCCTGACGCATCAAATACACAGCCACATCTAATGCAAAACATGAGGAATATATTTGCAGATAACAGATTGCATGCCTTTCGTTCATGCCTAGTCTATTAGTTCATATTTATATTAATGTAATTCATCAGGTCAGTGCATGGGAAATTTGCCGATCTGTTTTACTTAATATAATAAAAAAGACATCACTAAAGGAAAAATCCCAAAGGGAAACAAAACCACCATGGAATTCAGTGCCTAATTACCAATTTTGTACTGACTTTTCTGTTTTGTTCACGGGTAATGTTCATAGCAAAGGCAGCCTCTGCACTGCAGTCTACACTGCTGGGTGACAGCAATCAATGGACCAGTGCTGTAATGACATGGAGCCGTCTGCAGGGGGAGCTGGCAGACAGAAGGACTACAGCCAAGACTCCAAGTACTACCCCCAGAATGACAAGAAAGATGGAGGAGGGAGGGAGTGAGGAGGAGGATAAGTGCGCTGTGGAAACCAGAAAAAGTGCAGAAGGGCAAAGGAAGGAGGAGAGTGGGAACAGGATTCAGATGTGTGGTGAACAAAATGGAGCACAGACACTGGAAAAGAGGGGAAAGAGAGAGAAAGGAGAGAAAGAGGTTGAACGAGTGAGTGATGTAGAGAGAAAAAGGGAGAAAGAGATGAGCGGAGAAACTTGCATTGAAGCCCAGACGCTGGAGAAAAAGAGGAAGAGAGATGAAGAAGAAGAGGAGGATGAAAGGAGTGGTGCAGCTCAGGGATCTTGTTGTGAGCAGAATGTAGAGAAAGAGAAGATATCTGAGAGAGAAAGAAGGAGAAGAAAGGAAGAGGAGGAGAGGGGAATGGTTATGGAGTTTAGCAGCTGTAGAAAGAATAGTAAACATGGAGTGATCTCAGGGACAGATTTCAATGACAGAGGCCACACAACACCAGGACTAGACCACAATGTGGAAAGTAGCAGCAGGACAATGGATGACATGACAAAGGACTTTGCTGTAGAAAGTGTGGACAATGGTAATAAGATAGATATTTTTTTGCTTTTATTTAACTTGCATATTACCAACCTTTAATGTTAATGTCTTTTTAACTTATATTTTTATTGCATCTTTTTTTCCTTCTGTCTTGTCACGCTTGCCTCCATGTAATGAAGTCATTAAGAAGCCAATAAAGACCACTGGAGGAAGAGATGAGACACCCAGCCGGATCGAATCAAAGACTCCTTCTGTCCCGGTCTCTTTTAGGATCAGCTGCAAATGTACTGGATTTTTATCCCGATACTTCAGCTCACAGGTAGTGGGAAATGCACATGACAAAGCAATGTTAAGTCCGAGCATTGTCTTCGGCAGGCGTGTGTACTGTGTAAGATGTAAAACACATCACAAGTGGGATCCTATTGTAAGCGAAGTAAGATAATCTTTGCAAAGCTGTACAATGTGAGACTTTCTGTATCCCATATAGGAGGTGAGCAAGGTGATGGGAGTAGGTCTGAGCAGACTGCTGGGCTGGAAGGCTGACCTGAAGAATCCACAGCTGGAGGTTAACTTAATTCACCGAGTTAAAAATCTTCCCGATTGTCCTGTTTTGTGAAAGATAATATTGTGTATGTATTTATGGGCATAACTGATGATATTATAAGTAAATATTCCCTCTTTGGTTAAGACTCTGCTCTCTTTTCTGTCATTTTCAATGCAACATCATTAGTTGTTTGCTCTTTTTTTCAGATTCATGTTTATTTGAGTGATGACCACTGCCTGCTGGGGATTCCACTCACCAGGTTACTGACAGCACATTAAATACATTAAAGATGTATCAAAGATGACTGTATGCTTGTCTCCTTTGAGGGTCCATCAAAGTCCCTTAAAGAAACAGATGTTAAGTTGAGCCAATGTGCAATAACAACATGCAATGGAGATGATCTCAGTGTTTTTGAATGTGCTTTCTCTGCAGTGAGTTTAACTTTTCATAATTTTCATGTAATTTCTCCTTCCTTGAAACTCCAAATCTCAGAAACGTAGTGGATGTAGACTTGGTGGTGGGTTATAGACGTTTCATGTGTCAGCTTTAATTAATCTCTTAAGCAGCTGTCTCCTCTCTCTCTTTCCGTCAGGTTACCTCTGGCGAACCGGAGCTACATTAAAACCACAGGACTGAGGTCTACAGTTGCCTGGGCTATGGCCTCATTGGCTCACATACAGGTACTAACACACACACAGGTGATGGATGCCTGCTGCTGTGTTCTTCATTTATGAGGAAACTACTTTTTTATGTGAATACATTTGTTTATGTGTGTGAATCAGAAGATGATGCAAGCAAGGGTCTTCCTTTTGTCTTTGTTGTAGAAAGATCTTTCTACAAAGATTTACCAATCTCCGCAGGTTTAGACTCATTAAATGGGAGCTTTGAGTCTTAAAGCTGCTAATTCACACAACAATAAATCAAAATTCAAGTGTAGAATCAAAGGGCCGGTGGCGCTCTGTGGGTATGTGATTTACACAGGCAAAAGAAGTCCAGTGTCCATTCAAAATTTTAGCAGTGTCTTATTTATTTTCTCCAACAAGTAAGCAGAGAAAAGAAATCATGGCTCCTGCTGCCTCTCTTGCCCTTGTAAAAAAAAACAACTATAGGCTCACCCAGGTGCATGCTGGTCCTGTAGCTGCCTACCTATCTATATAGCATCAGGTGCCAACAGTGTTACCCAATTTACAACAAAACAAAATAGCAGTTACACAAAAACTAAATATGCTAAAGAAGAAAATGATTAAAGCAAACAAATAGCTAGCAAAAGAAAATACGTTCAAAACTTAATCTAAATACAGCAAACACGTAAAATAACGAAAACAAGAAATACTACTTACTACAACTAAATACTAACAACAAGTAAATAGCTGCCACACAGAAGCTGTCCTCATTCTCAAACTTTTAGCATAATATTTGTTGTCTATAACTTGACAGTCTGTGTGCCAAAGCATTTGCATGCACACTGGTCAGACTAGAATGTAATAGTGCCCTTCAGCCACAGTCACACTGTAAACGGTTGACCAACTGTGTGTACCTTATTTTATCTTCCGTTTCCCAGCCAGGCTTCTGTGTGGTTGACCCAATGTGTGGGGTGGGAACCATCTTAATAGAAGCAGCACAGGAGAACAAGGTCAGGACTGACATCTACACAGAGATAATGCCTGACTGTAAAGTATAGAAAACTGTATAGAAATGTGAATTTATGGAATATATAATCTGATCTATCATTCTCAATGGGGTCTTCAGGCTGCCACTTTCCTGGGTATGGACATTGATGATGGACAGCTCCGAAAGGCCAAGGAGAACGTACAGTTTGCAGAGTTGGGAAACAGGATACAGCTGCTGAAAGCCTCATCTATGGGTAAGACACCCGCACAAAATGATCACAGGAGTAATTTTAAATGTATGTCGTGAAACATTTTTGGTTTTAAGCTAGTTTTCATATCCAGGGAGAGCTCAGCAGAATACATTTGTGAGTGGCAGTTGCATCATAGTAAATGGTCAAAACGTCAGCTTGAAAATATGAAATAAAGCTGCTTAGAAAAAATATATTGCTTTTTTTGTATAATAGGAAATATCTGCCCTTTGGAAAGCTGTCACACAAACACAGAGATAGCCAGCAATTCTGCAACACTGTTAAAAATTGACTCATTAATGTCAGTTAGTGAATCATGAATCCCAGGTCATGATGCAATCCACATCTCGCTTTTAGAAATTGAATATTTTATTTAGTTCTGGGGATCCAGAGCTGCATGTTTTGGATGGGAAACAGTGAGTGGGAGGTGAGTGTGGAGCCTGCTGTCATGTGTTAAATTGCCTCTTGGCTTGTCTGTCGTCCTCTGTGTGTGCAGTGCTGCCTCTGCCCAGTGCCAGTGTCGATGCTGTAGTCTGTGACCTACCGTTTGGCAGGAAGTTTGGCACCAAAACAAACATGGCTGCCAACCTGCCACTCATCCTCACCGAGATGGAGAGGTTTGTGCTACTGTGTGTCGGATTCCTTTGTTTCTTTTACATTTGGTCAGTGAATCAGAAAATGGTACTAGTTCTTCTGTGCGTGCTTGTGTGTGTTCACGTACTGCGCATAATTCATAGGATATGAGTCAAGTGGAACATCACAATAGATTAATCTTGTCCTGTTTCTTCTAAAGTGAAACTAACTCCTTTTTAATTTATCAGCAGACATTTTATGCACATGAAAAACATGTTTATTAAACAATGTTTTTGTGTCTAGGGTGCTCTGTGTTGGCGGTACGTTGGTTCTCCTCCTGAGTCCTCAGTTATCCTGTCTCCTGAAAAACCTCCTGGCACAGAAAGACACTGGATCAGCGTCTAACCAGGAAACAAAGGCTCAAACTGGGACACAAGACTGTCCATCTTCTCACCCTCATGGGGTCGTTTCCCCACCTGCCCAGGAAACAGGCCCTCAGGCTGGGCTACAACACAGTCTGCCTCCCCCTCTGTCCTCCCTGAAGCACCAGGCAACTCTTAGAGTCAGCTTAGGCACGATAGATGGACTTATCCATAAATATGTCAAGATGGACACTTGATCAGTGTTGTTGGAAGCTTCTTTTTAAAGTAATTAATTACTTGTGTTTGTTATTCGTCATGAAAAATAAGAAGGCATGGACTACTTTTGGTGTTGTCTGTTTCCCTACTGTTTTTTAATTGCAAATAATAATATGAAGAGATAAATTTTTGGAAAAAATTGTTAAATTTGGGTTGTGTGAGTTTTTGCCATTCCACAGGTAAATTCTTTATTCATCTTCCTAATAACTGGTTGTGCCACCCTTGGCGGCAACAACTGCAACCAAGCGTTTGCAATAACTGGCAATGAGTCTTTCACATCGCTGTGGGGGAATTTTGGCCCACTCTTCTTTGCAGAATTGTCTTAATTCAGCCACATTGGAGGGTTTTCGAGCATGAACGGCCTGTTTAAGGTCATGCCACAGCATCTCAATCGGATTTAAGTCCGGACTTTGACTAGGTCACTCCAAAACCTTCATTTTGTTTTTTTTGAGCTATTCGGAGGTGGACTTGCTGGTGTGCTTCGGATCATTGTCCTGCTGCATAACCCAAGTGCGCTTGTGCTTAAGGTCACGAACTGATGGCCGGACATTCTCCTTCAGGATTTTCTGGGAGAGAGCAGAATTCATGGTTCCATCAATTACGGCAAGTTGTCCAGGTCCTGAAGCAGCAAAGCAGCCCCAGACCATCACACTACCACCACCATGTTTGACTGTCGGTATGATGTTCTTTCTCCGAAATGCTGCGTTAGTTTTACGCCAGATGTAACGGGACGCACACCTTCCAAAAAGTTCCACTTTTGTCCTGTCAGTCCACAGAATATTTTCCCAAAAGTGTGGGGGATCATCAAGATGTTTTTTAGCAAGTGTGAGATGTGCCTTTGTGTTCTTTTTGGTCAGCAGTGGTTTTCACCTTGGAACTCTGCCATGGAGGCCATTTTTGCCCCGTCTCTTTCTTATTGTTGAATCATGAACACTGACCTTAACTGAGACAAGTGAGGCCTGCAGTGCTTTAGATGTTGTTCGGGGTTCTTTTGTGACCTCCTGGATGAGTCGTCGATGCGCTCTTGGAGTCATTTTGGTAGGCCGGTAGTCCTGGGAAGGTTCACCACTGCTCCATGTTTTCTCCATTCAGGGATAATGGCTCTCACTGTTGTTCGCTGGAGTCCCAAAGCCTTAGAAATGGCTTTGTAACCCTTTCCAGACTGATAGATGTCAATAACTTTGTTTCTTGTCTGTTCTTGAATTGCTTTAGATCGGGGCATGATGTGTTGCATTTTGAGATCTTTCAGCCTCTTTCAGTGATTTCTTGATTCTACAGCTCTGGCAGTAATCAGGCCTGGGTGTGGCTTGTGAAATTGAACTCAGCTTTCAAAAATGTGGTTAATCACAGTTAATTCATGATTTAACAAGGAGGGGGCAATTACTTTTTCACATAGGGCCAGGTTGGTTTGGATAGCTTTTTTCTCTTAATAAATGAAATCATCATTTAAAAACTGCTTTTTGTGTTTACTCAGGTCATCTATGTCTGATATTAAAATTGGTTTGATGATCTGAAACATGTAAGTGTGACAAAAAAGCAAAAACAGAACAAATCTGTAAGGGGGCAAATACTTTTTCACACCACTGTATATGTATTGTCCATGTAGCAAAAGTGAGATATACCTTATTATTCTGTGCCAAAGACCTATGTCTTGTTATGAAGAAACACATTAATTAGACAGCATTGCACTGTGTGACGTGCAAAAACACATGGGACACCACTGTAGATAGATTGTTGTTTTTAAATGTGGAGTACACTAGTGTTGTCCTGTTAGGGAACTGAAATATTAACTGTAAAGTTTAATGTTTGGGACCTTTGTTCTGCCTGTAGGCTACAGACTCCATAGGCTGAATCACAATGTTGCCATCTGCCACTGTTTAGCCCTGCTTAGCCCAGTTTTACACCAAGGGGGCAGACCGGGCAAACACGGCCTCACGGGGCTTAGTGTTTTCTTTCATTTCCCCATTAGCTGTAAAAATACTGGGTTTTTGCTGCCTGTGCAGATTAGAAAACATGGCCTCAGCTTCATTGTATGTATCAGCTAGTGCTGAAATCGAAGTGAAATCACTGTAGGATTTGGTTAAAATGATATGTTTTTCTATTATATTTATTTAATTTAACGTGTAGAAACAAATTAGTCAGTGACTGTTGTGTATTTTTTCAGTTAACTGTTATTAAATCACCACACTAGGTGAAACCAAATATCTTAAATCCTGCAGCACCATCTCCCTGCTCAGACTCCATGGAGAGGGTACGCCATGATGTCCATTGCGCATGCTCAGTGCGCAGAGGAAGCCATGTTGGATCTACATCGGACTCGGGCTGGGATTTTCTGACGCCGTATGTTTTTCTTAAAATATCTGTTCTAAGACATTGTTGGGGTTCGTCAACCGTGCGCGATCGGCGCCGTAACCGGCAGTGGACATGATGAACTCCAGTGTCGACCTGTCCCGGCGGAATCCGCAGGAGGATTTCGAGCTGATCCAGAGGATAGGAAGCGGCACATACGGAGATGTGTACAAGGTAAAACTGCAGTGAGGGAAGCAGCCACAGGCTTCCATTATCGGACACAGTGGTTGGACATTTAAGTTAAAGCTCTCCTTTTGAAGCCCACCAGCGTTGTCATAACAGCGGAAAACACCTTATTTAGCCACCATTAGCTTGTTCCAGTCTTCTTTCGTGTTGATGCTTACTGATGCAATATTAAATTCGCTAGTCATGCACCCAATTCCATTGTCGGACATGCAGCCAAGGCTGGTCTCCGCTAATGTTTTCATGCCTGTTACTGTTTTGGCCTTTCTAAACGAGTATTAGCCGACATTCAGGACATCCGGGTTAATGTTTAAGAAATGCTTATCATTACGAAGTTAGTAGCTAGTTAGTAGCTCGGGTGCCCAGAAGTCATAAAGACCGTAGCTAATGTTGACTGTGAACCTCCGGAGCTTGGACGCATTAAAGTGATTTAGTCAAGCAGAAATCATAATCACTTTGTAACAAGTGTGAGTCGTTAAAAGCCCATGTCTATGCTACTGTGACATGTTTACACGCCGTAGGCTGTGGTTATATCTGAATATTGCGGTGAATAGCTCCCATTAATATTAAGTAAGACCGACTGATTGAGACGTGTCCGATAACGGACGTTTAGCCACTAGCTGTCCGAGAATGGACGCAGTTAACGCGATAGCATCAAGAAGCTAACCAGGCTTTTAGCTGCTCCGTGGGAACATTGTGACAAAATGACCACAAGCCGTGATTTGGTACCTGTGCGGGGACACTTACGGAAGCAGGGGCACTCTAGTAGACCCACCATTAATCCTAATATTGCGGCGCTTTTGCTGAATTTGTTAAAATTGTCCGTTTTGCCGTGACAGAGACTGACAGCTGCCTGTTTGGATATCTAACGCTAGTTTGGCTAAAGCGCTCCGGGCTGAGCAAGCTACAACAACAGTCATGATATCAACGTTATTATCCATATTTTAACACCAGTAAGAACTTGTAACCCTCATTAATGAACCTGGATATTCATTTCTATGTAGAGTGTGTGGTTTAGGTCTCTTTATAGCTGCTACCTTTGCTCCCACACTGTACCAAGGCCCTGTGCTGGGAGCAGACAGCCTGCATCCTAAAGGAGAGGAGGTTCCTGAATTACAACTCCACCACAGTCACATCACCATGTTTATTATGTGCGACACAGAGCAAGTGCAGGCATAACCATAAAACAGGGTTTAGCAGAATACAACCCAGAAACACAACAAGCCTGTCACACATCATGCAAAATTTATAGCATCACAGAAAATAGTGAAGTAATGCTGCAGAACAAATGGCATCATGCAGGATGGGGTTGCTGTAAACCGACCACTAGACTTCTGTATGCAAACATAACAAAATATCACATTAAAATGCAATAAGGCATGATTATTTAAGGAGAATCCCGTCTCTGAGTGTGGAAAAACGTATTGAAATGTTACACTGGTTTTGTAGGCATTATTTCTATCAGTCTTACCTGGTTAATTTGCACAGTATGAGTCCGGTTATGTAAGTTAAACATCCACCCTCTTAGCTCTGTAGTTGTTTGTGTTGCAGCCTCTCTGTTGAGGAATTTAATTTCACCGCTGTGTGAGGGAGAGGCTTTTGGGGGGATGACTGGATATTCATTAAACACTCTTAGGACAACGATGTGTGGTTAACCTCGAGCTTGTTTGTGGTAGTTACAGGAATATAAATGTATCCTAAAGAGAGATCAGGGAAAGATTTCCATAAAACAGCATAAAAATCCAACTATTTGTCATTATTAACTCATTTTTGGGTTTTTTTTCCATATTGCATTCCTCCCTGCTGCAGCTGATCTAGTTTGTTTCTAATTGCAGTTCACTGTCTTGCCCTGTTGCAGACACAGGTCTGTCAGGACCTCTTCAGCAGGCCAGCAGCTCAGACTTCTGCTAGATGTGTCACAAACAGTGTCCAGCAGATTAATGTGATTAATGTCAAAACAATTATAAGGAGCAAAAGCCTTTTAATCTAACCTATTTTACACAATCATGACAGGATTATACTTAAGAATTATTCACTTTTGCTGGCAGTATAAGCATCCTCTCATTAAGCTGATATACTGTAGAATCATTATGGAGCTGATGCTCAAGTTTATAGTCACAACAGGGGCTTTACTGAAGGACCCTTGGGGGCTCACAACCTGAAACCCCTGGATTAAAGGGATATGCTTAGCACCAAGGCCCTCTGTAAACCTTGTTGATGCCTATATTTGGCTCTACCGCTGTATGAAAATGTGCAGCTTGGATAGGAATGTTTGAGCAGGAAACAAAGTGTGAACTCTAGCTAGCTTGTTTTCTCCCCTGTTTGTGGCCCTGCCTCTTTGTCTGTACCAGTTAGACACTGAAGGAGGGTTGGCTCATAGTAAGACTAGAATCCTGACCACAAAACCACAGGTCTGATCCTCCAAAGAGGGTATGGTACACTGGTGTCTTTGATTTTATGGAAGGGAAGTAGCAGTTTTTTTTATTAAGCTACCAATACTCTGTGTGGTACTCATTAGTACCAACACTTTCCATTTAAACTCAGATTAATGAAATTGTTCAGGTGCTTCTTAAGGCATGGTTGGCTTTTACAGTCTCCCCCAAAGGTTTGTCATGGGGAAAAAAAAGGAAAATACAGCCTTCATGGCCGTGCAATACATCACTGTTTCACATATATTTACATCCGCTCCTAGTTTACATTTTTGCCAGAATGATTCCTGAAATACTTGAAAATACCAGCTGAGTTTGTCTTCTCATCCTACAGTCCAGCGTAAGTAACACTAACTAGACGTGATCCGGGCGCACAAAATCATTAACCACGAGTCGATAATGAAAGAATGCCACCCTACTCCCTGCGTACTAAACCCGTGTTAGGCTGCTTCTCAATGCAACAGTTTGATTAATTTAACCTCCCACACTCAGGATGCCAGTAAACTGCACAAAGCATGCTTATGTTTACCTATCTGACTGCTGTGGGATGCTTTAAACCAAACGGACCGGAGAGGAGAGATATATGGCGTTAATTAGCCCAGCTTTCCAGAAAAAGCTGACTGATGTTTAAGATAACATTTGTATTGATTTGTTGCTTTATGTGGGTGGAGTGGAGAAGCAGTGACACTCCTCTTTTGCAGTCACACTTTTATCATTTAAAGTGAATCAAAAGAGCTCCTGTAAATGCCAGTTTTAGCTCACTGTGTTGCTCAATGAAAAACCTTCTCCAGGGGTACTGCTATAATAACAGCCCTTATTCTTTGTGCTTCGGAAGACACGACACAGTTTATCAAGTATTTACCAATGCACAGGATCTGACGTTACTTATGTTGTTCAAATAGGATGACTGGCTCGTTTTCTCAAGGTGACGGTGCTCGTGGCTTCAGCTTAAGGAAGTAGAGGCAGAAGCTCAGTTAATGACAAATCAATCTCAGTAGTTGTGTGTGCAGTAGAAACATCACAGCCATCAGGGTATTTTTGGACTTCACATATGGGGCAAGCAATGCTACCAGTCTTCCTTTATGCCTGTTCACTTTTTTTTTTGCTGTTTTTACCAGCACAGTCAGCCAGATATCCCAAAGCTGATATGGTTACTAAGGGCATGTAATCAGTAGAAGTAAAAATGACACAATAAAACAGTAATTTATGCCATATTGTGGGCAGAATTTGCTATTCAAATCCCGGTAAACTGCATTGAAATCTCACCTCTTCCACATCTAACAGAAAATTTGACTTTGATGCTTCACGTTGTTTCATAAAAGCAACACAAGCGAGAAGGCCTTCGTCACAAGTCAGTAATTGAAGACATATCAAGTGGCTTTCTGTGTATGGATTCAAACACTCCTCAAATATTTAATATAAGACTGATGTACTTAACAGTGATAAATGAGCTGACGGTAATAATTTCCTTTGGCCAGACCGCTGTATGTGTGTGCGGCACAGCTGGGCAGCCGTGGTCCAGGAATGCAGGAATCCTCACTTCCTCTGTGTGTGTGTGTGTGTGTGTGTGTGTGTGTGTGTGTGTGTGTGTGTGTGTGTGTGTGTGTGTGTGTTTGTGTCCTATTGTTTCAAACTAGTCCAGCATAACGCATACACACACACAAAACCAAATGATTGTATTGTCACATGCATAGACACACATGCACAGATGGCTGTGGAGTCACATTTAAAACTTCTGGCCCACAACCATCCTGTTTTTGTCACTGTTCCTCCAGTTGTTTGCTCACCGAGGTGGACACACAGACCTCAGCCTGCATTCACAAAAGCTCCGAAGCAAAGCATGGTTCTTGAAATCCTCTTTGGCCTCAGATTGAGATCGAAAATGTAGCCCGTGTCCTGGCATTGTGGTTTCTGTTCGCCAAGCATAGTGAACATACACTACTCACAAAAAGTTAGGGATATTCGACTTTCAGGTGAAATATATGGAAAATGTAAAACGTTAATGCTACAGTGATATTATATCATGAAAGTAGGACATGCAATGGTAATTTTATTCATCTTAAACAATTTATTTGAAGAAAATCTAACAACAGTGGTAGGTATACCACAACAAAAATTTTTCGGTGTCTCAATAAATTGGGATGTGGCCAAAGGACGTCCACTCCTCTCCTTTCTGTGACTCTTCCAGTCTCTGTATCACTGTTACAACCTCCTGATGACACTCTGTGACCCTCTAAGCTCAGTGAACACCTCCGTCTGAGGACTTCCTGTTTGAAGCCTCCAGTGTTGAGGTGCTGCTGATCAATTGTTAGGTGTCGTCTTGGTCTCATGATGTCAGAATGTGAACAGCATGATGAGGAGGACTGTTTAAATACCAATTCTAACTGAAGCAGGAAATGTATTGGTCGATTCATGGATCAAACCTGTTGTGAATGTTGCTGTTAAGCTTCTTGTTAGAGAACAGCAACTTGTGCAAAAAGTACTGAAACACTGAACAGTTGGACATGTGCATTCAAAGGTTTAGAGAAGGTCACATTAAGTTCACCTGGAAAGGTTAGAATGCATTTTAGGTTCATCCTGAAATTTCACCTGAAAGCCGAATATCCCTAACTTTTTGTGAGTAGTGTATGTGTCGGAATAGCCGCTGATGCAGTGACATAAATGTTGATAACTTGCGTAGTTACACAGAAGGTAACAGTGTACCAGCCAGCTGTACCAGTAAAAATAGACCTCTGAAATCATTTTACTTTCAGCTGCTGTGCATCCAAGCAATGTGGTATTATTATTGTTATTATTATTATAAGCAATCCTTTGTATCTGTCAGATTGTATATGTCTATCTCCTGCTTAGAGCACTTAATGTATTTTTAACTGTGTAAACAAATGGCCAGGCTAATGTGGTTCACATTATCTTGAGCCAGGCTGCCAGGACATAACCTGCTATTTAAAGCACAGCTAAACCATGTTAATAAAGTTTGATACAAGATCCCTTAGTTTACATTTGCTCTTTTATCAGATTCAATAAATGATTAAATGAACAAAATGTCTGCAAGGGTAAGCTGTCGGTTTGAAAAATGTCCTCAGACAGTGCAGACAGTGAATGGTAAAACGCTTATCTGCAGGGTGGGTCAACACAAAAGAAGTAATGGTGTGACAGGTGAAGAAGTCTGTGGGCCCTCCCCCGCAAACACAAGTACCAACAGCACTATGTTGCTATATTAGAACTGGAAAACTGCCACTCAGCAGGTTTCTCCTCTGAATTAGAGGAGCTGCTGCTGCCAATCACCAAGGTCTTTTTAATTAATTCGTCTTTAGCCAGGCTACATTTAAGCTTATAACAAAGGCCTCTGTGAAAACAAAGGTACGGCCTCTAATTAATATTTCCATATTCTAAAAGTCAATTCTGTAGCATTATTATGATAAGAGAGAGTAAACTTAAAGCAGGATGTTATCACATTTCAATTTGCTGATAGTTGGTGTCTTATGTAGTTGGGATAGCTGGGTGTCCTTATGATGGCAACAAGTTTAGACAGAGCTGTACTGAACTGTGTGCTGTTGATGAGTTTTTGAGCTGTGTAACTCAGAGCCAGACTGAAGACATATGTTGGATGGCACCCAAATAAAATTATTTATCATACAATGATTGGCAATGCTTCCCTCTGCAAGAGTAATGTGCCACTTAAACTAAAAGCTGCCTCATTACTAAGTAACCAGGAAGAGACTACATCTTTGAGGCTTGTTGGGAGCACCTTGGTGTTCATACCTCTGCCAGGGCACAACTCTGCTGCCAAACTGGTTCAGCAAATCTTGGCACCATGTTAGCACAAGTGTCCAATCCTATTTTGAGATTGTGTGCTCATGTGATGGAGCTGAGAGTGCCCAAAGCTGGTTTCAGCTGAATGATTGTTAGCTGAATGCTTCAGAGGAAACATTTACATAAACAGTCAGTGGTGGCGGGAATGTTTGTCTTTTGGCTTGTTGCTTGTGATGGGAAAACATGTTGTTAATCTCCAACTGTAAAACTGCAGCTACTATACTGTACATGCATTCATACACATATATAGGGTTTGGGTGGGTGAGTGTAGCAGGAGTGTGTGAAGTGTGTGGTATGTGACTTTGCAACTGGTGTAGACGGAGAATCACATCTCATCAAGCATCATGTGCGATGGTAACTTAAGTAGAACTTTGAGTTTTAAGTTTGGAAACCTTCCCAAACTCTGTCACATAACAAGTAGGGTGATGAATTCAAATTCAAAATGTTTTGTCAAAGTAAATAAGACTGCATTCGACAGTAGCGCTGTGATTTCGTGCCTCTGGCATTGATTTCACTGGTTTGCAGTGAAGCTCAATTTCAGTGATTCAGCCCAGTTGAGCTTTATTGGAAACAAATGCCATCATATTGTTATTGGCAGAGCCCATCACTTAATTTAAAAAAAGGAGGATTTCAGTACTAAATGGTGGATTAAATGACTCCTGCTGGTGGAAGGATTTGCTGTGTACGGAAGAAGGCTTTGAGAGCTTAAAAGAAAAAGTGACGTTGCTAAATTGAGGCAGCCCTGAGAGGTTTTGGCTGATGGGTAAGGGGTGTGTGTGTTTCTTGAGTGAGTGTGCATTTTGTTGAAAGACAGGTGTGCTAATTAAAAACACATCACCCCATACATCTTTTTTGCCAAGAAAAGCCAAGTGTCAACAGGTTTTCACATGACTGTAGTAATAAGAAAATTGACTCATGTCAGTATGTGTCATTATGTGATGTCAGTAAAATACATGAAAACAAGGTAAAGGCCTCTGCTTCATGGCCTAATGCACTGCTTATCTTATCTGAGGTCAGAGAAACATGGCTGGGACTGGAAGATCACCCGTCTGAAACCTCAAATCTTTTGGAAAAATCTTGTCAGAGGAACTGAATAACCAGCTACTGTTGTTATTATTGCTCTGGGCCAGGAGTTAACACCTCACCTTACTGCAGCAGAGCTGCTCAGTGGCTTTCAGCAGGCAGCTCTGGTTATACTGGGCTGCTCCTTCATGTGTGTCAGGGTGAACAACCCCCCCCCTGCCCCCTCTGAGCCACTTGTTAGGGAAAAAAGCAACTATTAGTTAGCCTGTCTGTGCAAATAAATGCAGGCTTCCAACTTGTCCCTGATAACATACGACTCCATGAGAGGAGAGGAGGTGACCAGGATGACAGAGCCACCAATATGCTTTTCAGATTTTTTGGTTGAAAAAAGAGAGAGCAAACGCACACAAATTAAATATCTCTCCTATCAATCAAGACATCTTTTCTTACACCATCAATTCTTATAGCTTTCTTTTTCTCCTTCTTTCCTTTTATTACCCCCCAAAAGGACAACAAACACAACCAATACACAATAACACACACGCAAACACAATAACACAACAAAGACTCCCACAGATCCATACTGTTAAAGTCTGTATGAAACTGAGTTCTTATTATCAATGACAGTCTGGTACACTAAGAGTTGGGTGTGTTATTATTATCACCAGTAGACGAGCAATTAGTAAGTGGATGAATCCTCAGACATGAACCTGTGACCTGAGGTGACTCTGCTGCGAGGACCACTAGCCTGACATGACCTCTGACCTTAGTCGGTAAATCAGTCCATCAGACAACTCAACTAGTCTGAAGACTAGTGTCACACAGGATTAACTGTGAATAGTACAAGTGTGTTTCACATAGAGTGAAATCAAGTGATGTACTGTTGTTGTTTTTTTTCTTGAAGTAGTTGCAGGATGTCGGCTCAAGCTGAGTGGGATGATTAGCATGGTGAGCTGCTATTGCTTAGGTTGCCAGTCTTGTTTGTTTTTCATGGACAAAGAGAGAAGAGAGTGAAATGCCACACTGATCCTCCACTGAGTTGGCCATATGCTGAGTGTGTGACGTGCACACACACACACATGCAGCCTGATAGAGGTGTAAATGGTGGATGTGAGCTAAGTCTCTCCATTACTGTGTAACAGAAGCCCACTTCAATCCGCTGCTGATCTGGCAAAACAATACATGGAAACAACTCCCATATCCAAGAATCGTGCTTTGGCGTTGAGGGAACAGGTTTTTTTTTTACGTGTCCATCCCTTTTCAAGTCAATTGTCATCAGGTAACATTTAAAAATAGGCCATGGTATCAGACCTGAGTAGTTTTTTGGTACTTAACAAAAAAGTGTCCAGAGTATCAAAAGCACCAGAAGATGGCACTGAATTTTTATGCATATTGACACTTTTCTTTATTTCTTCTCATACGTGAAAGTGTCTTATTTAAATTCTAGTTGTGACTGTTTTAAGTTCCAAGTGTTGAGGGAATATTCTCTATGTTTGATATAGAAAAACATATTGTTTCTATATCGATACTGAAACTCTGTTACTGCAGAACAGGTACTTTCATCACTTTTCCTGTTGCTCTAAGTCACAATCACATAGCATCCAGTCATCTGTGCCACAATATAGGGATGTCATCAGTCATCTCTGTACATAGAGTTCTCAGCCAAAATAACTTAAAATGAGCAGATAAACTTTGCTTGTTGTGTTTCCAAGCATTAAACTAGTAAGAAACAGCTTTCTATTTGTTTTTTTTTTTTGTTTGAACATTTAGTGGATGTTTTTTTTGTTCAGTCTTTGATCCGTCATTGAATGGATTTTTCTGAAGTATCAGGGGATATTGTTGATTTATGTGCCAATGCATCACACAAGAAAACTATTTTGATTTGATGCTGATTTCATGCTTCTGAATCACACTGGCTGGTGCAAAAGTTGAGTTTGATTAAGTGTGAACGTTCGTGAAAATGTTTCATAGTTGTTTCTGATTAGCCCGTGTCAGCGCAGCATGATTTGTTTCTTTGTTGATTACCTAACTCAGGCCCATTAAACTGTCGGGATGGTTTTATCTGTTCCTGGGTACTTTTGGTTGCGTAGATATTGGTTTTGGAGGAATTCAAGTTGTTGCATGAGGACACTTCTCACTCCTTTTTGGTAACTGGTGATCTTACCTGCGTTTCACCAGATGGCCGGCGTCAGTCAGTCTCAATATGCAGCTAGTCAAGTGAGGCTTTTTGTTGTTGCCACTAACAGTGGCAGTGAACGCTATGAGTCATCTCTGGTCTGTCTGCTGACTGAAGACACACTGTCTCTGCCCTCCACCCTGCTTCCCTCCTCGTTTCTCTTTGCATCGCTTTGTATCTCCTCCCTCCCACCACAGCTTTGTTTTGGTGCGGGCTGGCCTCTTGTCAGTCCTACTTTGCCTCTGTTCTTCTTCTCTTTCTTCCTCACTTGATCTTCCTCTTGAACCAAGGAAATGATCTTTGCCTTCTACTTAGACAAAACTAAAAATCTGTTTTTGTCTTTAATACTCCTGACTGATTTTGACATTCTGCGTTTTCCTTGTGGTTATCCTTGAGTTCATTGTTTTATTTTGGCTTCCCATCACTGTTGTATATCTGCTGTCTTGTGTAGGCAGTTATCCTCCTTGTTGGTGAAATTTGAGTTGGTGCCACTTTTTCTTTAAGCCATAGTGGTTGTTATTGCTCATGCTGACAAGGCAGTTCAGTTTGCAAATAATGGATCACATCATCACAGAAAACCTAAATACAACTTGATGTTTGTCAGAACTTCTCATTTCTTTGTTTTTAATATTCTTGCCATAATCCCTCACACCATGTGTGTATTACAATTATGTGTGTAATTATACTGTGCAGTTGATTGTCCATCATGTTCATATCTCTTTAAGTTAATGTATTCATTTTTCTTAAACTTTCCATTTTCTTAAATTGTTATAACAAGTACATTTTCCTGATATGGGATTAGTTAGATTTATTTGATCTTATCTGGTTACTGTATTGGGTCAGAGGCTTTGGTTAAGCCAGCAGTGCAAACCCTCATTTGATTATAGCTTAGATTTGTCCGTATATTATACAGCAGGGTCTTAACCCTTTGGCCACCGGGATGAGCCACCTTTTTATATGCAGCTGTTATAAATGGTCAGCTCCTGTCTGTATAGAGATTAATTCAGTTTGTACACTACTGAGAATGGAAATTCAAACACTCAACATCAAGATCTTTGATCCCTCATTTTTATTATTTTGCAATGGTCAATTTGGATATAAAAAGGAAAGTCTTTATATTTTTCTGTCCTGGTGTGATAAATAGGAATGACTCCAATGCCAGCACTTTGGTGGATGTTTTTATAAAACAGAAAATGTACGCTCCGGTATGTGATGATTTTGCATTGAAGTGCACAGACCAGAAAGTAAAATGTCATGTTTTTTCTCTCTAATGTTGGATAAATATGCTTTTGAGGCTGCAGCCAGGATCAGGGTAGACAGGGGTGTTGCTGCTGGCCTCTCCATTGAAACCAGATACAGTGAAACCATAGAGGTAGAAAATATAGCAAGGGCTATAGTGCTGGTAACATGACACATTAGCAATAAGCTGTTGATGGGATTTTAAGCTTTTGTTTTGTTTGTCATGTTGAAGCTCTTGGTCTTTTATCAGCTGGCGCTCGCTCTCTCTCACACACGCGCACACACACACACACTCACACAGTCATTCTCTCACACATACTTCTGTGATGTCATATTTGCACATTCTTGGGCTGAGAGAAGCGAGCAATTCATGTCCACTCTGAAAGACCATCTTTTATTCATGTGTATTTCATATAGAATTCCTCTCCCGCCCCACCAGCACTGCTGCTGAATGTAAACACAGCTGACTATTTATAGAAAATTAGCCTCAGTATCCTGCGAAACCCCCGCTTTTTGACAAATGTCAGCTTTTCAGGAATACAGGAAAAACTGTATCGATTTCCTGTAGAAGTCCATGCATTCCTCCATCACCCCGCCTTATGCGACTTTGTGTTTCAATGTGTTGTGAATGTGATCTGCATGAATACTGGTATTTTAAATTTACGAAGCTGGCTGAATACAAAATATTGAATAATTTCTGGTAGAGACTGTGTATGAGAAGTGGATTTAGCCACAGTGACGTCACCCATTGCTTTGCTGGACTGCCCTTTAGAAGCTGAGAGTTTGGCACTGTGGCTGTTACCATCTTGTTTTGCCAAAATTGATGCATTCCTTGTGTCTAACCAATCTGCGCCTGATTAGTTAGTAACAAAGTAAACCTGCCCTAAAGCAAACCCCCCGTTATCGTCCATTTCACTCTAAATGTGACCTTAATTTACAGAATAAAATTATTAAAACATCAGACTGTATTGAAGAAGGCTTGAAACTTGCGATTGAGACCATAAAGATCTCACAAAGACTTGCATACAATCAGACTTCTCTTTGGAGCCAGGGGAGTTGCCGTTGTAGGCCGATGAAAAAAGTATAATATCTCGGTAGTGCAGTGCTTCCTTGATAAAGAGCAGTTTTTCTGATATAGAAATATAGATACACTCTGTTCTGTCCCCAATGGCTGTGGTAGCGTTTCCCTAATCGCAACCGTTCACTGAGACCTTTGCACGGATGGTTCGAATCCTTTGTGACCCTACCAGCGTTGGTCCTGCACCACCTGGTGTACATCTTTAAGGCTGAGGAGACTATCTCCTGTTTTATGTTTGTCCGGCGGACTGTACCACTCTCTGCAGGGCCTTATGGTCCTGCTGTGTGCTGCTATCTTACCAGGCAGTGATGTTCCCTGATGATGTACTCTCCTCAGTACAGCTGTAGAATGTTTTGGGTGTCTGTGAGGACACCCTGCATTTCCATTTCAGTTCAGTCAGGCATAACTCAAATCTGTGTTCTGCCTTGACGTTGCATGAACAGCATCGCCAAATCTTCACTGTGTGTTTCGGAGCCTCCAATTACTCACTTTCTCTCCTTGTTCCTCCTTCAGGCTCGTAATGTAAACACAGGAGAGCTGGCTGCTATCAAAGTCATCAAACTGGAACCGGGTAAGTTATCTCATCTCTCTTTCTACTCCTCTATCTGCCTTTTTGCTGCTATATCTTCCTCTATATCAGCATTTTTCTCAATCACCCTCATCATCTTTCTCTCTCTTCAGTCCTGTCACTATCTTTTTCCTTCTTAACTTTTTTCCATCAGACTCGTTTTCACAAGCCTCTTTTCCACTCTCTCCCCCCTTTCACCCTACACTTGCAGATCCTTTCCCTTCTATCACTTTCAATCACTGCCCTTTACCCTGTCACCATTTAGCTGGCCTTTATTTTCCATTCCTCCACTAAAGAAAGGAAAAAAAAAAAAAAAAAAAAAAAACTCCTTAAGTTACAGGAAGAGTGGAAATGTATCATCACACTGTTGCTAAATAATGAAGAGCTTCATGTGTGGAACTCAGTGTGGCCCAAAAACACATCCATGAACAAACCCACTTCTCCTCTTTTCTTTTGCTTTGTATTGCTCTGTAAATAATGCCAGTCATGTCAAGCATTAAGGTAACAGATTATCACTATGATAATGTCTGTGTTCACTCCAGGTGAAGACTTTGCTGTCGTCCAGCAGGAGATTATAATGATGAAGGACTGTAAACACTCCAACATCGTAGCCTATTTTGGCAGTTATCTCCGGTAAGTGTGTGCGTGCCAAATGTACCATGAATTAATAAGGCTTGCTATTAGCGTGCATGATGTAAAAGCATTTTACGATAACATGTATGTGTGTTAGTTTGAAAGAAAAAGAGAGATGAGCTGGTGTATGTTAGGTGCGTCAGGCGAAATGACTTTTATGTATATGCATGAAGGTGCACTGACAGTGTTTCTTGTGTGTGTGCAGGAGAGATAAGTTATGGATCAGTATGGAGTACTGTGGAGGAGGTTCGCTGCAGGATATCTATCATGGTAAGAACAACATGCACCCAAACAAATGCACACATGCTAACTGTGCTCTTTCTTTTGTTTGGACCCGTTCTCACTCTGCGATATCAATCCATCTCTCTCTTTTTCCTCTCTGTCCTCTTTGTTTCATTCCTCCAGTAACCGGGCCTTTGTCAGAGTCACAGATAGCCTACATGTCACGGGAGACCCTACAGGTAGTGTACACAGTGTATTTATTGACATTGTATTTTTGAATAGGAGAGGGGGGGAAATTATTTTGTCAGGGTGGTCCTTTGCTTAGGTTGAGCTTCGTCACTTTCAAAGGATATTTTGTAGAATTTTAAAGCTGATTTGTGAAATTATTGTGATTGTTTTCTAACTATATTGTGTTATATATTTCCTTCACAACCATAAAACAAAACATAAGTACATTTCAATAGATTAATTGCTCTTTCAATAAAGTTAAAAGAATGTAGTCACCAAACTCATTAATGATCTCAACTGTTCATTGACTCTAGTGCTTCATGCTAACACTGACTCTACTGTACTGAGTGAGAGTTGGCGACTTGCCAAAAATGTACCTCAACCTCCAAGTTTTATGGTCCAAAGATTAAATTGTGCTCTGCATATGCATTTTAGAATTGAAATATTATCCATTCAAACTGATATGTAAGTTTGACCCAAACAAATATTGGGACTACAGTGGAATTATTCCCCAAAGCTCCACAACGGCTACAATTACAGATGAAACCCTGTAAAGGGTTAGTTTTGAGACACACATGATATGTCTGTGATGCTTTTTGAATTTCATTCAAGTAACAGCTGGTTCTGGTGAGAAATATTTAAATATCCCCCATCATTTATGTTTTAAAATTCAGCTCTAGTCCGTTTTCTTTGTGCCATGTTGTAACTTTAATCATGTGACTAGTACCAATAACACTGTGTGGCTCTGTTTTACAGGGTTTATACTACCTACACAATAAAGGCAAAATGCACAGAGACATCAAGGTGAGTCTGGAAAAAACTGTACTGAATATATATGTAAGCAAAAATGTAAATTCTAAGAGTAAATAAGAAGAGTGGATAAAATAGAGCTTTTCAGTGTAATGGCAACATAGACTACAGCCTCAAAAAGCACTGCACAATTGAAACAACAACCTCGCAAGAGTTGCAAATTGATCTCCAAATTATCGTGGAGACACAACTGATGGTGTTTGTGAAACTGATCAATGACAAACCACTCTGAAACAAAGTTCATTTGAATTGAACGTGATTTCTTGTTGTTGGATCCTGATTTGTGCTGTGTTTGTCTCTGACAGGGTGCCAACATCCTCCTGACAGACAACGGCTACGTTAAACTAGGTGAGAGGAACGTGCAAGGCTTCTGCAGTTACCTCCTGCTTCAAAAGAGTGAACCTGAATGCCCTCATTTACCAACATGGTTTCCTTCTCTCTCTTCTCTGTCCTTCTCCTGTTCCCTCTTCATATAATCATTTCTGTTTTAAACTCTCCCACTTTAAAAAAAAAAAATTTATTTATGCCTAATTGCACTTCTGTTCTTTCTCACTTAATTCGTTCTTCCCTTTTCACTTCTTCCCCTCTATTATTCTCACTCTCATTCTTCTGTCTTGTTCCCTTCCCCCCTACTTTCTCTCCTCTCCTTTTCTCTCCATAGCTGACTTTGGTGTATCGGCCCAGATCACAGCAACTCTAGCCAAGAGGAAGTCGTTCATTGGAACTCCGTACTGGTTAGTTGTGCTTGTTGTTCCCAATAAGCTCCTTTTTTACAGTGCATATGGATATGCATGCAAGTAGAGCAAAGTATGAAATCCAGCTTCCTACTACATGCAATAGGCCTTCGGTCAGGCGGGGAAACTGTGGGAATTCTATAATTTCTCTGATGTCAAGGCAGTACGAAGGAATTTATCATGCAGCTATAGTATAATTAGGTTATTCACCCCTTTGCCAAACCTTAGCAAGCCAGGAATGAAAAGCATGGTTTGGTTCTAGAGGTGCTCCTACAGAAGCAGAATCATGGAAAGACATCAGGGTCATGGTGGGGCTCCTCTTTACTGCTACTGCTGCCTTTGTGCCGTCTCTGCAGCCAGAGAGAAATGCTGTAGAAAATTCAAATACTTGTGCGTAGCTGTTTACTGAACCTGATTTAGAACTCTGTAAAAATGAGCACACATTTTACTCCCATTCTTTCTCTCTTTTTTTATTTCATATACCCTCCCTCTCTCTTTCGCCCTCTCTCTCTCCACAGGATGGCTCCAGAAGTAGCAGCAGTAGAGAGGAAAGGAGGTTACAACCAGCTGTGTGATATCTGGGCTGTGGGCATTACTGCAATAGAGCTTGCTGAACTACAGCCACCCATGTTCGACCTACACCCCATGAGGTAGAGGAGTGTGTGTGTGTGTGTGTGTGAGTGTGATGACAGCAATGTAGACCTGCAGTGGATGTGAAGCAACTGACAAGAAAGGGCTGTGTTTATATGTGATATGCATATAACGTTCAGTACAGGAGAGCCATCAAATCTGCTATGAGTCAAGATATCTGGTGTGAAAAAGTCCTAAATAACTTGATTAGTATTTTCTTGCAGACATATGTGTGTCCTTAATAAATGTAACAAGCTCTTAGTGTGTATTAAGCTGTTATGACATATGTTGTTCAAAGCACCATAGACTAGACAGACCTGGATGCTACTGTGGTAACTGTTTGGATCTTCTAGTAAGAACTGCGTGGTTTTAGGCTCCTTTGGCACTTTTTAGCAGTATTCCACTGTAAAGGCTTGGCTTGGAGTTTTAATCTGCCTCTCTCTCTTTCTGCAGGGCTCTCTTCTTAATGACCAAGAGTAACTTCCAGCCACCTAAGTTGAAAGATAAACTCAAGTGGTAAGAGACCACCCTGTCCAATACGTCTTCATCTTTCTTTACTATTTATAGCCATTGAGATACTGAAGGTGCAACACCCTACTGTTGAGATTACCCAGTTTTATCAAATCTGTATCTGGCCCCTCTACAAGTCCGAAAGTTAAACCTGGTTCTCCCTCTGTCCCTATCTGTCTCTCTCTCTGCTGGATGACAGGACAAATAATTTCCACCATTTTGTCAAACTGGCCCTGACCAAGAACCCAAAGAAGAGGCCCACAGCTGAGAAACTGCTGCAGGTGAGCAATAACTTTTTCTTTTTTATTTTTTTATTACAGTTCTTTAAAGCATACACATTAAATAGTTTACAGATAGTAGGGTCATTGACTAATTCACTAGTCAATAGATGGAATGTTAATGTTGTGCATGCCAGCACTGATAAGCAGTCATTTTAGTTATTAGTCAAGCAAAACACGGCATGAATAAACAGTACTGTGCAAAGTACACAGCCTATGCTTAGGCAGGTTTATTTTTATAGATTTACAAAGTGCAAAGTGAGCGAACAGAAGGAAAATCTGAATCAAATCAATATTGAGTGTGACCACCCTTTGCCTTAAACAATTCAATTTTATATTTTTGAGAGCATTCTTGCTTTACAGCATTTCTTCACACATGCCAAAAACGTCTGCACAGTATATACTTGCAGGTTTCTTAACTGTTGGTGAGACAGACAAAATAAACAGTTTCAGCCCATAATTGGCTCCCCGTCTTCACTGTCTTCCAGCACCCTTTTGTGTCTCAGCCACTCAGTAGGACACTGGCAATAGAGCTGCTGGACAAAGCCAACAACCCTGACCACAGCACCTACAATGACTTTGATGACGATGACCCTGAACCAGAGGTAACCATTGACCTTCTCAGATTTTGCTCTCAGAACTGAAGTGTTGTCAAGCTTGCCGACAGGTCAACAGAGTAGTGATTATGTTTTGCTGGGTTTCGCTTCTTTTCCTTCCCTTCAAATTGTGCCCCTCTCTCTCCTCATTTGTTCATTGAATTCCCTCTTCATCACCAACCATTGACCCTCCTCAACCTCAGTCCTTCTTTTCCCAGCACGTGACTCATCTTTCTGCTCTTTGTCTCTCCCCTCCTCCCTCTGTCTTCTCTCTTCCTGTTTCTCACTTCACTCTTCTTGACATTTATCTTCTCTTTTCTTCTGCTCGTCTTCATCCTCTTTCATCTCCCTCTTCCTCCTTGTAGCACTTCTCCTTTCTCTTTATCTTTCTTTTCTCCTTCTCCCCCCCCTTCCTTTTTTCTCCCACCTTCTTGTCCCTCTCCCCCAACCTCTACCTCCTCCTCAGTTTAAGTACAGGGGTCATTTCCTACCCATAAGCCCTGGTGCCCGACGTGCACCCCGTTTTGCGGCCCGTAGAAAGGTACCAATGTGGGCTGCGGTGTCTGCAGTGATGTCATTCTAACACAAACAATACTGTCAGTTGTTTCTTCACTTGGGGGAGGACCACAGAACTGAATGAATAGAAACTGGATTTCCATTTAATGCCGCGTCTGCTGGTGTTGCCATGGAAACTGACATCAGCATGAGATTTTCAGACGATTGATGGATTGCCATAGCAGTTGCATAATTAGTTAAACATGCCAGTGAGCACTCGTATTTAACTTTCATGCTTTTTCTGTTGACATGCACATCAGCTGGAGTGGTTCTTTTTATATAATCACAATATTACAATTATCTGATTATATAATCCGTTTTAGTTTAGTTGCCTTTTATGGAATATAGTCAGTTTTGAAACATAGATAAATTTTTGGCCTGGGGGAGACCACACTGCCTTTGTATGGCTATAGTAGTGTTTTTTTTTGGTATTTAGTATTCAGGTTGAGAAATTCACTTTATCACTTTGTTGCCAGGACCTAAATGGGAAGATTGACACTACTCTCATGTCTATGTGGTAAATATGAAGCCACAGGAAAAAGCTTAGGTTAGCATTATCATTGGAAATGTAGGACAACACCCAGTATAGCTTGACAAAATCTCCCTTCCAGCACCTCTGAAGTGCACGAACCAACATATTAAAATCCAAAGTGTAAAAACAGCAAATTGTCCTTCAAGGAGGGGTGCACGCAGATGTTGTTATCTTTAGACAGAGTCAGGCTAGTTGTTTCCAGTCTTTACCGTATGCTAAGCCAATCGCCTGCTGGCTGTAGCTTCATATTTACCGTACACACGAGAGTGGTATCACTATTCTTATATGACTTTCTGCATGACAGCGAGTAAAAATGTTGCACTATACCTTTAAGTTCTACCTAGCTATTACAAATGTTACAACTTTGTAGTGACACACACTGACTTTCAAAGAAAATACACAAAAAAATCTCTGCTCACTTCCATGACAACATTATTGCCATCTGGCGAACCACAGCAGATGACTAAATGTCAACAATGGGGATCAGGTCTTTTCATTCTGGTTCTGTGGCAGCGGCTGGCCAGTTAATGAAATGGCTCAATTCATGGAGATGGCTCCCAAAGTGTGGCATTACCTCTCTCCTCAGAACAATACATCTTAACCACATCCAGGGCAAAATAAATTCGCTAACAGTCAATGTCACCAGCGTGGTTGGTTCTAGAGAGTTAGGGTTTCTCACTTTAAATAAAATCTTGACTTTAATTCAAGGAACTTTTTTAGGTCAAGGAAAATATTTGATCTTCAGTGGTACAGTAAAGACTGCCCATCTGCTACCCTTGCTAAAAAAGACAGTAAGGATTGTTTTACCCAGATCATGGATCCAAATCTTTGGAAACACTAAATACAGCATGCATTTTGAAAAGGGTGAGGTGTACTCTTAATATGCCAGTTATGGAAGCCATCTTCATCTACCTGTGCCATTACAGTTACTAACCATGAATTGTGTGTTATGGTCATGAACTTTATTGTACCCATAAAAGATGTTTTTAAAAGGATAAATCTATTAGTGGATCTGTGCAACAAATCTGGCTTTGATGGATGCATTTTCGTGTAGTCTTGGTTTGTCTTTTTCCAGTGCTTTTCAAGCATGGTTTGAGGTTGCTGTGTTTTTAGCTTTTCTGAGAGGATGAGTTTTAAGATTAGATTGAATTGAATTGATTGAAGTAAACAGAGTTTGAATTCTTTGGAATTTTTTAATTTGTGAATGACCAGTTGTACCTGTATAAACATCAACACAAAGGTCATGAAACAATGGTTAAAGGAAAACTATGATATTTTTAAACCGTCTTTACATATTTTGGGTTCGAAATGACTAGAAGGTACTAAAGTTTTGGAATTGGTCTAGTAGATCTCCTCAGTTCACAAGGTTCACTAATATTTCAAAGTAAATGTGGTGAAGGTACCGTATAGTCATATATCACCCAGATTATAGAGGATATGTTACCTTGGGTGAAACTTTTCTATTGTTGCCAGGGAAGGTTTGTGCTTTCTGTTGACTGTGTTGCTATGTTTTGGTCATGCGGCTGGCTGTTTTGCTGTGTCATCAAATCCCACCCACAGGAAATAGCAGAGGAATGCTAGTTTTTTTTTTTTTTTTTTTTTTTGTAAACCTATTGTGATCTTCTCAAGCTTGTTATAAACTACCACACTGTGCATATTCTTTGAATAACTATTTGACTGTATGCGTTTGTGTGTCCGTCTTTCTCTTTCCTCATAGTCTCCGGTCTCTGTTCCTCATCGTATTCGTCCCACCAGCAGGAGCGCCAGGGAGGGAAAGACATTGTCAGAGATTAACTGTGAGTTCATGCTCAAGGTCAACACGAACAAATACATTTTCAGTCAGAAAACACTCAAAAATGACCACAACTTAAGAGTCATTAGTTTTCTCACTACTGTATTCTCCACTCATACTGTTTTTTTTTTTGTTTTGTTTTTTTTACGTCTGTGTGCACCTCTTTCTCTGCCTCTTACTTTATCTCTCAGTTGGTCAGGTGAAGTTTGATCCTCCATTGAGAAAGGAAACAGAACCTCATCATGAACCGGTGAGTTATTAGCTATGACATATATTTGTATGTGTGACTGTGTGGTTGTCACCTCACCATTACCAGCATGGCTGATCCTCACCTAATCACAGGAAGCACCCCGACCAATCCATGTTGTTGTCAATCTGTGTTGAACCAACATGAAATCCATCCACGAAGTTCACTCTGGTAATTTCAAAATTGGGGACAGTGTGAGGATCTTAAATACCCAGAAACAGGACAAAGTTGAACCACTATTCCCTTGCTTTGAAATGCTCCAGTTGAGGTGGTACAGGCATCGGATCATGATGCCTCCTGGACGCCTTGCTGTGGAGGAATTTTGTGCATGTACAAATGAGAGAGACCCTCGGAGAGACCACAGAACATGGTGGAGGGACATGGTGA